>NC_041382.1:388581614-388630522 GCF_002162155.2 Triticum dicoccoides | reverse complement strand
TAGTCCTTTCGATAAGTAAGAATGTCAAACCCAACGAGGAGCAAAAGGAAATGATAAGCGGTTTTCAGCAAGGTATTCTCTGCAAGCACTGAAACAATAGGTACCAGATAGTTTTGTGATAGGATAATTTGTAACGAGTACCAAGTAATAAAAGTAAATAAGGTGCATCAAGGTGGCCCAATCCTTTTTGTAGCAAAGGACAAGCCTGGACAAACTCTTATATGATGTAAAGCGCTCCCGAGGACACATGGGAATATCGTCAAGCTAGGTTTCATCACGTTCATATGATTCGCGTTTGGTACTTTGATCATTTGGTATGTGGGTGGACCGGTGCTTGGGTGCTGCTCTTACTTGGACAAACATCCCACTTATGATTAACCTTTATTGCAAGCATCCGCAACTACAACAAAAGTATTAAGGTAAACCTAACCATAGCATGAAACATATGGATCCAAATCAGCCCCTTACGAAGCAACGCATAAACTAGGGTTTAAGATTCTATCACTCTACCAACCCATCATCTACTTATTACTTCCCAATGCCTTCCTCTAGGCCCAAATAATGGTGAAGTGTCATGTAGTCGACGTTCACATAACACCACTAGAGGAGAGACAACAAACATCTCATCAAAATATCGAACGATACCAAATTCACATGACTACTAATAGCAAGACGTCTCCCATGTCCTCAGGAACAAACGTAACTACTCACAAAGCATATTCATGTTCATAATCAGAGGGGTATTAATATGCATATAGGATCTGAACATATGATCTTCCACCAAATAAACCAACTAGCATCAACTACAAGGAGTAATTAACACTACTAGAAACCCACAGGTACCAATCCCGGACTTGGAGACAAGAATTGGATACAAGAGATGAACTAGGGTTTTGAGAGGAGATGGTGCTGGTGAAGATGTTGATGGAGATTGCCCTCTCCCGATGAGAGGAGCGTTGGTGATGACGATGGCGATGATTTCCCCCTCCCGAAGGGAAGTTTCCTCGGCAGAACAGCTCCGCCAGAGCCCTAGATTGGTTCCGCCAAGGTTCCACCTCGTGGCAGCGGAGTCTCGTCCGGAAAGATGGATTATGATTTATTTTTTCTCATCGAAAGACTCCATATAGCAGAAGATGGCCATCGGAGGGCCACCAGGGGGCCCACGAGGTAGGGGGCGCGCCCCCCACCCTCGTGGGCGGGGTGTGGCCCCCTGTTGAACTTCTTGCGCTCAGTATTTTTTATATATTCTGAAAAGGCCTTCCGTGAAGTTTCAGGACTTTTGGAGCTGTGCAGAATAGGTCTCCAATATTTGCTCCTTTTCCAGCCCAGAATCCCAGCTGCCTGGATTGTCCCTCTTCATGTAAACCTTGTAAAATAAGAGAGAATAGGCATAAGTATTGTGACATAATGTGTAATAACAGCCCATAATGCAATAAATATCGATATAAAGGCATCATGCAAAATGGACGTATCAACTCGCCCAAGCTTAGACCTCGCTTGTCCTCAAGCGAAAGCCGAAATCGAAAAATATGTCCACATGTTTAGAGATAGAGGTGTCGATAAAAATAAAATACGGACATGAGGGCATCATGATCATTCTTAGAACAACAACTTATATAATTTTTGTCATATGATCTCTTATGCTAGAGTAACAATTCAATCACAATTTCAAGTATGAATTATAAACTTCACTGAAAACTAACAAACTATAATCTTAGTCATTGGAGCAATTGCAATTTATCATAACATAGGAAAGAGTCAATATAAGAGCTTTTCAACAAGTCCACATACTCAACTATCATATAGTATTTCACAATTGCTAACACTCACGCAATACTTATGGGTATGGAGTTTTAATCAGACACAGAGAAAGATAGGGGCTTATAGTTTTGCCTCCCAACATTTTACCTCAAGGGTAATGTCAATAATAATAGTTCATGAAAACTCACATCCAATTAGCCATATATGCCAGGATCTTTCCATCATGTTGTGCTTGCCAAAAGATAAAATGTAAAAAAGGAAGGGTGAAGATCACCATGACTCTTATGTAAGGTAGGAGATAAAAGTAAAAGATAGGCCCTTCGCAGAGGGAAGCAGAGGTTGTCATGCGCTTTTATGGTTGGATGTACAAAATCTTAATGCGAAAGAACGTCACTTTATATTGCCACTTGTGATATGGACCTTTATTATGCAGTCTGTCGCTTTTATTTCTTCCATATCACACGATCGTATAAAGCTTATTTTCTCCCACACTAATAAGTCATACATATTTAGAGAGCAATTTTTATTGCTTGCACCGATGACAACTTACTTGGAGGATCTTTCTCAATCCATAGGTAGGTATGGTGGACTCTCATGGCAAAACTGGTTTAAGGGTGTTTGGAAGCATAAGTAGTATCTCTACTTGGTGCAAAGAATTTGGCTAGCATGAGGGGGAAAGGCAAGCTCAATCATGTTGGATGATCGAAGACAATATAATTTATCTCAGATGTAAGAAAACATAACCCATTACATTGTCTTCCTTGTCCAACGTCAACTCTTTAGCATGTCATATTTTAATGAGTGCTCGCAATCATAAAATATGTCCAAGATAGTATATTTATATGTGAAGACCTCTCTTTCTTTATAACTTCCTATTAATTGCAACAATGACCAAAATGTTTGTCAACTCTCAACAACTTTTAATCATCATACTCTTTCTATGTGAGCCCATTACTCTCCATAAGATCCATATGATCTTTTTATTTCCTTTTTATTATTTCTCTTTTCTTTTATTCACTCAAGATCATGGCAAAATAATCAAGCCCTTGACTCATCACTAATCTTTATTATATATAGCTCACGGACTCAATTACATGGATCAGAAAGCAAAACTCACAACTAGATCATACTAAAACTTTATTCTACTAGATCAAGATATTACCAAAAGGATCAAACTAAGAAAAACGGTAAAGATAAAAGTGATGGTGATACGATACCGGTACACTCCCCCAAGCTTGGCAGTTGCCAAGGGGAGTGCCCATACCAGATGCTCAATTCTTCTTTGTTGGTGAAGAAGGTGATGGTTTTGTTGATGGCGTAGGCTTGTCGTCCTTCTTCCAAGGCATAGGCTCACCATCATAGAAGGATGATCGAGTCTCCTGAAACCTCAAATCTACAGCCAAACTCATCCTCTTGAATCTATATTCATACTCACAGTTTTGATTTTGCAGGTCATAGATCTGGGCTTGGAGGTGCTCGATTTTCTCATGAAGCTTGAAGATGGCCTCCCCAATGTCCCTAACGTCCAGCTTGTGGTTATTGGTGAACTTTGTGATCATAATGTGATTGGAATCGAGTCCACGCTCCACCATCTCCTGACACTTGAAAACTTCTTGCTCCAATGCCTCAAGTCTTGCCTCCGTGCTTCCGGTCTTCCTTGGTCCCTCAACATCGCGGATGTGCAACAACCCCTCACGCATCTCAAATCGTTTGAGGGTGTTGCAGCACCTCCGCGAGGTAGGGGTTGATGACCTTCTCGAAGAACTGGTCCTTGGGGGCACTTGAAGACGACATGATGACCTGGATTTGTCAGAAAAACAACTCGAAACAAAGACAGGAGATTTTTGCGTGATACGGGAGTCAAAACCTCCGGGAGATTATATAATGAATTTTTACCGACCAAAATATGTGTTGTGTAAGAAAACAGAGTCCGGAGAGCACACGAGGTGCCCACGAGGTAGGGGGCACGCCCAGGGGGTAGGGCGCGCCCTCCACCCTTGTGGAGCCCTCGTGTCCTCCCCGGACTGCTTCTTATTTTTCTATTTTTCTAAATATTCCAAAACGGAGGAAAATTGCCATCAGAACTGCTTTGGAGTCGGTTTACTTATCGTACCACATACCTATTCCTTTTCAGAGTCTGAAACGTTCCGGAAAGTGTCCCTTATGAATTCCTCCGGGGTTACGGTTTCAATAACATTGGTTTCAACATTTATAGGATTACCTAAGATATAATGTTTAATTCTTTGACAGTTCACCACCTTCGGATTTGTGCCTTCGAAGTTGTTGATTTTTATGGCACCGGAACGATAGACCTCCTCGATAACGTAAGGACCTTCCCATTTAGAGAGAAGTTATCCTGCAAAAAATCTTAAACGAGAGTTGTATAGCAATACATAGTCACCTACATTAAACTCACGCTTTTGTACTCTTTTGTCATGCCATCTTTTAACTTTTTCTTTAAATAATTTGGCATTCTCATAGGCTTGGGTTCTCCATTCATCAAGTGAGCTAATGTCAAATAACCTCTTCTCACCGGCAAGTTTGAAATTATAGTTGAGCTCTTTAATATCCCAATAAGCCTTATGTTCTAGTTCGAGAGGTAAGTGACATGCTTTTCCATAAACCATTTTATACGGAGACATATCCATAGGATTTTTATATGCAGTTCTATAGGCCCATAATGCATCATCAAGTTTCTTGGACCAATTCTTTCTAGATCTATTAACAATCTTTTGCAAAATTAATTTGAGTTCTCTATTGCTCAATTCTACTTGACCACTAGACTGTGGGTGATAAGGAGATGCGATTCTATGATTAACATCATATTTAGCAAGCATTTTACGGGAAGCACCATGAATAAAATGTGAACCACCATCAGTCATTAAATATCTAGGGACTCCAAACCTTGGGAAAATAACTTCTTTAAGCATTTTAATAGAAGTGTTATGATCAGCACTACTAGTTGGAATAGCTTCTACCCACTTAGTAACGTAATCAACAGCAACTAAAATATGTGTATATCCATTAGAGGCAGGAAAGGGTCCCATATAATCAAAGCCCCAAACATTAAATGGTTCAATAACAAGTGAATAATTCATAGTCATTTCTTGACGTCTACTAATATTACCAATTCTTTGACATTCATCACAAGACAAGACAAACTTACAGCATCCTTGAAGAGAGTAGGCCAATAAAAACCGGATTGCAATACCTTGTGTGCAGTTCTATCTCCAGCATGGTGTCCTCCATAAGCCTCAGAGTGACACTTGCGTAGGATCTGTTCCTGTTCATGCTCAGGTACACAATGTCTAATAACACCATCTACTCCTTCTTTATAAAGATGTGGGTCATCCCAAAAGTAATGTCTCAAATCATAGAAGAACTTTTTCTTTGCCTGGTACGTGAAACTAGGTGGTATAAATTTAGCAGCAATATAATTGGCATAATCAGCATACCATGGAGCAATACGAGAAGCATTTATGACATTTAATTGTTCATTAGGAAAGCTATCATCAATAGGTAGTGGGTCATCAAGAACATTTTCTAACCTAGACAAGTTGTCTGCAAAGGGGTTCTCAACTCCCTTTCTATCAATAATATGCAAATCAAATTCTTGTAGCAAGAGAACCCATCTAATAAGTCTAGGGTTAGCATCTTTCTTTTCCATGAGATATTTAATAGCAGCATGATCAGTGTGAATAGTTACCTTAGAATCAACAATATAAGGTCTAAACTTATCACAAGCAAATACAGCTGCTAAGAATTCTTTTTCAGTAGTAGCATAATTTCTCTGAGCATTGTCTAGAGTTTTACTAGAATATTGAATAACATTTAATTTCTTATCAACCCTTTGCCCTAGAACAGCACCTACAGCATAATCACTAGAATCACACATAATTTCAAAAGGTAAATTCCAATCAGGTGGCTGAACAATAGGTGCAGAGATCAATGCTTTCTTAAGTATTTCAAATGCTTCTACACAATCATCATAAAAAACAAATGGTATATCTTTTTGTAATAAATTAGTCAGAGGCCAAGAAATTTTTGAGAAGTCCTTAATGAACCTCCTATAAAAACCGACGTGACCAAGGAAACTTCCTATACCTTTGATGTCCTTGGGACATGGCATCTTTTCAATAGCATCAACCTTGGCTTTATCAACTTCAATACCTCTTTCAGAGACTTTATGCCCCAAGACAATACCTTCATTAACCATAAAGTGGCACTTTTCCCAATTCAAGACAAGATTGGTTTCTTCACATCTCTGCAAAACTCGGTCAAGGTTGCTTAAGCGATCATCAAAAGAGGATCCATAGACAGAAAAATTGTCCATGAAAACCTCACAAATCTTTTCACAAAAGTCAGAGAATATAGCCATCATGCATCTTTGAAAGGTAGCCGGTGCATTACATAAACCAAAAGGCATACGTCTATAAGCAAAAGTACCAAAAGGGAAAGTAAAAGTAGTCTTTGATTGATCATTGGCTGACACAGGTATTTGAGAGAAACCAGAATAACCATCTAGAAAGCAAAAAATGTGTATGTTTGGATAATCTTTCTAGCATTTGATCGATAAAAGGTAAGGGGTAATGATCCTTTTTAGTAGCTTTATTTAATTTACGGAAATCAATTACCATCCTATAACCTGTAATAATTCTTTGCGGGATCAACTCATCTTTATCATTAGGAATGATAGTAATACCTCCCTTCTTAGGGACACAATGGACATGACTTACCCACTGACTATCAGCAATGGGATAAATTATACCTGCCTCAAGAAGCTTTAGTATTTCCTTTCTTACCACTTCCTTCATCTTAGGATTCAGCCGTCGTTGATGATCACAAACTGGTTTGGCATTTTCCTCCAAATTTATTTTGTGTTGACACAGAGTGGGACTAATGCCCTTAAGATCATCGAGAGTATATCCAATAGCAGAACGGTGCTTCTTTAGAGTTTTCAATAATCTCTCTTCTTCATGCTCTGAAAGGTTAGCACTAATAATAATAGGATATATCTTTTTCTCATCAAGATAAGCATATTTAAGAGTATCGGGTAACGGTTTAAGCTCAAACACGGGATAATCCTTGGGTGGAGGAGGATCCCCTAGGATTTCAACAGGCAAATTGTGTTTCAGGATGGGTTCCTGTTTAAAGAATACTTCATCTATTTCCCTTCTTTCATTCAAAAACATATCATTTTCATGGTCTAGCAAATGTTGTTCTAAAGGATCACTAGGAGGTACGGCAATAGAAGCAAGACCAATAATTTCATCTTTACTAGGCAATTCCTCTTCACGGTGTTGTCTACGAAATTTAGAGAAATTAAATTCATGAGACATATCACCTAAACCAATAGTAACAACATCCTTTTTGCAATTTATCTTAGCATTAACTGTGTTCAAGAAGGGTCTACCAAATATAATGGGACAAAAGCTATCTTGTGGGGAACCAAGAACAAGAAAATCAGCAGGATATTTAGTTTTTCCACACAAGACTTCAACATCTCTAACAATTCCAATTGGTGAAATAGTATCTCTATTGGCAAGTTTAATTGTGACATCAATATCTTCTATCTCAGCAGGTGCAATATCATGCATAATTTATTTGTATAAGTCATGAGGTATAGCACTAGCATTGGCACCCATATCACATAAGCCATGATAACAATGATCTCCTATTTTAACAGAAATAACAGGCATGCCTACCAAAGATCTAGGTTTATCTTTAGCACAAGGTTAGCAATTCTAGTAGTCTCATCACGGAAATGAATAACATGCCCATCAATATTATCAGACAAGAGATCTTTAACAATAGCAATATTAGTTTCAACTTTAATTTTCCCAGGAGGTGTATAAGTTCTAATATTGCTTTTACGAACCACATTTGAAGCTTTAGCATGATCTTTTATCCTAACAGGAAAAGGTGGTTTCTCAACATAAGAAGTAGGAACAATATGATCATTATAAATGATGGTCTTTTCTTCAACTTTAATAGGTGCAGCTACTTTTACTTCTATGGGAGGATGATATTTAAACCACTTCTCCTTAGGGAGATCAACCTGAGTAGCAAAGGATTCATAGAAAGAAGCTACTATCTCAGAGTCAAGTCCATATTTAGTGCTAAATTTACGAAAAACATCGGTATCCATAAAAGATTTAACACAATCAAATTTAGGTGTCATACCTGACTCCTTACCTTCATCGAGGTCCCAATCTTTAGAGTTGCGTTTAATTCTTTCCAATAAATCCCATTTGAATTCAATAGTCTTTGTCATAAAAGAGCCAGCACAAGAAGTATCGAGCATGGTGCGATTGTTATCAGAAAGCCGAGCATATAAATTTTGATTAATCATTTCTCTTGAGAGCTCATGATTGGGGCATGAATATAACATTGATTTAAGCCTCCCCTAAGCTTGAGCGATGCTTTCTCCTTCGCGAGGCCAAAAAATATATATATAATTGTGATCACGATGAACAAGATGCATAGGATAAAACTTCTGATGAAATTCCAATTTCAATCATTTGTAGTTCCATGACCCCGTATCATCACATAGCCTATACCATGTCAATGCATCTTCCTTCAAAGATAAAGGGAAGACCTTCTTCTTAATAACATCTCCGGGTACACCTACAAGCTTAAATAATCCACAAACTTCATCCACATATATTAAGTGCTCATCAGGATGCGTTATTCCATCTCCTGCAAAAGGATTAGCTAGCAGTTTTTCTATCATACCCGAAGGAATTTCAAAGAAGACATTTTCATTTTCAGTAGGTTCAGTAGGTTGAGGAGCAACTCTTTGCTCTACTCGTCGGGGTGAAGATACCTCGAACAAGCCCCTCAGAGGATTACTTTCCATAGTAACAAGTGACAGTAAATTTCAGCACACTATATAAATTTTTCCTTACCAAATTCCACCTACCAAAGGCGCTTCACTCCCCGGCAACGGCGCCAGAAAAGAGTCTTGATGACCCAGAAGTATAGGGGATCTATCGTAGTCCTTTCGATAAGTAAGAGTGTCAAACCCAACGAGGAGCAGAAGGAAATGATAAGCGGTTTTCAGCAACGTATTCTATGCAAGCACTGAAACAATAGGTAACAGATAGTTTTGTGATAGGATAATTTGTAATGAGTAGCAAGTAATTAAAGTAAATAAGGTGCAGCAAGGTGGCCCAATCCTTTTTGTAGCAAAGGACAAGCCTGGACAAACTCTTATATGATGTAAAGCGCTCCCGAGGACACATGGGAATATCGTCAAGCTAGGTTTCATCACGTTCATATGATTCGCGTTCGATACTTTGATAATTTGGTATGTGGGTGGACCGGTGCTTGGGTGCTTCCCTTACTTGGACAAACATCCCACTTATGATTAACCTCTATTGCAAGCATCCGCAACTACAACAAAAGTATTAAGGTAAACCTAACCATAGCATGAAACATATGGATCCAAATCATCCCCTTACGAAGCAACGCATAAACTAGGGTTTAAGCTTCTGTCACTCTACCAACCCATCATCTACTTATTACTTCCCAATTCCTTCCTATAGACCCAAATAAGGGTGAAGTGTCATGTAGTCGACGTTCACATAACACCACTAGAGGAGAGACAACATACATCTCATCAAAATATCGAACGAATACCAAATTCACATGACTACTAATAGCAAGACTTCTCCCATGTCCTCAGGAACAAATGTAACTACTCACAAAGCATATTCATGTTCATAATCAGAGGGGTATTAATATGCATATAGGATCTGAACATATGATCTTCCACCAAATAAACCAACTAGCATCAACTACAAGGAGTAATTAACACTACTAGCAACCCACAGGTACCAATCCCGGACTTGGAGACAAGAATTGGATACAAGAGATGAACTAGGGTTTTAAGAGGAGATGGTGCTGGTGAAGATGTTGATGGAGATTGCCCTCTCCCGATGAGAGGAGCGTTGGTGATGACGATGGCGATGATTTCCCCCTCCCGGAGGGAAGTTTCCCCGGCAAAACAGCTCCGCCAGAGCCCTAGATTGGTTCCGCCAAGGTTCCACCTCGTGGCGGCGGAGTCTCGTCCAGAAAGATGGATTATGATTTTTTTTCTCATCGAAAGACTCCATATAGCAGAAGATGGCCATCGGAGGGCCACCAGGGGGCCCACGAGGTAGGGGGCGCGCCCAGGGGGTAGGGCGCGCCCCCCACCCTCATGGGCAGGGTGTGGCCCCCCTGGTGAACTTCTTGCGCTCAGTATTTTTTATATATTCTGAAAAGGCCTTCCGTGAAGTTTCAGGACTTTTGGAGTTGTGCAGAATAGGTCTCTAATATTTGCTCCTTTTCCAGCCCAGAATCCCAGCTGCCGGCATTCTCCCTCTTTATGTAAACCTTGTAAAATAAGAGAGAATAGGCATAAGTATTGTGACATTTAGATACATTATAACTGAGCACTTTTCCAGCTCTCTCACGCTATCAGCGATTTTGACCTTTGGGATCTCGCTGTTCGGACATCTCTGGTCGTTCGACCAACTCAACTTTGAGAACTGGGCCATTCGTCCTTGAGGCCAGCTACTCCGGGAGAAAAATCTGAAGTCTGTGGTTAACTGGGCCTCCACCCCTTACGCATTGCAGGCTTCCAGCCCATTCTTGCTGCGCCTCATCCCCTTCTTCAACATCGCCGCCGCCGCTATCGCTGAAGGGATCTCAGGCAGCGGCGCCCTTCCCTCCTCTTGCTCGCTCAGCACCTAGCTAGGCGATTGTGCAACCCTCTCCTCCTTTGTCCCTCCTTTTTTACCTCCGGCTCCTTGTGCTACCTCCCCATGGCGCCTCCCTGTCCCGTTGTTCCATGAAGGTCGAACGTGTGACAAAGATGAGAGGATGAGCACGGGTGGATGGGAAGACGAGTCGAGCTGGATCAAGGCAGGGACTTCCCAGCAGCCAATGTATTCCTCCGCGTCATGCAGGCGTTCCCGCCCTTACGACCTCAACAGGCACGGGTGGATGGGTGCACAGCTGCAGGTCATGACCACTGGTGATGTCCTCTCCTCCAATGGAAGTTGATGTCAAATCCCCTCCTCGAAGGTGACAATCTACTCATGCAGATTTGCTTCTCCGGGTATTTCACTTAACCCCTACAAATATTTCATGGAATCCATGAGTTCTCTTCTGTACTGATTGAGCCAGTTGCTGGTAAAAACATTGTGCGGTGAGGAAAATGAGATATTAGGGAGGAAGCTAATGTTCAGGTATGGTAGACCGTTCTCATAATTTTGCAGTGGCGTCTGTTAATAGGTAATAGGGTGTTACAAAATATAATGGTATGCTCTATTCGGTTGTAGACTTGTAGTAACATCATGCCAGTATACTCTTAGGCGTGTTCTGCACTATTCACTTTGCTCAAAATTTTGTAATGGAATCATTTTGTTTTGTTAATAGTGTGGAATGAACCTACTAGAAAAAGTTAGGAATAATGTCTTCATGATCATTTTTCGGTGCTGCGTACATGAAATACTTTCTCCAAGTTTTAATTTATGAAGCGGACTAGGACCTTTGCTCCAAGCACCTGTGGAAGATACTAGCCGAGCTGCGAACTGGTGAGCCACGGGCAAAATAAAATATTGTCGATGCAGTCGCCGATTGTGGGTGGATAGGCAAGCCGGTTGAGCCGATGTGGGCGATGTGTTCACACGGGCATCCGCCATCCGGTCGAGGAGCGAGCCTATGTGGTAAAGCTGCTTCGGGCCTTCCGGGCCACACGCCGATGTAGGTCTAGGCGAAGCGGCGTTCACTGTTAGGTGAAGCAGATCAATGAGAGAAAGTCATTGGGTTTTGAAGAAAGCAATCAACAGTGAGTTCCTCGAGGCATTCATGGCAGATGATATGCCAGTTGTTGGCAACACTAATGGAGATATGCGTTTCAATTTTCCCAACTTGTTGATGCTTCATTACATGCGTCTATATGCATGTTGTCTCGCCTGGTGCTCTCCTGGTCCATCACCCATCTTACTCTGGAGCAAACCATCAAATGGTATGGTTTTCGGCTAATGTTTCCCTCTATCAACATTTTTACCCTTCCTTGTGATTTTTCTGTCATGCAATTTCTATCATGTGCTCGTTTGGTGATGCTTTGATTGTGTAAACTACTTTAGTTTTGGCATGGCTAGATTTTTAGACAGATATACATATTTGTCGATTATTGCAATCAGGTGTTTGACAAATGGGTATAATCTGCAACAGAATCAAAATTCCTGGTAGCTAATAATAAAAAGCAAGCATCATATTTGTTGCCATGGGATAGAAACATCATACGACAACTTCATCAAACAAGCTTCCTAGAAGTGTGCTTTGTAAAATAAAATTATTTCATATTCTTCGGCAGGGATCTACTCTCTGTGTTCCTGACATCATGTTTTTCTTCTTTAGCTCATTAGTAATTCTCCAAGAAAACACATGCACATAACTGTATATTTTATGGATTATTTGGAGCAGTGTCATTTCAATTAATGTTCTGTTAGTCGTTGCATTTAATTTTTTTTATCTAAGTCCTTTCCCAAGTTATTTCTCCCTCGCAACATTGTTGAGAGCAATGAAGAGGGCGTGACCGAGTTCGTGCCAGATGACCATGTCCTGCCAGTGTTCATTGGCCAGTGTAAGGAATGTGCTCACTATAATATTTGTGACCTCTACAGGATCAATGTCGACCGGGGCATGCTGATAGGTGATGGGCCATCACACTTCACCATCAGCTGGAAACTGAGATTCATCTTCGTCCGGACCTCTATCTTCAGTGATTGTTCTGATGCCCTTATTTCCCAATGAAACACCATATTCAGATTTAGAATGCCTCACAAAAACGGCAAAGGGTTTGAGGGTGGCAATTTTTAGCCTTGGAGTTGTAAGCCTTGCTTTAAGTGAAACATGATATTTTATCTACCACAATATACTATTGGAGGTTGATGAGAATTATTCCCTATAAACGTCAGTCGTTGTTGTATGTTCTTTTCACATGATCAGGCTATGGAAGGGGCCATGATGGATAGGGGATCAAGTATTATCAGTGAGGACTTGAACCCTGCAAAATAAGAACAAGTTATAGTCTATTGCTATCTTCATAAACAAAATATATATATACATTTTCATAATTGTTTACGGACACATACTAAACTTTTGCGAAAAAGCCAGCTAAGAAATTTTGCTGCACCGACTTTGTAAACCCAAAGGATCACACCAAGCCAGTGCATGAGGTATGTTATGTTCTCTTCCTGAGCATACATTTATCTCTTAATTTGTTCACAGGATGCCATATTGTATCAAATGCTTGCAATTGAGTTATGCTCCTGGTGCTTGTTGAGATGGCAAACATTGGAGTCAACAGAGCCGTGGATTGCACTTGCCACGTCAGACGCCATGATATTTGCCTTTGAATGCTTTCATGGTGTATGTTCTCGATACACTTGTGGTTTGAGCATTCTGAGCATTGATGTGTTTTCTGCTTTGAGCTCACTCATAAAGTCTGAGTGCAGGGGTGGGGCGTGGTTAGGCTATGGGTGTCCCACACAAGGAGGTGGCATTCAATACCCACCTGATGAACTTCCTCAGTGGTAAGACCTTGAAAGATGCCTTCTTTGGGAACTACAAGCCACACACCAACCTCCCAGATGTTGTCAAGATTTACACGAGGAAGGAGCTGGAGCTGGAGAAGTTCATCACGCACGACGGACCTTTCTAACAGATCAAATTGTGTTCATCATTCTAAAGAGGAGGTACTGCTGCTTCACAAGGTTGGATGATTAGATTGAGCTTCTTCGGTCATGTCCCTTGCTACTTTTAGATTTGGTGCTTGAGAAACATAAGAAAAATGCTTATAAGATCTTCCCTCAGGTAATAATGTAATAGTTGTGAGACACCATCTGTTGAGCTCTTTTTTGTCACAAAGAACGAACAATGTTTTGTGTTGTCGTACAGTTTGGTCTTTATTTTAAGTGTGTCTACACCACTTGCCAGCAGCCAGCAGCCAGCAGTCTTTAGTTACGTTGTACCTAAACGTTTTGCACAGTAATGAGCTGCAGTTTCTCTGTTTTTCTTTTGCACACCAGCTTCTCTATTAATGTCGATGTTTTCCTTTTTTTAACTGAATCTCGGTGTCTCCATTGCACATTGCAAATCGGTTCTGATATTCTGTCATCTTTATGTTTGCAGTTAGCCATTCTTTTACTCGCCAGTTGTAAAAATAGTAGATATTTCAAGTCCAAATCCTATGGGCAAAGTGGTGATCGTAAAAAAACATCATCTAGCGAGCCAAGTGGAGTGTCCACTGTAGGCCAAGTGGTGATCGTAAATACCTACACAACATTGCATCAATACCTAACATTCTATATTAAAAAGACGGGTGCGGCAATGCGCACCAACGATGATCTAGTAATGTGTAATAACAGCCCATAATGCAATAAATATCAATATAAAAGCATGATGCAAAATGGACGTATCACCCCGCAAGCCCAATCCGAATTTGGTGGGGGCGGACCCCCTTTCCTTCCCTCTCTCTCCCTCTTCCTTCTTCTCCTACTCCTACTAGGAAGGGGGAAACCTACTCCTATTGGGAGTAGGACTCCCCCCTTGGGCGCGCCCTATGAGGGCCGGCCCTCCCCTCCTCCACTCCTTTATATACGGGGGAGGGGGCACCCCATAGACACACAAGTTGATTGTTTAGCCGTGTGTGGTGCCCCCCTCCATAGAATTCCACCTCGGTCATATTGTTGTAGTGCTTAGGCGAAGCCCTGCGTCGGTAACTTCATCATCATCATCATCACGCCGTCGTGCTGGCGAAACTCTCCCTTGGCCTCAACTGGATCAAGAGTACGAAGGACGTCACCGAGCTGAATGTGTGCAGATCGCGGAGGTGTCGTACATTCGGTACTTGATCGATTGGATCGCGAAGACGTTCGACTACATCAACTGCGTTTCATAACGCTTCCGCTTTCGGTCTATGAGGGTATGTAGACATACTCTTCCCTTCTTGTTGTTATGCATCTCCTAGATAGATCTTGCGTGATCATAGGATTTTTTTTGAAATTACTGCATTCCCCAACAGTCGCATCTGAGCCAGGTCTATGCGTAGATGCTATATGCATGAGTAGAACACAAAGGAGTTGTGGGCGTCAGTATATACATATTTCTTGCCATAACTAGTTGATTCTTGATTCAGCGGTATTGTTGGATGAAGCGGCTCAGACTGACATTACACGTACGCTTATGCGAGACTGGTTCTACCATCGTGCTCCGCACACAGGTGGCTAGTGGGTGTTAGTTTCTCCAACTTTAGTTGAATCAGATTCAATGAATAGTGTTCTTTCTGGAGATCAAAAAGCAATCACTATACCGCGTTGTGGTTTTTGATGCGTAGGTAAGAATGGTTCTTGCTAAACCCGTAGCAGCCACGTAAAACTTGCAACAACAAAGTAGAGCACGTCTAACTTGTTTTTGCAGGGCATGTTGTGATGTGATATGGTCAAGACGTGATTATATAAATTTTTTTACGAGATGATCATGTTTTGTAACACAGTTATCGGCAACTGGCAGGAGCCATATGGTTGTCGCTTTATTGTATGAAATGCAATCGCCATGTAATTGCTTTACTTTGTCACTAAGCGGTAGCAATAGTCGTAGAAACAATAGTTGGCAAGACGACAACGATGCTTGGATGGAGATCAAGGTGTCAAGCCGGTGACGATGGTGATCATCACGGTGCTTTGGAGATGGAGATCAAAGGCACAAGATGATGATGGCAATATCATATCACTTATATTGATTGCATGTGATGTTTATCCTTTATGCATCTTATTTTGCTTAGTACGGCGGTAGCATTATAAGATGATCTCTCACTAAATTTCAAGGTATAAGTGTTCTCCCTGAGTATGCACCATTGCTACAGTTCGTCGTGCCGAGACACCACGTGATGATCGGGTGTGATAAGCTCTTCGTTCACATACAACGGGTGCAAGCCAGTTTTGCACAAGCAGAATACTCGGGTTAAACTTGACGAGCCTAGCATATGCAGATATGGCCTCGGAACACTAAGACCGAAAGGTCGAGCGTGAATCATATAGTAGATATGATCAACATATATAGTGATGTTCACCATTAAAAACTACTCCATCTCATGTGATGATCGGACATGGTTTAGTTGATATGGATCACATGGTCACTTAGATTATTAGAGGGATATCTATCTAAGTGGGAGTTCTTAAGTAATATTATTAATTGAACTTGAATTTATCATGAACTTAGTACCTGGTAATATTTTGCATGTCTATGTTGTTGTAGATAAATGGCCAGTGTTGTTGTTCTATTGAATTTTAATGCGTTCCTAGAGAAAGCTAAGTTGAAAGATGATGGTAGCAATTACACGGACTGGGTACATAACTTGAGGATTATCCTCATTGCTGAACAGAAGAATTACGTCATGGAAGCACCGCTAGGTGCCAAACCCGCTGCAGGAGCAACACCAGATGTTATGAACACCTGGCAGAGCAAAGCTGATGACTACTCGATAGTTTAGTGTGCCATGATTTACGGCTTAGAACCGGTACTTCAGCGATGTTTTGAATGTCATGGAGCATATGAGATGTTCTAGGAGTTGAAGTTAATATTTCAAGCAAATGCCCAGATTGAGAGATATGAAGTCTCCAATAAGTTCTATAGCTGCAAAATGGAGGAGAATAGTTCTGTCAGTAAACACATACTCAGAATGTCTGGGTACCACAACCACTTGACTCAGCTGGGAGTTAATCTTCCTGATGATAGTGTCATTGACAGAGTTCTTCAATCACTGCCACCAAGCTACAAAAGCTTCGTGATGAACTATAATATGCAAGGGATGGATAAGACAATTCCCGAGATCTTCGTGATGCTAAAGGTTGCGGAGGTAGAAATCAAGAAGGAGCATCAAGTGTTGATGGTCAACAAGACCACCAGTTTCAAGAAAAGGGTAAAGGGAAGAAGGGGAACTTCAAGAAGAACGGCACACAAGTTGTTACTCAAGTGAAGAAGCCCAAGTCTGGACCTAATCCTGAGACTGAGTGCTTCTACTGCAAAGGGACTGGTCACTGGAAGCGGAACTGCCCCAAGTATTTGGCAGAGACGAAGGATGGCAAAGTGAAAGGTATATTTGATATACAGTTATTGATGTGTACCTTACTAATGCTCGCAGTGGCGCATGGGTATTTGATACAGGTTCTGTTGCTAATATTTGCAACTCGAAACAAGGGCTATGGATTAAGCAAAGATTGGCTAAGCACGAGGTGATGATGCGTGTGGGAAATGGTTCCAAAGTCGATGTGATCGCCGTCGGCACGCTACCTCTACATCTGCCTTCGTGATTAGTTTTAGACCTGAATAACTGTTATTTGGTGCCAGCGTTAAGCATGAACATTATATCTGGATCTTGCTTGTTGTGAGATGGTTATTCATGTAAATCATAGAATAATGGTTCTTCTATTTACATGAATAATATATTTTATGGTCATGCACCCTTGATGAGTGTTCTATTTTTACTAAATCTTGATAGTAGTGATACACATGTTCATAGTATTGAAGCCAAAAGATATAAGTTTAAAAATGATAGTGCAACTTATTTGTGGCACTGCCGTTTAGCTCATATTGGTGTAAAGCGCATGAAGAAACTCCATGTTGATGGGCTTTTGGAATCACTTGATGCTTGCGAACCATGCCTCATGGGCAAGATGACTAAGACTCCGTTCTCCGGGACAATGAAACAAGCAACAGACTTGTTGGAAATAATACATACCGATGTATGCGGTCCAATGAGTGTTGATGATCATGGCGGGTATCGTTATTTTCTGACCTTCACAGATGATTTGAGGAGATATGGGTATATCTACTTGATGAAACACAAGTTTGAAACATTTGAAAAGTTCAGAGAATTTCAGAGTGAAGTGCAAAATCATCGTAACAAGAAAATAAAGTTTCTATGATTTGATTGTGGCGGAGAATATTTGAGTTACGAGTTTGGTCTTCATTTGAAACAATGCGGAATAGTTTCGCAACTCACGCCACCTGGAACACCACAGCGTAATGGTGTGTCTGAACATCGTAACCGCACTTTATTAGATATGGTGCGATCTATGATGTCTCTTACTGATTTACCGCTATCATTTTGGGGTTATGCTTTAGAGACGGCTGCATTCACGTTAAATAGGGCACCATCGAAATCCGTTGAGACGACACCTTATGAACTGTGGTTTGGCAAGAAACCCAAGTTGTCGCTTCTTAAAGTTTGGAGCTGCAATGCTGATGTGAAAAACCTTCAACCTGATAAGCTCGAACCCAAATAGGAGAAATGTGTCTTCATAGGATACCTAAAGGAGATTGTTGGGTACACCTTCTATCACAGATCCGAAGGCAAGATATTCGTTGCTAAGAATGGATCCTTTCTAGAGAAGGAGTTTCTCTTGAAAGAAGTGAGTGGGAGGAAAGTAGAACTTGACGAGGTAATTGTACCTGCTCCCTTATTGGAAAGTAGTTCATCTCAGAAATCAGTTCCAGTGATTCCTACACCAATTAGTGAGGAAGCTAATGATGATGATCATGAAACTTCTGATCAAGTTACTACCGAGCCTCGTAGGTCAACCAAAAGTAAGATCCGCACCAGAGTGGTACAGTAATCCTGTTCTGGAAGTCATGTTAGTTGACCATGATGAACCTACGAACTATGAGGAAGCGATGATGAGCCCAGATTCCGCAAAATGGCTTGAGGCCATGAAATCTGAGATGGGATCCATGTATGAGAACAAAGTGTGGACTTTGGTTGACTTGCCCGATGATTGGCAAGCCATAGAGAATAAATGGATCTTCAAGAAGAAGACTGACGCTGACGTAATATTACTGTCTACAAAGCTCGACTTGTTGCGAAAGGTTTTTGACAAGTTCAAGGAGTTGACTACGATGAGACCTTCTCGCCCGTAGCGATGCTTAAGTCCATCCGAATCATGTTAGCAATTGCCGCATTTTATGATTATGAAATTTGGCAAATGGATGTCAAAACTGCATTCCTTAATGGATATCTTAAAGAAGAGTTGTATATGATGCAACCAGAAGGTTTTGTCGATCCAAAAGGTGCTAACAAAGTGTGCAAGCTCTAGCGATCCATTTATGGACTAGTGCAAGCCTCTCAGAGTTGGAATATACGCTTTGATAGTGTGATCAAAGCATATGGTTTTATACAGAGTTTTGGAGAAGCCTGTATTTACAAGAAAGTGAGTGAGAGCTCTGTAGCATTTCTGATATTATATGTAGATGACATATTGTTGATCGGAAATGATACTGAATTTCTGAATTGCATAAAAGGATACTTGAATAAGAATTTTTCAATGAAAGACCTCGGTGAAGCTGCTTATATATTGGGCATCAAGATCTATAGAGATAGATCACAACGCTTAATTGGACTTTCACAAAGCACATACCTTGATAAAGTTTTGAGGAAGTTCAAAATGGATTAAGCAAAGAAAGGGTTCTTGCCTGTGTTACAAGGTGTGAAGTTGAGTCAGACTCAATGCCCGACCACTGCAGAAGATAGAGAGAAAATGAAAATCATTCCCTATGCTTCAACCATAGGTTCTATCATGTATGCAATGTTGTGTACCAGACCGGATGTGTGCCTTGCTATCAGTTTAGCAGGGAAGTACCAAAGTAATCCAGGAGTGGATCACTGGACAGCGGTCAAGAACATCCTGAAATACCTGAAAAGGACTAAGGATATGTTTCTCGTTTATGGAGGTGACAAAGAGCTCGTCGTAAACGGTTAAGTGGATGCAAGCTTTCACACTGATCCGGATGACTCTAAGTCACAAACCAGATACGTATTTTTATTAAATGGTGGACCTGTCAGTTGGTGCAGTTCCAAGCAAAGCGTCGTGGCGGGATCTACGTGTGAAGCGGAGTACATAGCTGCTTCGGATGCAGCAGATGAAGGAGTCTGGATGAAGGAGTTCATATCCGATCTAGGTGTCATACCTAGTGCATCGGGTCCAATGAAAATCTTTTGTGACAATACTCGTGCAATTGCCTTGGCTAAGGAATCCAGATTTCACACGAGAACCAAGCACATCAAGAGACGCTTCAATTCCATCCGCGATCAAGTCAAGGAGGGAGACATAGAAATTTGCAAGATACATACGGATCTGAATGTTGCAGACCCGTTGACTAAGCCTCTCTCACGAGCAAAACATGATCAACACGAAGACTCCATGGTTGTTAGAATCATTACTATGTAATCTAGATTATTGACTCTAGTGCAAGTGGGAGACTGAAGGAAATATGCCCTAGAGGCAATAATAAAGTTGTTATTTATATTTCCTTATATCATGATAAATGTTTATTATTCATGCTAGAATTGTGTTAACAGAAACTTAGTACATGTGTGAATACATAGACAAACAGAGTGTCACTAGTATGCCTCTACTTGACTAGCTCGTTAATCAAAGATGGTTAAGTTTCCTAACCATAGACATGAGTTGTCATTTGATGAATAGGGTCACATCATTAGGGAATGATGTGATTGACTTCACCCATCCGTTAGCTTAGCACTATGATCATTTAGTTTATTGCTATTGCTTTCTCCATAACTTATACATGTTCCTATGACTATGAGATTATGCAACTCCCGAATATCGGAGGAATATTTAGTGTGCTATCAAACGTCACAACGTAACTGGGTGACTATAAAGATGCTCTACAGGTGTCTCCGATGGTGTTTGTTGAGTTGGCATAGATCAAGATTAGGATTTGTCACTCCGTGTATCAGAGAGGTATCTCTGGGCCCTCTCGGTAATGCACATCAGTATAATCCTTGCAAGCAATGTCACGAATGAGTTAGTTGATGTCGGCGTCTTGGGAACGGGGGTCCCCAGACTTGCCTATCAGCGGCCCACGGCGTGGCTCCACCAGCGGCCCTGTACGGCCCATCCTCATTAGCGAACACTAAAGACCCTCGTGAGGGGCCAAGCCTCGCGAGGAGGACGCCACAAGACCTCCTCGGGGGCGGCCTCACCAGGCTGGCTCGCGAGGGGCGGAGAGATCAAGGCGAGGGGCACCTCGCGAGGTGCCTGTGACACAAGCCATGGCGACCAAGGCCAGGCGGGCGCCAGCGCGCTCAGTGTACTCGTTTCCTCTTTGGTGCTAAAGAGGCAAGCGCAGGCGAAAAGTCCCGAGGCATCAGGCAAAGGTTTCCATATCGGTGCAACAAGACCAAGACCAGCAGGACGACATGACAGAGGTCACCATGGAGCCCAGGACGACATCACCACCAGAGCCTTTGGCAGGCGAAGACCACCTTTTGCCAGGATAACTTGTACTAGTTGTCCCCCTTCACATTTGGCCATTGTTGGATCCCTTCCCGCCTACGTTTGGGAAGAGGACCAGGGCCTCTATAAATAGGACTAGCCACCACAGTAGGAGGCAACTGGTCTTGGACCATTCAGATCATCCTCAACCCCACAAGCTCACCGAGCTCAAGGATAGCTCTCATCAGGAGGCTGTTCTTCCCTTGTACTCGTTCATCCTCAGCCCAAGAGGCAATCCACCACACCACACTGGAGTAGGGTATTACACCACATCGGTGGCCCGAACCAGTATAAACCCTGTGTCCTTTGTTCTACGAGTTCGACGAGCTGAGCTTTGAGATTGTGGTGAGAGCGTGAGCTAGGGGGAGGAGAGATCTTCGTGCGCACCCCAGAGTTCGAACCTCAAGGGTTTTGCCGAAACCTGAAATCCTACATTTGGCGTGCCAGGTAGGGGGTGCGCTGAAGCTTTCCTTCCGTCGATCCGCGCTCCACCACCTCCGCGCCTTGTCCCCATTGTCGGTGTCAAAACCGGCGGAACTCGGGTAGGGGGTCCTGAACTGTGCATCTAAGGTTGATGGTAATAGGAGACAAGGGACACGAAGTTTTACCCAGGTTCGGGCCCTCTTGATGGAGGTAATACCCTACGTCCTGCTTGATTGATATTGATGAGTATGGGGGTTACAAGAGTTGATCTACCACGAGATCGTAATGGCTAAAACCCTAGAAATCTAGCATGTCAGATTATGATTGCCTCTACAGACTAAACCCTTCGGTTTATATAGACACCAGAGGGGAGTAGGGTTGTACGAAGTCGGTTACAGAGAAAGGAATCTTCATATCCGCACGCTAGGCTTGCCATCCACGCCAAGGAGAGTCCCATACGGACACGTGAGAGTGTCTTCTGTCTTGTATCTTCATAGCCCATTAGTCCGGCCCATGTCACATAGGCCGAACGCTCAAGGACCCCTTAATCCAGGACTGGCTTAGTAGCCCCTGAACCAGGCTTCAATGACGAGGTGTCCGGCGCGCAGATTGTCTTCGGCATTGCAAGGCGAGTTCCTCCTCTGAATACTCCAAAATAGCTCTCGAACACAGAGAACGTGTACGGCTCTGTAAAAAAAACACCACATATATCCGCAGAGAGTATAATATTTTATGAGTCCGATCCACTGACAACTTTTATAGCGTGACATCATGTCATAGCCCGGTCATTGTTTCGAACCTTTTTTAGCCTCCCGCTCCATGTTTCAAGATGCGGTTTTATTGGCACGTCTTGTCAAAGCAAAGATCGTGTCCCCTTATTGCAGGATTCTCATCAATACGGGCGTGGGTAATCCAACCGCGCCGCCTGCACGACCCTTGGGGAATAAGCGAGTTTTAAGGCGAGTGGGGAGGCGCTTGATATTCACTGCCTTTATAAAGGGATAAGGATTCACCTCTTTCACCCACGCCCTCTTCCTCTCTGCCCATCCATTCTCGAGCTCTAGCACCCAAGCTTCCATCCCTTCCACCTCCAAAAAACACTCCAGCCATGTCCAGATCTGGAGCGCAAGGCAAGTGGATGGTTTCCTCCGTCAAGGAGAAGGACATCACTAGGCTCCGGGATGCCGGGTACCTAGCCAAGGAAATCGTCCACCGGCTTCCGGCCAAGGGACAGATTGTCCCCACCCCAGAGCCCCATGAGAGGGTCGTGTTCATCCCCCACTTCATCTGCAAGTTGGATTTCCTCTCCACCCATTCGTCCGCGGGCTCATGTTCTACTATGGGCTGGATTTCCATGATCTGGCCCCCAACTCCTTCCTCAATATCTCGGCATTTATTGTCGTGTGCGAGGCCTTCCTCCGTATCCCTCCCCACTTCGGACTATGGCTGAAGGTCTTCAACGTGAAGCCAAAGGTGGTGGATGGCCAACATGCAGAGTGCGGAGGCGCCATGGTGAGCAAGCTGCCCAATGTCACATGGCCCAAAGGTACCTTCGTGGAGACCGTCAAGGGGTGGCAACACCAGTGGTTCTATGTCACAGAGCCTCGTGACACCACCTGGCCGCGGCCCCAGAATTCAAGTCCGGCGCCCCGATGCGGCTCACCTCCTAGCTAGAGAAGGGCCTGGACTGGTCTTTGTCGGACGAGCTGACAGCACTCCAGACGCGCATCAAGAGCATGGTGGACAAGGACGTCAAGCTTGTCAATGTGATCCAGGTGATGCTCGCTCGCCAGATCCTCCCGTGCCAAAGCCGGACTTGCCACTTGTGGGAGTTCGATCCAGCCAAGCACCAGACCTTGCAACAGTTCTTCGTCACTATGCACGAAGACATCTGGAAGGTGCTCTTCAAGGCCAACGAGACGTGGCCGGCGACGACCGAGGACCGTGGGCACGACCTGGCCCATCCCGCTAGTGCGGTAAGTTTTCCGTATTTCAAGGTGTACCCTTTACTTGCATACTCAAGGAAGATGTCTAAGCTTCCCTATTTGTTGTTTCACGGTTGGACAAAGAAGGCAGAGCAGATTTAGTGTCTGGCTCCACTGCTCGAAGAACCAGCTATCCTGCTTCTGACGAAGATGCTGGTTCCGACGCCCTATCAAGCGCCGAAGAAGAAGGCCAAGGGGACCAGAGGTGGTCTCCGCCATAAGGGCACTTCGGACGTGACATCCGAAGACGCCGAAACCCACTCCCCTCCCGTTACTGATGACGACGAGGAGGAGGAAATTGATTCTCCCCCTAAGGGGGGAAGGAAGAAAAGGGCGGCCTCCACGCATCTGGAGGAAGAGGCGTCCAAGAAGGGGAAGGCCTCTGCCACGAATAACCCTGCGTGGGAAATTGATAGCAGCTCCGAGTGGCGCCCCAAGGATAAGCCCCTGGCCGAATCGTAAGTACTCAAAGACGCACACAAATATCTGGCTCCTTTATGCTACCTCTTGAGCATTGCGTTGGATTTCCCCGAAGAGGAGAGGATGATGCAGCAAAGTAGCGTAAGTATTTCCCTCAGTTTTTGAGAACCAAGGTATCAATCCAGTAGGAGGCTACGCGCGAGTCCCTCGTACCTACACAAAAACAATAGCTCAATGCAACCAACGCACTTAGTGGTTGTCAATCCCTTCATGGTCACTTACGAAAGTGAGATCTGATACAGATGGTAAATAATATTTTTGGTATTTTTGGTATCGAGATGCAAAGTAAAAAGTAAAAGCAAAGCAATAATAAAGTGATGGAGATTGATATGGTGAGAAAGAGACCCGGGGGCCATAGGTTTCACTAGTGGCTTCTCTCAAGAGCATAAGTATTCTATGGTGGGTGAACAAATTACTATTGAGCAATTGACATAATTAAGCATAGTTATGCGAATATCTAGGTATGATCATGTATATAGGCATCACGTCCGAGACAAGTAGACCGAAATGATTCTACATCTACTACTATTACTCCACTCATCGACCGCTATCCAGCATGCATCTAGAGTATTAAGTTAAAAACAAAGTAATGCCTTAAGCAAGATGACATGATGTAGAGGGATAGTTTCATGCAATATGATAAAAAACCCATCTTGTTATCCTCGATGGCAACGATACAATACGTGCCTTGCTGCCCCTTCTGTCACTGGGAAAGGACACCGCAAGATCGAACCCAAAGCTAAGCACTTGTCCCATGGCAAGAAAAACCAATCTAGTAGGCCAAACCAAACTGATAATTCGAAGAGACTTGCAAAGATAACCAATCATACATAAAAGAATTCAGAGAAGATTCAAATATTATTCATAGATAGACTTGATCATAAACCCACAATTCATCGGTCTCAACAAACACACCGCAAAAAGAAGATTACATCGAATAGATCTCCACGAGAGAGGGGGAGAACATTGTATTGAGATCCAAAAAGAGAGAAGAAGCCATCTAGCTACTAACTATGGACCCGTAGGTCTGAAGTAAACTACTCACACTTCATCGGAGGGGCTTGGATGATGATGTAGAAGCCCTCTGTGATCGATGCCCCCTCCGACGGAGCTCCGGAACAGGCCCCAAGATGGGATCTCATGGATACAGAAAGTTGCGGCGGTGGAATTAGGTTTTTGGCTCCGTCCCCGATCGTTTGGGGGTACGTGGATATATATAGGAGGAAGAAGTACGTCGGTAGAGCTTCGAGGGGCCCATGAGGCAGGGGGCGCGCCCTGGGGGCGCCCTCCACCCTCGTGACCACCTCGTGGCTTTCTTGACGGAGGGTCCAAGTCTCCTGGATCTTATCTGATGAGAAAATCACGTTTCCGAAGGTTTCATTCCGTTTGGACTCCGTTTGATATTCCTTTTCTTCGAAACCCTAAAACAGGCAAAAACAGCAATTCTGGGCTGGGCCTCCGGTTAATAGGTTAGTCCCAAAAATAATATAAAAGTGGATAATAAAGCCCAATAATGTCTAAAACAGTAGATAATATAGCATGGAGCAATCAAAAATTATAGATACGTTGGAGACGTATCAAGCATCCCCAATCTTAATTTCTGCTCCTCCTCGAGTAGGTAAATGATAAAAACAGAATTTTTGATGCGGAGTGCTACTTGGCATAATTTTAATGTAATTCTTCTTAATTGTGGTATGAATATTCAGATCTGAAAGATTCAAGACAAAAGTTCATATTGACATAAAAATGATAATACTTCAAGCATACTAACTAAGCAATTATGTCTTCTCAAAATAACATGGCCAAAGAAAGTTCATCCCTACAAAATCATATAGTTTAGTCATGTTTCATTTTCGTCACACAAGAATGCTCTCATCATGCACAACCCCGATGACAAGCCAAGCAATTGTTTCATACTTTAGTAATCTCAAACCTATAAACTTTCACGCAATATATGAGCGCGAGCCATGGACATAGCACTATGGGTGGAATAGAATATAATGAGGGGGGTTATGTGGAGAAGACAAAAAAGGAGAAAGTCTCACATCAACGAGGCTAATCAATGGGCTATGGAGATGCCCATCGATTGATGTTAAGGCAAGGACTAGGGATTGCCATGCAACAGATGCACTAGAGCTATAAATGCATGAAAGCTCAACAAAAGAAACTAGTGGGTGTGCATCCAACTTGCTTGCTCACGAAGACCTAGGACACTTGAGGAGGCCCATTGTTGGAATATACAAGCCAAGTTCTATAATGAAAAATTCCCACTAGTATAAGAAAGTGATAATATGAGAGACTCTCTACTATGAAGATCATGGTGCTACTTTGAAGCACAAGTGTGGTAAAAGGATAGTAACATTGTCCCTTCTCTCTTTTTCTCTCATTTTTTTTGGCCTTCTTTTTTTATGGCCTTTCTTTTTTTATACCTCACTTGGGACAATTCTCTAATAACGATGATCATCACACTTCTATTTATTTACAACTCAATGATTACAACTCGATACTAGAACAAAGATGACTCTATATGAATGCCTCCGGCGGTGTACCGGGATATGCAATGAATCAAGAGTGACATGTATGAAAGAATTATGAACGATGGCTTTGCCACAAATACTATGTCAACTACATGATCATGCTAAGCAATATGACAATGATGAATGTGTCATGATGAACGGAATGATGGAAAGTTGCATGGCAATATATCTCGGAATGGCTATGGAAATGCCATAATAGGTAGGTATGGTGGCTGTTTTGAGGAAGATATAAGGAGGTTTATGTGTGAAAGAGCATATCATATCACGGGGTTTGGATGCACCGGCGAAGTTTGCGCCAACTCTCAATGTGAGAAAGGGCAATGCACGGTACCGAAGAGGCTAGCAAGGATGGACGGGTGAGAGTGCGTATAATCCATGGACTCAACATTAGTCATAAAGAACTCACATACTTATTGCAAACATCTACAAGTCATCAAAAACCTCGGCACTATGCGCATGCTCCTAGGGGGATAGATTGGTAGGAAAAGACCATCGCTCGTCCCCGACCGCCACTCATAAGGAAGACAATCAAATAACACCTCATGTTTCAAATTTGTTGCATAACGTTTACCATACGTGCATGCTACGGGACTTGCAAACTTCAACACAAGTATTTCTCAATTTCACAACTACTCAACTAGCATGACTTTGATATTATTACCTCATATCTCAAAACAATCATCAAGCATCAAACTTTTCTTAGTATTCAACACACTCATACGAAAGTTTTATTATTAATCTTGCATACCAAGCATATTAGGATTTTAAGAAAATTACCATGCTATTAAGACTCTCAAAATAATATAAGTGAAGCATGAGAGATCAATAGTTTCTATAAAACAAATCCACCACCAAGCTCTAAAAGATATAAGTGAAGTACTAGAGCAAAACTATAAAGCTCAAAAGATATAAGTGAAGCACATAGAGTATTCTATCAAATTCCAAATCATGTATGGCTCTCTCAAAAGGTGTGTGCAGCAAGGATGATTGTGGTAGACTAACAAGCAAAGACTCAAATCATAAAAGACGCTCCAAGCAAAACACATATCATGTGGTGAATAAAAATATAGCTCCAAGTAAAGTTACCGATAGAAGTAGACGAAAGAGGGGATGCCTTCCGGGGCATCCCCAAGCTTTGGCTTTTAGGTGTCCTTAGATTATCTTGGGGGTGCCATGGGCATCCCCAATCTTAGGCTCTTGCCACTCCTCGTTCCATAATCCATCAAATCTTTACCCAAAACTTGAAAACTTCACAACACAAAACTTAGAAAATCTCGTGAGCTCTGTTAGCGAAAGAAAACAAAAGACCACTTCAAGGTAATGTAATGAACTCATTATTTATTTATATTGGTGTTATAACTACTGTATTCCAACTTATATATGGATTATAAACTATTTTACTAGCCATAGATTCATCAAAATAAGCAAACAACACACGAAAAACAGAATCTGTCAAAAACAGAACAATCTGTAGTAATCTGAAGCTAGCGCAAGATCTGGAACCACAAAAATTCTAAAATAAATTGCTGGACATGAGGAATTTATCTATTAATCATCTTCAAAAATAATTAACTAAATATCACTTTCCAAATAAAAATGACAGCAGTTCTCGTGAGCGCTAAAGTTTCTGTTTTTTACAGCAAGTTCAACAAGACTTTCCCCAAGTCTTCCCAACGGTTCTACTTGGCACAAACACTAATTAAACACACAAAAACACAACCAAAACAGAGGCTAGATAATTTATTTATTACTAAACAGGAGCAAAAATCAAGGAATAAAAATTAAATTGGGTTGCCTCCCAACAAGCGCTATCGTTTAACGCCCCTAGCTAGGCATAACAAGCAAGAATAGATCTAGGTATTGCCATCTTTGGTAGGAAATCCATAAGTGGCTCTCATGATAGATTCATATGGTAATTTTATTTTATTTATAGGGAAGTGTTCCATGCCCTTTTTTAATGGAAATTGAAATCTAATATTCCCTTCCTTCATATCAATAATTGCACCAACCGTTCTAAGGAAAGGTCTACCAAGAATAATAGGGCCAGAAGGATTGCAATCTATATCAAGAACGCTAAAATCTACGGGCACATAATTCCTATTTGCAACAATAAGAACATCATTAATTCTTCCCATAGGTTTCTTAATAGTGGAATCCGCAAGATGCAAGTTTAGAGAGCAATCATCAAAATCACGGAAATCTAGCAAATCACACAAAGTTTTGGGAATAATAGAGACACTAGCACCAGAATCACACAAAGCATAAAACTCATAATTTTTAATTTTAATTTTAATAGTAGGTTCCCACTCATCATAAAGTTTTCTAGGGATAGAAACTTCCAATTCAAGTTTTTCTTCATAAGATTGCATCAAGGCATCAACGATATGTTTAGTAAACGCTTTATTTTGACTACAAGCATGAGGAGATTTTAGCACGGATTGCAACAAGGAAATACAATAAATTAAAGAGAAATTTTAATAATTAAATTCCTTGAAATCCAATATAGTGGGTTTAGCAACATCTAGGGTTTTAATTTCTTCAATCCCACTTTTATCAAATTTAGCATCAAGATCAAAAGATTCAGAATTATTGGAACGCCTTCTAGGTAAAGGTGGATCATATTCAGTCCCATCATTATCAAGATTCATATTGCAAAACAAAGATTTAATAGGGGACACATCAATAACTTTTAGATCTTCATCATTATTTTCATAGGAACTAGAAGAACACGCTTTTATAAAGGCATCTTTCTTAGCACGCATCCTAGCGGTTCTTTCTTTGCACTCATCAATGGAAATTCCCATGGCTTTGAGAGACTCATTGATATCATGCTTAGGTGGAATAGATCTAAGTTTCAAAGAATCAACATCAAGAACAATTCTATCAACATTCCTAGCCAAATCATCAATCTTAAGCAATTTTTCTTCAATCATAGCACTAAAATTCTTTTGTGAAGAAATAAATTCTTTAATATTAGATTCAAAATCATAGGGCATCTTATTATAATTTCCATAAGAATTGTTGTAGGAATTACCATAATTATTAGAGGGATTACTAGGATAAGGCCTAGGATTGAAATTTCCTCTATATGCGTTGTTACCAAAATTGTTCCTACCAACAAAATTCACATCCATAGATTCATTATTATTATCAATCAAAGTAGACAAGGGCACATAATTAGGATCAGAAGAAACACTCTTATTAGCAAATAATTTCATAAGTTCATCCATCTTTCCACTCAAAACATTAATTTCTTCTATTGCATGCACCTTTTTAGTAGATCTTTCAGTATGCCATTGAGAATAATTAACCATAATATTATCTAGGAGTTTAGTAGCTTCTCCTAAAGTTATTTCCATAAAAGTGCCTCCCGCGGCCGAATCTAAAAGATTTCTAGAAGCAAAATTCAATCCGGCATAAATTTTTTGTATAATCATCCACAAATTCAAACCATGAGTAGGGAAATTACGTATCATTAATTTCATTCTCTCCCAAGCTTGCACAACATGTTCATGATCAAGTCGTTTAAAATTCATAATATCATTTCTAAGAGAGATGATCTTAGCGGGAGGAAAATACTTAGAGATAAAAGCATCTTTGCACTTGTTCCATGAATCAATACTATTTCTAGGCAAAGACGAAAACCAAGCTTTAGCACGATCTCTAAGCGAAAAAGGAAATAGCTTCAATTTAGCAATATAATTATCGACATCTTTCTTCTTTTGCATGTCACACAAATCAACGAAGCTATTAAGATGGGTAGCGGCATCTTCACTAGGAAGGCCGGAGAACGGATCTTTCATGACAAGATTCAACAAAGCAGTATTAATTTCACAAGATTCAGCATCGGTAAGAGGAGCAATCGGAGTGCTAAGGAAATCATTATTGTTGGTACTGGTGAAGTCACACAATTTAGTATTATCTTGAGCCATCGCGACAAACAAGCAATCCAACACACGAGCAAACAAAAAGCAAACGGGCAAAAAAGGCAAATAGAGAGAGAGGGAGGATAGAGAGAGAGAGGGTGAATAAAACGGCAAGGGTGAAGTGGGGGAGAGGAAAACGAGAGGCAAATGGCAAATAATGTAATGCGGGAGATAGGGATTGTGATGGATACTTGGTATGTTGACTTTTGCGCAGACTCCCCAGCAACGGCGCCAGAAATTCTTCTTGCTACCTCTTGAGCACTGCGTTGGATTTCCCCGAAGAGGAGAGGATGATGCAGCAAAGTAGCATAAGTATTTCCCTCAGTTTTTGAGAACCAAGGTATCAATCCAGTAGGAGGCTACGCGCGAGTCCCTCGTACCTACACAAAAACAATAGCTCAACGCAACCAACGCACTTAGGGGTTGTCAATCCCTTCACGGTCACTTACGAAAGTGAGATCTGATAGAGATGGTAAATAATATTTTTGGTATTTTTGGTATAGAGATGCAAAGTAAAAAGTAAAAGCAAAGCAATAATAAAGTCATGGAGATTGATATGATGAGAAAGAGACCCCGGGGCCATAGATTTCACTAGTGGCTTCTCTCAAGAGCATAAGTATTCTACGGTGGGTGAACAAATTACTGTTGAGCAATTGACAGAATTAAGCATAGTTATGAGAATATCTAGGTATGATCATGTATATAGGCATCACGTCCGAGACAAGTAGACTGAAACGATTCTGCATCTACTACTATTACTCCACTCATCGACCGCTATCCAGCATGCATCTAGAGTATTAAGTTAAAAGCAGAGTAACGCCTTAAGCAAGATGACATGATGTAGAGGGATAGTTTCATGCAATATGATAAAAAAACTCATCTTGTTATCCTTGATGGCAACGATACAATATGTGCCTTGCTGCCCCTTCTGTCACTGGGAAAGGACACCGCAAGATCGAACCCAAAGCTAAGCACTTCTCCCATGGCAAGAAAAACCAATCTAGTAGGCCAAACCAAACTGATAATTCGAAGAGACTTGCAAAGATAACCAATCATACATAAAAGAATTCAGAGAAGATTCAAATATTATTCATAGATAGACTTGATCATAAACCCACAATTTATCGATCTCAACAAACACACCACAAAAAGAAGATTACATCGAATAGATCTCCACGAGAGAGGGGGAGAACATTGTATTGAGATCCAAAAAGAGAGAAGAAGCCATCTAGCTACTAACTATGGACCCGTAGGTCTGAAGTAAACTACTCACACTTCATCGGAGGGGCTTGGATGATGATGTAGAAGCCCTCCGTGATCGATGCCCCCTCCGGTGGAGCTCCGAAACAGGCCCCGAGATGGGATCTCATGGATACAGAAAGTTGCGGCGGTGGAATTAGGTTTTTGGCTCCGTCCCCGATCGTTTGGGGGTACGTGGATATATATAGGAGGAAGAAGTACGTCGGTAGAGCTTCGAGGGGCCCACGAGGCAGGGGGCGCGCCCTCGACCCTCGTGACCACCTCGTGGCTTTCTTGACGGAGGGTCCAAGTCTCCTGGATCTTATCTGATGAGAAAATCACGTTTCCGAAGGTTTCATCCCGTTTGGACTTTGTTTGATATTCCTTTTCTTCGAAACCCTAAAACAGGCAAAAAACAGCAATTCTGGGCTGGGCCTCCGGTTAATAGGTTAGTCCAAAAATAATATAAAAGTGGATAATAAAGCCCAATAATGTCTAAAACAGTAGATAATATAGCGTGGAGCAATCAAAAATTATAGATACGTTGGAGACATATCACTTTACTTCATAGTTTTAACATGTTGAATCATGCACTTGCAGTCCGGCTCGTTCCGACCTTGAGCGATCCTCATCTTCGGGAAACTCGTTGGATCCGAAGGTGATGGATAGCGGGTCCCTCCCGGCGGCCTCCTCTCCCAAGACTGTGGAAGACGCTGAAGTGTTGTCTCGAAGGACACTCCCGGCTCAGGGGGAGGCACGGGAGGCCGCCACGGTGGAGCCAGAGGATAACACCTCGGCCGCAGGACACATGGGGGAGCAGATCCCCGTGGAGACTGGCGATGGAGGCCATCTCCAATTCGGCCCCCAGCCGAATACGATCCCGGAGACCTATACAGCTCCGGAATCCTACAGGTAGCCTCCTTCGAAGGAAGGAGGTGTGCCAATTCCACCGGTGACCTCTGTCCATCCAAAGGCACCGGATGCTCTAATGGAAGCGATGCGAAGTGCTTCCATTGTTGAGGAACACCGTACCCTCATGGTTACGGTGGTTGAGAGGATTCAGTCTGCAAAGAGCGGACTGACTGAAGCCTGCACTAGCCTTCTAACAGGCTTTGAGGTAAGCGGCGCGATTGTATGAAAAGAATGTCATAGTATAGACAGTAGCCCCTGAGACACTGTCCGGTGTTCGAAAAGAAAAGCCGGACAGAGGATCAAGTAATTTTCGCAGGAGACTAACTAAATATGTCTTATGTGAATAAGTAGGCGTCGTTGCTGGCCGCAACCTCTCATGTTGCTGAGGTCTCCAGACTAAAGCAGAGCCTGGAGCGGGCTGAGGAAGAGCTCGGCCATGTAAAAAAGCAGCTAGAAGACAATCAAGGTATGTAATGACCTTGTGTATATCCCGAAAGGATGAATGATTTCTGCTGACCATAGTGCCATGATATTTATTAGGGGTCGCGACCAAGGTGGAGGCCCTCAAGAAGGTGTTGGCCGAGGCCGAGGAGAGAGCAGAAAAAGAACAAGCCGCCCGTGAAAAGCATGAGGCCAGGGTTGGTGAGATCCAGCAGGAGCTCCAGGACGCCGTGAAGAAATACGAGTCCTTGGAGCGCCACGTTGCGGATCAAGATTCCGAACTCGCTAAGGCCCGCCAAAGCGCACAAGATGCCCGGGTCGAAGCCCAAGGCGCCCTCCAGGAGATCCAAGAGGCCAGAAAAATCGCGGCGGGTAAGGCCTTCATACCCAGCAGAGGGGAGCTCGACGGAGAAGTTGTTCTGGTCGCAATACCTTGTGCCAGAACATCCGGTGCCCTTTTGCGATCAGCTAAAACAGCTAGTTGAACTAGTCATGAAGGATTTAATAATCCGGCTATGGCCTGCCGAAGTCATACCCAGCAGCTACTTCGGACTCGTGAAGCGGCTGGTCAATGCCTGCCACCGACTTGACGCCATCAAGCGTTCGGTCTGTATCGAAGGTGCGCGGATGGCCTTCGCCTGTGTCAAGATACAGTGGGAGAAGATGGACGCCATCAAGCTCGTGACCGAGGGACCGTCCGCTGGCAAGGAGCACCGCACGCCAGAGCGGTATTTTGATGATGTCCTCAAGGGACCCCATTTGTAGAGGGCTAGTGTTCAAAAGACATTATCTTTGAATGAGTACCTTCATGTTATCCCGCCCTATATGATGAAAACAAGACTGATATGTAATATAATGCTTGCTGTTTATTTTGGAATTTTACCTCTTGTGCGGCCGTTGTTATTAAATCTGAGAGTTGGCCAGTCGTCGGCTTCAGCCCCCACGTAGGTAGTACGGGGGTGTTCGAGATGGAATCTAAACACTCTTGATCCAAGAAATTGGTCCTTGAAAGAGGTGTTTAGTGCAACGAACCAGGCAATCGGACTATGTGGCTTTATCACCCTCACTTGGCCATAGGAGTTTGACAATAGAAAGGTAGGCGGACTAGGGTGTTGTAGACATCTGATCGGGTGAACGCCGATCCGTCGCATAATGCGGAAAAAATCGCAAGAGATTTTAACCTCCGAAGAGCTGACCGACTCACGCCACATCATGACAGTCAGTTTTCGGCTTTCTCTACTGAGGTGCTCATCTGGATAAACCAGGACACAATCGCAGTAGTTCTCCCTTTACTACCCTAGACGATAGAGCGGAACGTAAGGTAGTAAGCACAGGAGCCGGGCAACCCAACTATTGACCAAAGACATGATTTGGAGCCGATGCATATAATGCTAAATTCGGGGGCCGAACTATACTGCAAAAGTGTTCGGACTTGTTGCCATAGTATGGGGCGCAATAAAGCCGTCCACGAATTACGGCGTACCAAAGTGTACGGATGCAACCGATAAGAATAGCGAAATAAAATGAAGTAGTAAGCTAGTGTCACATAATTTGAGCCGCAAACTATTCTCACTATAATTTTGATTAATACGTCAAAGCGTATTTGTACAAATAGGGCGATAAGCAACGGTGGCTATTTAATATGCCAAGACCAAGGGGGAGCTACGTACGGGTCCTGAAAACAGGTAAAATGATCTTTTTAAAAGAACATCTAGAGATTCCCCACACGCTTGTGCTACTTGCCGCCTTGGTGTATCCGTCCTTCGAAAGGGCCGATTGTCAGGCCTTCAAGAGGGGCCTGTGAAAAAGAAACCTGAAAAGGATAAAAAGAAAAGTAAGTGTATGTATGTCCAGGGAAGGTCGAGCCATATTGTGGACCATAGTCTGGTTATGCCTCAGTCTCTGCCCATGGTATTTTTAGTGCGTAATTATGTACGCACGGTACATATGCCGCCACTTGGTCGGGGCTGAGACGGAGGTCGAATTGCTAGTCTAACTCCTGACGAGCCGGACTGTCATGCTGCGGAGTAGTCTGGGCTCGTTTGACAGTGTCTGGGAGCTTGGCCGCTGAATTAAAGTTCTGCCTTAAAAGGCCGCTCTGTACTTCCACTGCCAGGGCCGCGGTGTGTTCCTTGGTACGAAGGGAGCGCTCCATGTTTCCGTTAACTATTATGACACCGTGTGATCCGGGCATCTTGAGATTTAGATCAGCATAGTGTGGCACCGCATTAAATCGAGCAAACGCGGTTCGTCTAAGCAGTGCGTGATAGCCGCCGCGGAAGGGGATGATACCGAAGATTAACTCTCCACTTCGAAAGTTGTCCGGAGATCCGAAGACGACCTCCAATGTGATTGAGCCTGTGCAACGGGCCTCTACACCTGGTATAACTCCTTTAAAGGTGGTCTTGGTGGGATTGATCCTTGATGGATCGATTCCCATTTTACGCATTGTATCCTGATAGAGAAGGTTGAGGCTGTTGCCACCGTCCATGAGGACTCATGTGAGGTGGAATCCATCAATTATTGGGTCGAGAACCAGTGCGGCGGAACTGCCATGACGGATACTGGTCGGATGGTCCCTGCGATCAAAGGTGATCGGGCATGACGACCATGGGTTGAATTTTGGGGCGACTAGCTCTATCGCATAGACGTTCCTGAGCACGCGCTTGTGCCCCCTCTTAGGGATATGGGTAGCGTATATCATGTTCACCGTTTTGACGTGAGGGGGAAACTTCTTCTGTCGCCCTGTGTTCGGTGGATGGGGCTCCTCGTCATCATTCTCGCTTTGCGACTCCTTATCCTTGTCTTGGGCATTTAACTTGCCGGCCTGTTTGAAGACCCAATAGCTCCGGCGGGTATGATTGGCTGGTTTATCAAGGGTGCCATGGATCTGACATGGACGATCGAGTATGCAGTCCAAGCTGGAAGGGCCCTGATTATTCCTTTTATATGGCTTCTTCCGCTGACCGGACTTGGAGCCACGGCATTGACCACCGTGTCATCAGTATTGTTGTCATTGTTTTGACGCTTGTGCCTCTTGCGTCGGGGCTTACCGTTGCTATTTCTGGCTTCCGAGGTGCCAGGTTCGCTTGCATTGTTATTACTGCGGGCTAGCCAGCTATCTTCGCCCATGCAAAAGCGGGTCATGAGTGTTGTGAGGGCCGCCATGGACTTCGGCTTTTCTTGGCCGAGGTGTCGGGCGAGCCATTCATCGCGGATGTTGTGTTTGAAGGCCGCTAGGGCTTCGGCATCCGGATAGTCGACGATTTGATTCTTTTTAGTTAAGAACCTAGTCCGGAATTTCCTTGCTGACTCGCTGGGCTGTTGGACTATGTGACTTAAGTCATCGGCATCCGGAGGTCTGACGTATGTGCCTTGGAAGTTGTCGCGGAAGGCGTCTTCTAGGTCTTCCCGGCTGCCAATAGAGTTTTCAGGCAGGATGTTCAGCCAGTGCTGGGCTGGTCCCTTGAGTTTTAGTGGGAGGTATTTGATGGCGTGAAGATCGTCGCCGCGAGCCATGTGAATATGCAGAATAAAGTCTTCAATCCATACCGCGGGATCTGTGGTTCCATCATATGATTCGATATTCACGAGTTTGAACCCTTCTGGGAATTCATGTTCCATTACTTCATCAGTGAAGCAGTGGGGGTGTGCGGCGCCTCTATATCGGGCCAGATCGTGACGTAGTTCAGATGGAGTCCGTCTACGGCTTTCGGCCCGGACGTGATTGTGCTTGCCATGTTCGGCTTGATAGCCGTTGTCGCGCGTCGGGGCACGCCCCCGTGATCCGTAGATCGATCTGGCCGGGCTTGATTTTTTCTTCAGGTCCTGCCGCAGGTCATACGTGTATCCCCGAGCTGTTTTATCTCTGCCTTTACGACGAGTTAGGATGGGCTGGTGTTCGACTTGAGTTGTCGTTTTGTCCCGGCCACGTGGTGGTCGATCAGTCGCATTACGCGTTGATGGTACGGGCTCAAGTGCCTCGTCATCAAATTGAGGTAGCAGTTTACGCTTCGGGTAACTTTTGGTTGGGCGCTCGAGGTTGTATTCCTCTGTTGCCAGGACATCAGCCCATCTATCGTTGAGCAGATCTTGATCAGCTTGAAGCTGCTGATGCTTCTTTTTCAGGCTCCTTGCAGTGGCTATTTAGCCGTTGCTTAAAGCGCTCCTGCTCGAGAGGTTCCTCAGGCACGATAAAGTCTTCGTCGCTGAGGCTCACCTCATCCTCGGAGGGTGGAAGGTAATTACTGTCCTCCTAGTCTTCGTCTGCAGCCTGTTCATCATGGCTAACTTGCCCATCCTCCCGATCGTCTTGTTCAGAGTTTTGCTCGACGGGGTTTTCTTGGTCTTCGACATCATGAGTGTTGTTGTCTCTCGTGCTGGTATTGTTGTCTTTGCTGCGGCGTGATTTAGAGCGACGCTGTCGGCGCTTTTGTTGTATCTCAGGAGGTTTATCCTCTGTTGGATTTTTCTCATTATCGCTGTCACCCTCCTTGGGTGTATCCACCATGTACACGTCATACGAAGAGGTGGCCATCTAGTGTCCGGTAAATGGCAGGCTTTTGGCTTGCTCCTCTCCAGCATCGTCGTCCATACCGTCGATGTCTTCGGAGCCGTAATCGAGCATGTCAGTTAAGTCCTCTACTATGGCGATGAAGTGGGTGGTGGGTGGGACGTAAAGTTCCCCGCTCTCAGCCCCTAGTCCGGGCTGGGCGTAGTTCGGACGTTGCTCCTCTGTAATCACAAAGGATCGCATCAAGTCCAGATCCTCGCTTAAAGGCGAGGTTTGTTGAGGGAGAAAAGAACCCGTGGAGTATGGCAGGAAGGGAATTCTTCGACCGAGCTCACACGACGCTGATTTCGAGTGTTCGGAGCTGGTACCCGGGGAAGGGTCCGGCTTTGTGATGGTTGCCAGGGACATTGCTTCCTCCGGCTCTCCCGTACTGGGCCTAGTGGCCATAGATAGTCCGGCGGGTTTAGAAATCCCGTCTTCGGTCCTGGCGAGGCGCTCCGGCTCTAAGGCCAGAGCGGAGGTTGGGGTCGTGAATCCTTGGAAGATCAAGTCTCCTCAGATATCAGCGACATAATCCAGGTTGCCAAAACTAATCTGGTGACCTGGGGCGTAGCTGTCGATCTGCTCCAGATGGCCAAGCGAGTTGGCCCGTAGTGCGAAGCCGCCGAATATGAAGGTCGGGGAGAAAAACCTCCCCTAGGGCAATATCGTTGCAGATGATGGATGGGGCCATCGAACCTTTTGGCGGCGACATAGTTTGGGACCCCCTACACAGTTCGGAACCTTTTGGCACCAATGGCGGCGACACAGATTGGCGCCGCTTCCGTGCGGCAAGGAGCTCCCTCGGGCTGGGCGGCGCCCAAGGTCGACCTCACCTTTGACTCGGGGGATCACCCCGTCACCACCGTTGGCTCGGGCGTGCTTCCAATGCTTTGCACACCCACCATCTGCAGTGTAGCTGTCACCAAGACCCTCATCGACGTCGACGCCGGCCTCAACATGCTCTCTGTCGAGGCTTTTAGCCTTCTTCACGTACCACTCGAACAGCTCCGCCCCACCAAGCCCTTCTCCGGGGTCGGTGGTGGCTCCACCAGCCCCTTGGGGCAGATCCACCTTCCAGTGACCTTCAGCACTCGCAACAACTACCGCACTGAGCTGATCGACTTCAACATCACCCGCATTGGCCTCCCGTACAATGCCATCCTCGGAAACCCGACTCTGGCTTAGTTTATGGCGGCGACCCATCCGGCGTACAACTTCATGAAGATGCCCGGGAGCAAGGACGTCCTCACCGTAGTTGGAGACACCAAGGAGGCTCTGGCGGCGCTCAAGTTCACCCTCAAAACTGCCATGGTAGCGCGACCGGCCAACGAGGCCGCCCCTGGGGTTAAGGAGGTCGCGCCAGCAAAGAGGAAGCAGTTGTTCACTCAAGATCGGGCCGAAACCAAGCAGGTGCCGGTCGAGGAAGATGGGTCCTCAGGAGCCACCTTCACCATAGGCGCCAACCTCGACCCGGACCAAGAGGAGGCATTGATAAGGTTCCTGCGCGCGAACAAGGATGTATTCGCCTGGGAACCCAAGCAGCTAGTAGGGGTCCCAAGAGGGGTGATCGAGCATCACTTGAGGGTGTGCCCCAATGTGCGCCATGTGAAGCCGAAGGCGCGGCGACAGTCCATAGAGAAGCAGTCCTTCATCGTCCAGGAAACCCACAAGCTGGAGGCAGCATGTGTCATTCGCGAGGTTCAGTACCCTGAGTGGCTGGCGAACCCCGTCGTCGTACCGAAGTAAGGCGGGAAGGAGCGCATGTGTGTCGACTTCACCAACCTCAATAAGGCATGTCCCCAAGACCCGTTCCCGCTCCCGCGCATCGACCAGATTGTCGACTCCACCATCGAGTGCGACCTGCTGTGCTTCCTGGACGCATTTTCAGGCTATCACCAGATCAAGATGGCAGTGGAGGATGTGGAGAAGATGGCCTTCCTTACCCTGTGTGGGGTGTACTGCTACACTTGCATGCCGTTTGGGCTGCGCAACGCAGGCACGACCTTTCATCAGCTGATCGGCTGATGCACATTACCCTGGGTCAGCAGCTCGGGAGGAACACTGAAGCCTACGTCGACGACATTGTGGTAAAGTCTCGGGAGGCAAGGACTTTGATTCAAGACCTGGAGGAGACCTTCGCAAGCCTGCGCCAGGTAGACCTGCGGCTCAACCCAGAGAAGTGCGTGTTTGATGTCCCCTCTGGCAAGCTGCTGGGCTTCCTCGTGTCCCACAGGGGGATCGAGGCTAACCCGGAGAAGGTCAAGGCGATAGAAGACATGAGCCCACCACAAACTCTCAAGGAGATGCAGAAGCTTGCGGGCTGCGTGACCTCGCTGGGGCGCTTCATCTCCAAGCTAGGAGAGCGCGCTCTGCCGTTCTTAAAGCTGATGAAGAAGAAGGGCCCAATCGAGTGGACCCGGGAGCCTGACCAAGCGTTCAAGACTTCAAGAGATACCTAACCAGCCCTCTGGTGATGGTGGTGCCCCGCCCTCTTGAGCCCCTGCTGCTTTACCTTGCCGCCACTCCCTAATTCGCTAGTGCAGCCCTAGTGGCGGTTCGGGAAGAGCGCCAGGCCAAGGGTCAGCCGCGCCGTGCCGCACCTTCAGTCAAGGTGATGCGGAACCAAGAGGGCACCTCAAAGGCTGCAGCAACGCCAACGAGTGACCAAGCCCAGCAAGGAGGCATTCATGGGCCTGCAGAGGCCCCAGTGGGCGACCAGGCTCTTGGGGTCCCATCACCTTAGGAGACACCCCAACCTCCGACAGGCGCAGGCTCCATCGACGCCCCCGCCCTCGCTGAGCACCCAATATACTTCGTCAGCATGGTACTGCGGGATGCAAGGGCATGGTACCCCATGCCTCAAAAGCTCTTGCTAGCGCTCTTGGTGGCCTCGCGTAAACTGCGAAAGTACTTCCAAAGTCACCCAATCAAGGTCGTCTTGGCCTACCCGCTGGAGAGGGTACTCAGGAGCCCCAACGCTGCTGGAAGAGTCACCGAATGGAACATCGAGCTGCAAGCATTCCAGCTGGAGTTCAGCACAACCAGGGTCATCGAGGGAGCCGCGCTCGCTGACTTCGTGGCAGAATGGACTGACGCCCTAGGGTTTGAGGCAGGCGAGGACCGATCCCTCTCGCAAGGGAGTGAAGCACCAGATGGCTAGGTCATGTATTTCGATGGCGCGTTCACACGCCAGGGCACGGGAGCTGGAGCAGTGCTCATCTCACCCACTCAGGACAAGCTCTACTACGCCATGCAGCTCTGCTTCCAGCAAGGCGAGAAGGTCTCCAACAACATCATAGAGTATGAAGGCCTCATCATTGGCCTTAAGGCTGCAGTGGCCCTGGGGGTGAAGTGCCTCACCATCAGGGGTGACTCGCAGCTCCTCGTCAACTTCTCCAAGAAGGTATACAAGCCGAGGGACGAGCACATGGAGGCATACCTCGCGGAGATACGCAAAATGGAAAAGCATTTCCTGGGTCTAGAGTTGCAGCATGTGCCCCGTGGAACCAACAAGGAGGCTGATGACATCGCCAAAAGGGCGTCCAAGTGACAACCCCAAGAGCCTGGCGTCTTTGAGGAGCGGCTCTTCAAGCCTTCGGCAGCACCTCCGCTTTCGGGGCCAGCGCTGCCTCGGGAGGAACTCCCCCAACCACCTGCCTCGGGAGCCCTGGCCTGCGGCCCGACCTCGCGAGCGCGCCTACTACCGGCGCTCGAGCCTTAGGAGGGTGCTGGACCAAGGAGTTCAAGGAATACCTGATGCAGGGGACGCTGCCGGAGAAAGAGGAGGACCCGGAGCGCATGGCCCGACAGGCTACGGCATACTGCATCCAGGACGGTGAGTTATATAGGAAGCGGCCAAACGATGTTTCCTTGCGGTGCATCTCCAGGGAACATGGGAACGAGTTGCTAGCTGACATACACGGCGGAGACTATGGGCACCACTCGTTGTCACAAACCCTCGTCGGCAAGGCATTCTGCAATGGGTTCTATTGGCCTACGGCACTCAACGACGCGACCGAACTGGTGAAGTCCTGCGAGGCCGGCCAATTCCACGCCAAGCAGATCCATCAGCCAGCTCAGGGCCTCCAGACCATCCCGCTCTCATGCCCATTCGCGGTCTGGGGGCTATACATCCTAGGCCCGTTCCCTCGAGCACCTGGGGGCTACCGCTACCTTTACGTTGCCATCGACAAGTTCACCAAATGGGCGGAGGTAGAAGCTGTCTACACCATCCCGACCGGATCTGCGGTCAAGTTCATCAAGGGGCTCGTGAGCCGGTTCGAACCCCTAATCGCATCATCGCCGACAACGGCTCGTAGTTCACTAGCAACCTCTTCAAGACATATTGTGCTAACCTTGGAACGCAGATCTGCTACGCTTCGGTGGCACACCCCAGGAGCAACGGTCAAGCCGAACGCGTCAACACGGAGGTCCTGAGAGGCCTCAAGACCAGGACCTTCAAGAAGAAGCTCAAGGCCTGTGGCAAGGGCTGGCACGACGAGCTCCAGTCTGTGTTGTGGTCCATCCGCACCACCGTTACCAAGCCAACAGGCGAGACCCCGTTCTTCCTCGTCTACGGAGCAGAAGCAGTTCTCCCTCACGAGGTCAAGCATCGCTCCACGCGGGTCCTGGCGTTTGATGAGACGCAGCAGGACACCATGCGGGGGGATGGACCTTGTGCTGGGGGAGGAACCGCTGCGAAGCCACGCTTCGAGCGGCAAGATACCAGCAGGCGCTACGGCGGTATCACTGCCGCAGCGTCCGCTCTAGGACGCTCGAGGTGGGCAACCTCGTCCTCAGGCAGGTGCTCTCCAGGGAAGGGCTACATAAGCTCTCACCCATGTGGGAGGGCCCGTTTAGGGTCGCCCATGTCTCCAGGCCTGACACCGTGCGCCTGGAGACGTAGGACGGGGTCTCCATCCAGAACGCCTGGAACATCCAGCACCTCCGAAAGTTCTACCCATGAAGCAAGGCCCAGCGCATGTGAAGCAAGGCCCCGTGCCTATGAAGGTCTCCGCCCATGACACTCTCACGTAATAATGAGTGGGATTGTACATGCCCCGGAGTCTCAGGAGTGCCGCCCTCGGGCCTCGGGCCTCGGGGGCTCCCTCCCACGTCCTAGTGACAACACTTAGCTCCGCACTAATGAGAATACTAGACTAGGTGCTGGACGCGGCTTTTCATTTGCTTTCTGTAGTTGGCTTGCCCCTCTTTAATGAAAGTTCGCATTTTGGTGTTTCTTGTCGTCTAGCTTCGATCACCTTTTTCCTCTGTTCTTCCCTCGATTCTTTGTTTTGGCACATACTCTCCCTCACATGCCTCGCGAGGGGGCTGGACGGGTGCACTCATGAGCGTTCGTTTTTCTTGTTCTTCGCGAGGCACCCTCGCTCGAGCTCGCAAGCTGTCGCACCTCTCTCTTTTAAGTTTGTGCCCCTCGGGTACCGCGACGCGGAGCACTGGGTCATGGCTGGCCATGCCTAGGGCCCTGAGCTTGGGAGAACAATAGTTCCTTAACAAATTTTTGCAGTTCCTCGATGCCTCCCGCCCCGTGCCTATGAAGGTCTCCGCTCATGACACTCTCACGTAATAATGAGTGGGGTTGTACATGCCCCGGAGTCTCAGGAGTGCCGCCCTCGGGCCTCGGGGGATCCCTCCCACGTCCTAGTGAGAGCACTTAGCTCCGCGCTGGTGAGAATACTAGACTAGGTGCCGGACGCGGCTTTTCATTTGCTTTCCGTAGTTGGCTTGCCCCTCTTTAATGAAAGTTCGCATTCTGGTGTTTCTTGTCGTCTAGCTTCGATCACCTTTTTCCTCTGTTCTTCCCTCGGTTCTTTGTTTTGGCCCATACTCTCCCTCACATGCCTCGCGAGGGGGCTGGACGGGTGCACTCGTGAGCGTTCGTTTTTCTTGTTCTTCGTGAGGCACCCTCGCTCGAGCTCGCAAGCTGTCACACCTCTCTCTTTTAAGTTCGTGCCCCTCGGGTACCGCGACACGGAGCGCTGGGTCATGGCCGGCCATGCCTAGGGCCCTGAGCTTGGGAGAACAATAGTTCCTTAACAAATTTTTGCAGTTCCTCGACGCCTCCCAAGCCTACAGCAAGGAGGTCTCACCAGGTGCTGGCAGATGCGCGCCTCACGAGGTGGAAACTACTTCAGACACGTCAAGCTAAGTTACTCTTTACACGCCTATGTAAAACACTGATGCTGCAACACAACACATGAATAATAAACATAACATAGCAGCTTGGAAATCATGGTTCGTTGCATGCCCTTGCAGGGCCCCATACCGGTTTCTTTTTCAAATGCAGGAAGGAAGGGACAAAACAAAAGCGGCGTGCACCCCGCGACGGTTCGTGAGGGTAGGCCCTAGGCGCCCCCCTGGACTCAACCAGACCCCTCCTCGCGCTTCACTGGGGCGCGACGACGAGACAATCCGCTACCGTCTTCGAAGCGGGCGCGGCGGCGTGGCGGCTGGTCATAGCCGCCGCTGCTGGAGCTGTCGCCGGAGGAAGAGCTGTCGTAGCTGGAGGAAGCGCCAAGGACGAGTCCATCTTCATCCTCGTCACGATCGCCGCCAAGGCCGAGCACCTCGTTGCCGTTGTTGTCTTCGAGGCAACATCCGACGCAGCGACCATCTTCCATGAATACCCGCACGTAGAGGGTCACGTCGCCGTCGTACTTGAAGTGGAGGGTACACCGCCTGCCCAGGCCGCGCGCGCGGGCAAACGTCTGCCAGCCGCGGTCCAGGGCTGCGTTGTCTGCGACGAAGACTTCCACCATGACCCATGAAGCCTTGCTGCAGTAGCTGTCCGCTTGCAGCCAGAGACCGCCTGGACCTGCGGCCGGCAGTTTGCTGGTGAAGAACTGCGGGAGCTAAAGCCAGGTGCTGGTCGGGTTCTCCGACCACACGACGAACTACGGCAGCACCTCCGCCAAGTGGAAGCGCGGCCGGGGAGGCCACGCAACCATGGCGCACCTCACTTCATCGACGGGACTGCCATGACCTGGGCGGCCCCTACCGCGTGGGGAGGCGCGGCCGCGCCCGCGAGGGGCCATGGTGGGGGGCGTGGCATGCTTATATGGGCAACCACGCCCCCTCTTGGGTGGCGGCGAGCCGGGCCCCTCCTGGTGGGCCTTTCCCTTTTCTGCGGCTGAGAACCTCTTCACCGGTGCCATAGGTGTCGCTGCTAGTAGTGAAGCAAGGGAGAAGAAGCGAGTGGAGCAGGAAGAGATGGGCGACGGGGGCTCTGCCCCCCTCCTCATTTATAGTAGGAGAAGGCCAACCGGCGACCCCCACGATCACAGGTAATGATGGTTTTCTCTACATGCAACAGGGACTCATCAAGTCGGGCAATTGCCGAGGCAGCGTGGGGAGGTGAAGACGCCCATGTCCCATCAATTGCCATGCGTCAACCAAGGTCACGGGCTGTTGGGGCCCGCAGCGCTCCACACTTGCCCCTTGGCTTCGCCTCGAAGCCAAGCCCGAGCGCGCCTTGGGCCAGGGGGCTACTGTCGGCGTCCTGGGAACGGGGTTCCCTAGACTTGCCTGCCTACGGCCCACGATGTGGCTCCACCAGCGGCCCTGTACGGCCCATCCTCATCAGCGAACACTCAAGACCCTGGCGAGGGGGCAAGCCTCGCGAGGAGGATGACACAAGACCTCCTCGGGGCGGCCTTACCAGGCTGGCTCGCGAGGGGCAGAGAGATCAAGGCGATGGGCACCTCGCGAGGTCTCTGTGACGCAAGCCATGACGACCAAGGCCAGGCGGGTGCCAGGCGGGCGACAGCGTGCGCAGTGTACTCGTTTCCTCTTTGGTGATAAAGAGGCAAGCACGGGCGAGGAGTCCCGAGGCATCACGCAAAGGTTTCCATATCGGTGCAAAAAGACCAAGACCAGCAGGACAGCAGGACAGAGGTCACCATGGAGCCCAGGACAGCGCACCACCAGAGCCTTTGGCAGGCAAAGACCATCTTTTGTCAGGATAACTTATACTAGTTGTCCTCCTTCACATTTGGCCGTTGTTGGATCCCTTCCCGCCTACATTTGGGAAGAGGACTAGGGCCTCTATAAATAGGACTAGCCACCACAGTAGGAGACAACTAGTCTTGGACCATTCAGATCATCCTCAACCACACAAGCTCACTGAGCTCAAGGACTCCTCTCCTCAGGAGGCCGTTCTTCCCTTGTACTCGTTCATCCTCAGCCCAAGAGCCAATCCACCACACCACACTAGAGTAGGGTATTACACCACATCGGTGGCCCGAACCAGTATAAAACTTGTGTCCTTTGTTCTGCGAGTTCAACGAGCTGAGCTTTGAGATTGTGGTGAGAGTGTGAGCTAGGGGGAGGAGAAACCTTCGTGCGCACCCCAGAGTTCGAACCTCAAGGGTTTTGCTGGAACCCGAAATCCGATAGTTGTGGGATGTTGCATTACGGAACGAGTAAAGTGACTTGCCAGTAACGAGATTGAACTAGTTATTGAGATACGGACGATCGAATCTCGGGCAAGTAACATACCGATGATAAAGGGAACAACATATGTTGTTATGCGGTTTGACCGACAAAGATCTTCGTAGAATATGTAGGAACCGATATGAGCATCTAGGTTCCTCTATTGGTTATTGACCATAGATGAGTCTCGGTCATGTCTACATTGTTCTCGAACCCGTAGGGTCCCGCACGCTTAACGTTCGATGACGGTCAGTATTATGAGTTTATGTGTTTTGATGTACCGAAGGTAGTTCGGAGTCCCATATGTGATCATGGACATGACGAGGAGTCTCAAAATGTTCGAGACATAAAGATCAATATATTGGAAGGCTATGTTTGGACATCGGAATGGTTCCGGATGAGTTCAGGCATTTACCGGAGTACCGGGGGTTATCGAAACCCCCCGGGGAGTCAGTGGGCCTTATTGGGCCTTAGTGGGAGAGAGGAGGAGACGACCAGGTGGAGGGCGCACCCCCCAAGCCCAATCCGAATTGGATGGGGGGCCGCCCCCCCCCCTTTCCTTCCCTCTCTCTCCCTCTTCCTTCTTCTCCTACTCCTACTAGGAAGGGGGAAACCTACACCTACCGGGAGTAGGACTCCCCCCCTTGGGCGCGCCCTATGAGGGCTGGCCCTCCCCTCCTCCACTCCTTTATATATGGGGGAGGGGGCACCTCATAGACACACAAGTTGATTGTTTAGCCATGTGTGGTGCCCCCTCCACATAATTCCACCTCGGTCATATCGTTGTAGTGCTTAGGCGAAGCCCTGCGTCGGTAACTTCATCATCACCATCATCACGCCGTCGTGCTGACGAAACTCTCCCTCGGCCTCAACTGGATCAAGAGTATGAGGGACGCCACCGAGCTGAACTTGTGCAGATCATGGAGGTATCGTGCGTTCGGTACTTGATCGGTTGGATCGCGAAGACGTTCGACTACATCAACCGTGTTTCATAACGCTTCCGCTTTCGGTCTACGAGGGTATGTAGACATACTCTTCCCTTCTCATTGCTATGCATCTCCTAGATAGATCTTGCGTGATCGTAGGATTTTTTTTGAAATTACTGTGTTCCCCAACAACAATGTCGGCCACCGTCTCGCACAAGACACCATCGACCCTCTCCTCCGGCGGGGCCCGGGCAGCCATGTACAGCTCCCAGCTCAGTGCTAGTTGTGGAACCTGACCCTCACCAAGCAACGTGACCCACCTCGGGAAGTGGTGCCGACAAACCACACCAAGGACCTGGTTGGGCCTACGGACACCATCGGCGTACATCCAACCCCTGCAGTATGACAAGGCCAACACATTAGATATTAACTTGAAGAAACATGAAGGACAAAGGTTAAAAAAGAGAGTAAATGCACATACTTCTCCCTGTTAGGCTCAATCAAAGACCTTTGATCACGGGTCGTCGGCATGGACAGGAGCTTCGTACCACCACGTGGGTAGACCTTCTTGCCCTGCTCAACCAGCTCGCCCTCGCTAAAACTATCGTCAGACCAACTGGTCTCCTCGCCATCAGCATGGCCACTAGTCTCCAGAGTCATGCGGGGCGAAGACTCTGGGGCCCGAGTATCCTCAGACGAAGACTCTGGGGCCCGAGTCTCCTGGGACAAAGGCTTGGCGACCCGAGGCTCATGGACCGGAGTCCGAGACGGGTCCAAGTCTGACGGGTCCACCTGAGACAGAGCACTCCGGTGGTCCAAAGAAACAGCTGGGGGTGGCGGCGAGGAAGGCATAGCAGGCTTCCTACATCTCCCGCTGCCACGTCCACCTCTAGGTGCACCACCCCTCTTCGTCTTCCCCCGACCACTCCCGTCCGAAGAAGAAGTGCCCGCCAGTATGTGCATGCTATCTACCAGCGCTCTCCGAAGGTGCTGGGGTGCAACAACAATACCCCTCCCAGCACGCGCCAAGGAAGAAGGAGACTCGGAGAGCTCTCGACCCGCGCCCACCATCTATCAACACTTGTAATGAGAAAGAGTAAACGAAATTAGTACAACATAAACATAATAGAAAATTTGAGTGGGTGAAAACAACACCTAAAAAATTAACTAACTAAGTAATTAACCTAAAAAATAACTAGCTAACTAATTAAAGGCTTTTTCTTAAGGCCAAAAATGGTCTTTAATAGGTTAAAATTATTTTAGTGTTTCAAAAATATTTGCGAAAATTTAGGGAAGCTCATTGGACATATATTGTCCATATATAAGAGTTTCAACACGCGGTCATGTTCAAAATATTGGTTAAATCCATCAAAAACCCTTTTTTGATATTTCAAGCTTTTGGAATATTTACATAGGAAATATTATATATAAATTCCAAGAAAATTCTAGCATGAAAAAATGCCATAATTGGTTATCTTGCCAAGTATCATCTCTTGAAGAACAAGATGACATCACCAAAACCACTCAAACTAATTAACCTAACTAACCTAGTCTAAAGATAACTAACCTAACTAACCTAGAAAATCAAACTAACCTAACTAACAGTACTAGCTAAGCTAATTCCTCTTTTCTTCTCATCTTCTCCTCTTTTTCCTCTTCTTCTTCTTCTTCTTCTTCTTCTTCTTCTTCTTCTTCCTCTCCTCCTCCTCCTCCTCCTCTTCTTCTTCTTCTTCTTCCTATTTTTCTTCTTCTTATTCCCCCATCTACTTAATCTACTTTTCTTCTTAGTTTTTCATCTTTTTTCACTTCCTTTAATTATGAATATTTAACTAAAACCTAACACTAATTTAATAAAATATAATCTAACCTAGCTAACTATATATCTAATATATCTATTATCTTAAACAAAAAAACAAAACTCCT
>NC_041382.1:388574420-388580988 GCF_002162155.2 Triticum dicoccoides | reverse complement strand
ACCCGCGGCTGCGGCGAGGAGGCTCGGGAGGGGGTGGGGAGGCAGGGAGGGGGCGGACACAGGGCGGGGAGGGGATAGCGATGGGGCGGCGACGGCAGGGGGAGGGTACGGTGGCGAAGGCGCGGGGAGGGTGCGGCGGCGACGGCGCGGGGTGGCACGAGAGGGAGGAAGAAAGAGGAAAGGAGACAGAGAGAGGGCGACGGTGGGGGCGCGACCGTTAAGTCAATTTCGAAGCTTTGCCATCCGCCCCACCTTCGTCGTCTGCTAGCAGACTGCAAAGAAACCTTTGTCGACTGCTAGTGGACGACCAAGAGGGGCCCCTTAGGGGTTGGCAGAAGTGGACCAAACCCCCTCTTCATCGTCCGCTAGCAGACGACAAAGCTTCTTTGCCGTCTGCTAGCGGACGGCAAAGAGATGGTTCATGGCAAAGCTAGCCTTTGTCGTCCACTGCCTCTTTGTCGTCCGCTTTCTAGTGGATGATGGCAAAGCCTTCCTTTGTCGTCCGCTAGCTGATGGCAAAGAGTCGGCAGACGACAAATCTGCTGATTCCAGTAGTGTTAGTTCGAGAATGTTGCACGGGATTATGAGCAATCTTAATAGCACTTTCATTGTCACAAAGCAATGGAACATGTTTCACATAGATTCCATAATATTTAAGAGTTTGGGTCATCCAAAGTAATTGAGCACAACAAGAACCGACGACAATATATTCCGCTTTGGCGGTGGATAAGGATACCGAGTTTTTTTCTTGGAGGACCAAGACACAAGAGATCTACCAAGAAATTGACAAGTTCCCTAAGTGGACTTTCTATCGACCTTGTCACCGCCATAGTCTGAATCGGAGTAGCCAGCAAGATCAAAAGAAGACCTCTTAGGATACCAAATGCCAAAATTTGGTGCATGAATTAAGTATCCGACTATCCTTTTGACAGCCTTAAGACGACATTCTTTGGGGGCCGCTTGATATCGTGCACACCTGCACACACTTAGCATAATATCGTGACGGGAGGCACATAGATATACCAAATGAACCAATCATAGAGCGGTAAACCTTTTGGTCAACCGGTTTGCCATCATTAGTCAAGTCAAGATGTCCACTAGTAGGCATGGGTGTATTCATACCTTTGCATTCTTGCATGTTGAACTTCTTGAATAAGTTCTTGGTATACTTTGTTTGAGAAACAAAGGTACCCTCCTTAGTTTGCTTGATTTGCAAACCAAGAAAGAACTTGAGTTCACTCATCATAGACATCTCAAACTTCTTCGACATTAGCTTTCCAAACTTTTCACTAAAATGAGGGTTAGTCGAACCAAATATGATATCATCAACATAAATTTGGCACACAAATAATTCTCCATTGACCCTTTTAGTAAAAGGAGTAGAATCAATTTTTCCAATCTCAAAGCCTTTTTCAGTAAGGAACTTGGGCAAGCATTTTCACGCTCTAGGAGCCTGTTTAAGACCATAAAAAGCTTTGTGAAGTTTGTAAACATGGTCGGGTTTCTTAGGATTAACAAAGCCAGGAGGTTGTTTAACATAAACTTCCTCCTCAATTTCACCATTTAGAAAAGCACTTTTAATGTCCATTTGATACAAGGTAATATCATGGTGATTTGCATAGGCAAGTAAGATGCGGATGGACTCAAGTCTAGCAACGGGGGAATATGTCTCACCATAGTCCATACCTTCGACTTGAGTGTAGCCTTGGGCGATGAGACGTGCTTTGTTGCAAACGACTTGTCCATCTTCGTCTTTCTTGTTGTGAAACACCCATTTGGTATCGATGATGTTGTGGTTATTGTCGGGCTTCTCGGCCAATGTCCACACTTGGTTCCTCTCAAAGTTGTGTAGCTCTTCATGCATGGCATTTATCCAATCCGGATCTTCCAATGCTTGTTCAACCTTCATAGGTTCAATGCTAGAGATGAATGAATAATGTTCACAAAAATTAGCCAAACGAGTTTTAGAGCGAGTGATTCTCCCGGTTTGGATATCATTGAAGATTTGCTCGATGGGATGGTGTCTTGAGACTCTTGCTCTAACTCATGAGAGCTTTTGTTTGGGTCGGGGTGGAACATCTTCTTCATCATCTTGTTCTTCCTCTTGGCCTTCTTCGTTGTTGACGTTGTCGTTCTCTTGTCGAGGTGGAGAAGGAGGTTGATGAGGTTCTCCTTGGTGTACTTCCTCGTTTTCTTCATCTTGGCATGTCCCACTTGTGGATGCCTCTATGTCAACTCTTGGTTCACCTTGTCGTGAGGTAGAAGCTTCCACTTAGACGGACGAGGTACTCTCCTTCACCTCCGTTGGACGAATCTTGCCAATAGACAAGTCTTGGATTGCTTCCGAAGGGTCTTTGTCTCCTACATCAATTGGCAATTGCTCTACTTGCGAGCCGTTAGATTCATCAAACTTCACATCTATCCTCTCTTCAACCTTTCAGGTGAAATTGTTGTAGACACGGTAAGTGTGAGAGTTTGAGCCATAACCAGGTAGGAAACCCTCATGAGATTTAGGAGCAAATTTAGAACGACGATGCTTATTAAGAATGTAACACTTTGAGCCGAATACTCGAAAGTATCAAACTTGGGGTTTGTTACCGGTGAGAAGCTCGTATGCCGTCTTGCCGAGTAGCTTGTGAAGATATAGGCGATTTGTTGCATGACAAGCTATCTCAACCGCTTCTACCCAAAAGTGTTTTGGCGTCTTGTACTCATGAAGCATCGTTCTCGCCATCTCAATAAGGGTCCGGTTCTTTCTCTCAACAACTCCATTTTGTTGAGGCGTGTACGTAGCCGAGAACTCGTGTGAAATCCCTTCTTCGTCAAGAAAGGTATCCACATTTGTGTTCTTGAACTACGTTCCGTTGTCGCTGCAAACCTTCTTGATCTTCACTTCAAATTGATTTTGGGCCTTCCTAGCAAAGTTTTTGAAGATCTTTTGGACCTTCGATTTATCATCAAGAAAGAACACCCACGTAAATCTTGAAAATCATCGACTATGACTAGACCAAATGAGTTTCCACCGAGACTTTTATAGGCATTGGGACCAAAGAGATCCATATGAAGTAGCTCGAGTGGTCTTCTCGTGGTCATGATGTTCTTCACGGGGTGGCTTCCTCCAACTTGTTTTCCTGCTTGACAAGCACTGCACAATCTATCCTTGTCAAATATAACATCTTTCACTCCAAGGATATGATCACCTTTAATAAGCTTATCAAGATTTCGCATGCCCACATGTCCTAACCTTCTATGACACAACCAACCTTTAGAAGATTTAGCAATTAAGCAAGTTCTAGGTTGAGCCCTTTTAGTGAAATCAACAATGTATAGATCACCTCTACGTATACCGACAAAGACCATATTATGATTATCTCTACGAAACACTTGGCAATCTACTTCAGTAAATAGGACATTGAAGCCAAAGTCAGCAAGTCTAGATACGAAAAGTAAATTTTAGCCAAGAGATTCAACGAGCATAACATTTTGTATGGAGCTATCGTGTGAGATGACCACCTTACCAAGGCCAACAACCTTACCCTTTGAGTTGTCACCAAAAGTAACATACTTTCGAGGGCCGTTGTTTTCAGCAGCTCACGAAACATGTCCTTGTATCCGGTCATGTGATCGGTACATCCACTATCAAGAACCCATTCCTTTCCTCCAGCCATGTAGCCGCGAAGATTAGCCATAAGACCAAAGTGTCTCATAGACTCATCGAGATCAAAGTCACTATCATCATCCTCATCATAGTATCCATGTTCAACATTGTCTTGTAATTGATCAATTCTTAGAGAGAGTGATTCATTAGATAAGTGATCATCACAATGTTCATCTTATGAATTCTAATGACTTTGGAGATGATGTTGCTAATGATTCCAACATCCCCTTTGGCACGCATGAGGTTAGTAAGCTCGAATAAACAATCACAAAACATAGGATCATTGGAATTCATCTTACTCAAAGCAATAGACTTGTGAAGAATCTCATCTAAGTTTTGCGGAGTAATTTGGAAATCGTTCCTTAAGAAATCTCCATATGGTGTAAGCATAATCAAGAGCAGTCAAGCTAGCAATCAAGTTTCTAGGTAATCCTCTAGTGATTAAATTGACAGTTCTAAGATTACGGATCATGTCAATAGACTCATCAAGGTAGGATGCAAGGGGTCAACAAGGCGCGCACAAGGAGTAGTAATGTACTTGTTCAAGTGATATTCATTGAAAATCTCAAGCATCTCAATTTTCCACTCATGAAAGAACTCTCCATCAAGTATAGGTACTCTACGTCTAAGAATCCCCAAAGTAGACTCATCCATCTTCCTCCAATGGTGTTTAAACCAAAGTAATGAAGACCAAAGCTCTTATATCAATTATAGGATCGAGAAGAAGTGTCTAGAGGGTGATTAGACCCTCAACAAAGGAAAGTAGTAGTTTTTGATTTCTTTAAGTTAAGGTGGAGTTTTAGGATAAGTTTAAACATTCACAATACATTTCAAGCAAGCATGGCAAGAGTATATGAGCAGCGGAAAGTAAAGCATGCAATTTGCAAGAAAGTAAAGGGATGGGATTGGAGTGTGCAAACGCAATTGGAGACACCGAGATTTTTGGTGTGGTTCCGGTAGGTCGTGCTATTGTACATCCATGTTGATGGAGACTTGAACCCACGAAGGATAACGGTTGCGCGAGTCCACGGAGGGCTCCACCCACGAAGAGTCCACGAAGAAGCAACCTTGTCTATCCCACCATGGCCATCGCCCACGAAGGACTTGCTTCACTTGGGTAGATCTTCACAAAGTAGGCGATCTCCTTGCCCTTACAAACTCCTTGGTACAACTCCACAATCTTGACGGAGGCTCCCAAGTGACACCTAACCAATCTAGGAGACACAACTCTCCAAAAGGTAATAGATGGTGTGTTGATGATGAACTCCTTCTCTTGTGCTTCAAATGATAGTCTCCCCAACACTCAACTCTCTCTCATAGATTTGGATTTGGTGGAAAGATGATTTGAGTGGAAAGGAACTTGGGAAGGCTAGAGATCAAGATTCTTGTGGTTGGAATGGAATATCTTGGTCTCAACACATGAGTAGGTGGTTCTCCCTCAAAAAATGTATGATAGAAGTGTAGGCGCGTTCTGATTACTCTCTCTATGAATGGAGGTTCGATGGAGGGGTATATATAACCTCCACACAAAATCTAACCGTTACACACAATTCACCAAACTCAGTGATGCACCATCTAGGTCAGGGTGGACACGGGCTGGGCCGGGCCGGTCCCTGACCGAGCCGCCATTTGGACCGGCCGCCGGCGAACTAGACCGAGCAACGCCGCGGTCCTCTTTTCCTGGACCGGACCGACGGAGATAAAGCTCGGGCCGGACCGAGAGGACCGGCGGGGACGGCGAGGTCGTAACCATGCAGGCGCGAGAGACGACTCCTGCGAGCTCCTGGACACGGGCGAGAACTACGACAGTTCACACATGGCAGCAATGGGACGCGGTGGCACCGGCCGGCCGGGGCGCATTGTTTACATGCGCACGCTTTGTTCAGGTTTTCCGCTACATGCAAGCAATTTAACGCGTGCATGAGCCAGTGATTTTGTGCGTACGGGTCTTCCCGTGATTAAAGGATAAGTTTTACGTGGGGTTAGTCGTGGGATGACGCTGTAATTGACGGATCAAACCTCATTTCTGTAGTTATTTTTGTTATTTGCTCGACGAAAAGAAGGAAAGAAAAAACGGCCCGCGAGTTTCTGTATGCGTGCCAGGTAGGCACGATCACCACCGCGTGCAACCAGCGTTGTTATGGGATTCTTCATCAGGGTCTGCCGCTGCTAAATATAATGAAGTTTCTGAAAATACTAACGAACCTGAAGATTCTGACGAAACTGAACAACGATTGCACATATAGATTTGGTAAGCCTCTTGCGCAGGAATAGGAGCCTCCTTCTGTTTTCTGTTTGATTAAATAAAAGGAAACAACAGTGTGGAGTAAAAGGAAACGACAGCGTGGAGTTAGTCTTGAGATGATGCCGTGATTATCGGATCTAATCCCGTTTCTCTTGTCCTTTCTCTTTTCTATTCGACTGAATAATAGGAAACAAACTTGAGAGCGTGACCTGAGTCTTCTACCTCTTGCCCCTATCTCTTCAATTGACTGAATTACGATTGATTTCGATGAACAACGACGGAGCGGGGCATGGCCAGGGCGTCGCCAGCGTCTGCGATGTCGAGGAAAGATCTGCATCTTCGGTCCGCTCGGTTGGACCGGTTAAAGACCGGACCGGACCGGACCGAGTAAATTAGTAACCAGACCGGCCAATCTATCTCTTCCTTATATATATATATATATATATATATATATATATATATATATATATATATATATATATATATATATATATCTTTATCTTTACCTCTTTATCTTTATCTTTACCTACTAATAAAGCACCGATGGCTTATGGTCGTACGTCGTCGCGCGCGATTTTGCGAAACCCCCCCTCTATTTCTTTGAAATCAGCCCGCAGTCCCTGTTTAAGTGACATCCTGGAAAAACGTTTAGTTTTTGCATAAAA
>NC_041382.1:388550970-388573927 GCF_002162155.2 Triticum dicoccoides | reverse complement strand
GAGATAAAAGAAAAAAAGAAACAGCCATGACCCGTCCTCCTCGGCCATGTCTGCCTCCCGATCCCACCTCCAGCCCGCCGCCCATCCCGCCCCCACCGTGCCCGCAGGTCGCCGCCGTGCGTCGCCACCGCCTACCCCGCTGGCGGGCCCACCCCTATCTCTGGATCGAGGTGGGTCAACGAGCGTGTGGGACGACGGCAGGCGGCTCTCTCGCTTGATCCGATTGAGTGAGGTCTGCACAGGGTGGTGGCAGACGAGTTGGATGCGTGGAACGACGACGGCGTCCGGATCCAGGCGAGCGGCAGATGGACCTTGCAAGGCGTTGGGGTTCTCCTGGGTGGCGCCATGGTTGCGCCGCCGTGCTCCTCAAAGAAAACGAGGAAGCATGAGGGGGAGAGAGAGAGGGGAAACCAAGAAGAAGGAGAGAAACGAGAGATGGCACGGCATGGCGAGCATGGCGGCGAGAACCCAAGCTGCTCCCTCCAGCGCGCCCCTCCATGGCTCCCGCACTTCTCTGTGAGGATTAGAACTCAAAAATAGTCCCACCTCGTTCATGTGCATCCAATCCAATCAATTTATATACGCGAGCGACTTTGCCGCATCAGAAATCAACCAGTGAAGGAGGAACAGAACGAAGGAGCTTATAATCAAAGAGGGAAAAGAGGGGAGAATACACGCAATCCATAGTTCGAAGGAAGAACTCTGAATCAGATAAGCGCGCAATCAGCAGCTAACAGAACAGCCATAGGTCCAAACCAAATCGGATCAATCGACAGGCGACGGCCTGGGAAATCAGATCGGCAGGTCTGTCCGTTGAATCAACAACATCTGTAAAAAAGCAGATGGGGAGGATTAAAACAAGCCGCATCAAAATGGGAACGGAGCGAATCTGGGCATGGTCACCACCGCGAGCTAGGCCCCAAGCAAGGCAACTACAAGACAGTGCCCGGCCCGGGGGAGCACGGCCTGCACGACGGACCTGGCGCTTCGCTCGACGCACAGGACAGAGCTAGGCCCCAAGCAAGGCGCTTCGCCCAGCTCCGGCGTCCTCTCCTGGCACCGAGGATCATCAGGGCGGGAGGGAGGAGTGTTCATTGGTTGTGGAGGGGGTTATGGCTGGAGCAGAGCACCACCAGTGTGTGTGTGGCTGCAGCACATCGCGCGCTGGAAGGGGGGTAGGGGCGGAGAAGACGAGCCAGCGCTCCTCTGGTAATGAGGACTCCACGCAGGATAACTCTCGGTGGGGATTCTTTTGGTGCTGCTTTTTTTAATGGCTCCACCGACCAGAAGCTGCTGGATATTTCCAGGTGTGTGTGCTACCGATTGCAAAAAATAAAATCCTGAATGAGCACCTTTTTTTAACAGAACATAATCTTGAAAACCAAGCAACCAATATTTTCTAAAAAAAATCAACATAGTAATTGAATATTAACAAAAAAAATTATATATTAACAATCTCACTTGAATGCACCACTACTCTTCCACCAAAAATAAATTCATGCCTTCCACATCTTATGAACACATTATCAGATACAATAATGAAAAGTGAGTGAAATTTTAGACAAGGCATACACGGCGTGGCCTCCACATAAAATTTACTAGAATTTTTTTCCTTTTTATGTTGATGATGGGGAGTGTGTGAGGTTCGATCTTTGGGCCAAGTTCAAATAGTGCAAATGAAAAAGAATGGAACATAATCTTGCAAACCCAGGAACCAACACTTTCTATAAAAAATCAGCATAGTAAAAACCTATTTGCTTTCGAATATCAACAAAAAAAATGTATATAAACAATCCCATTTGAATGCACCACTACTCTTCCATTCAAAATAAATTCATTTGCATTTAAATCTTTTAAAAATTCTAAGAAAAAACTTTTGGATTAAACAATTTCACCATCTGTATATCCCACTAAAAACACTTACATCATTCCTCTTCCATGCCGATGATAATGCCAAGATGAAGGAGAAGCCATCAAAGGACATCCCGACGATTTTCTCAACTTTATAGTATGTCTGGGCACTAACAATCCTTTTTTTAAGTGCGGACACAGAGCGTACGTGTTTTTTTAAGATAAAGAGTGAATTTTTCTTGCTTTCCAAACCTTCATGCTTTTAAATATGTTCACGCTTTTTTTTAATGCACAAAACTCCAAAAAAATTACTCCGAAAAGTGATAACATTATTAACTTATTACCGATGTTTATCAAAACTGGATATAAGATATGGCCCGTACTGTCATACGGAGCAGGTTTTACGATATTTTTAGCCCGTTGCAACGCATGGGCATCTGTACTAGTATATATAATCCAGCCATTGCTTCTGGTCGTCCGTAGCATGCTTTTGCAAAAAGACCCTTCACTTTTTCGAAAAGTGAACCCGCACTCCCTACGTAAGTGGCTCTGGGGAAAACGATTCGGTAAAAAAAATCCCTTTCGCGTATCCTCTGTTTCTTGGTATTCAGACCGGCAGTTGGAGGCGGCCGCGGCGAACGGGGCGGACGAGGTGGCGGAGTAGAGTGGGGAGCTGGAGGCACAGCGCATCCGGCGCCGCACGGGGACTACGAGCCGGCGGCGCACCTGTCACCGACCAGCGCAGACCCCAAGGCCGTGCCGACGAGGAAGGAGAGAATCAGGATGAGGAGGATGTCGCTGCGGCAGCGAAGGTAGCCAGCAGCCTGATAAAGCATCTACGGCCCAGCTTCTCCGGCGCGCCATCCGGAGATGGGACGGACGATCGAGGCGAAGGACGATGGAGAGGTGGTCGGAGGCGGCGAGCTCCAAGGCAGGCGGGTTGATGCGGTTCCAGATGGACGACGGCTTCGCGGGCGGCTGGGCCGAATCAGCTGCCGTGGCCCAAGCGCGGACGAACGTGCGTTCCTCTCGTCATCGTCCTCCCGGCGGCAGGCCAGGCAGGCGGCAAGAGCTTCTCCGTTCTCCTTGGCGACCTCAAGGTCCCGCTCTTCGGGGTGCTGCTCCAGCAGAGCAGCAGCACGCGCCTCGAATGGCAGGGGCGGCCGCCGTGGTTTGAGGACGTGCTGCGGGCGTCGACGGCTACCGCGCCCCGGAGGTGGTGGACGCGCGGCGACACTCTCTGGGCGTGCTCTTGCTGGATCTGCTCAACGGCAAGTCCTCGACGCACGCGTCGCTGCAGCATGGCGACGGCGGCACGCTGGACCTGCCGTGGTTGGTGTAGTCGGTGGTGCGCGAGGAGTGGACGACCGAGGTGATTGGCGTGGAGCTGGTGCGGCTAGGCGCCGCGCCGAGGAGAAGATGGACTCGCTACCGCTGGCACCGGCGAAGCTACGACATAGCATGCCGCTGGCCTGGCCAGCACCGGCGCTCCGCACACATCCCTGCCTGACGGCCCTCCATCACATAGATACACAAACACAACAGCGAGCTTCAGTTATCTGAATTTTCGGTGCAGTGTCGTGATTTGGATGGACGCCCGAACACAACAGCGAGGCCAGCTTCAGTTCTCTGAATCTTCAGTGCAGTATCGTGATTTGGATGGAATTGGAGACCGTGTCCTTCTCCAACATAAGTCAATTTCCAATGTAATCGAATTCGAGTCTCTGTTCTTCTCCAAGGCAAAAGCATGTAGTACCCGACCCGGATTGGACTTGGCTGTCATAAGGAGGGATCCTCGACCGGAACGTCCATCAGGCCACGTCCCTCGACCAGAATCTCCATCAAATCCCATCACATTGCAACTTTCAGAGGAACATCCAATGTCGCTGGCGGAGGAAAATCATCCGTCCAGCCGTACTATGCCGAGTTCGCCGGCGGAAGAAGAACACCCATCGAGCCCTCCATCGCCTGAGGCGGCTACACAAAGGTATTTCTCCCCATGAAAGTTACTACACCTGAGGCTAGCATGTTTGCATCTCTGAATATTTTTTAGAGATTTGTTCATGATTGTTTGTTGTCTGAACAAGACACGTATCTGAAGATTCAGTATTGACTTACACCTTGGAGTTTACATCTGTTGTGGTGTTCCTCTATTCTAAACTGAACCATGCTAATCCGACCAAGTTTGGGCCTACACATAGTCAAAAGTTTGAGTGATAGTTATGTTCCAGTTGCATTTATATTCAGATTTCACAGAAGGAACAAAGTTCCAGGAAAAACAACCTGTTAGTGTGTTCCTTGACGTTATACACCTGAGCACCCCTACTGTTAGCACCAAAATTAGCATTATTCTTGGCATGTATATGAATACTTTGTTTGCATGATTATTTGATTGAAGTAGGGCAGAATAACAGTAAACTGAACCATGAAATTTTAGAACCAGAAAGTAGGCATATACATCGTCATTAGCTCATTTTTCTGAAGTTGCTCCATGTTACTCCAGTTTTAGGTTCTGTCCAGTGATGTTCATCAGACATGTCACAGTGCGTGTATGCTCTAAGCGATAGGCAACGGACTATGGGGAACATATTTGTTTTTTTATAATCATTTTCTGATTGTTGTTTTCCTGTAGGATATGTCATTACTTTTTTTAGTGGGTAGTGACTGCACTACCTAACTGACTATGATGTACTACCTCTGTTTCAACTGATTCCAGCTTAATGTGTCATCACTATTTAAATTATTTATTAGATGCTCGATGAAATTCAGAACTAAGCAATTTTTTCTTCTGTCTTTTCAATGATGGGAGGTAGATTGAGCTGATAAATTTCTGCACCCACCTTGAGGTCCATAACGTTCTCCTAATTATATGCAGCCCAATTCGTATAGATGTATTTGTTTGAGGGAGAGGACTATCTGTGATCAGAAGCAACAATATGTGATCATCATGTGTGCGAGAGATGGCAGGAGTATGTGATATGTATTTCTGTGTACACTACTAATATGTATTGACTGTTCATGTTGGTACAGTAGGTTCATGATTGCTTATGGAAACAATAAAATTACTTGAGGAGGATTTTATGAGTATGTACTTTGAGACTTGAGAGGCTGTTATTGACATGGATTCTCCGTCTACTAGAGAGGCTGATGTCAAATCAACATTGGAACAAGGGCAATAGAAGTGGAATGAGGTGAAGTCCTATCGATACCTATAATTCATTGATTAACTCAAACAAATGATACTAGACATCAACTACTGCAATTGATCCATGAATATTTGTTAGGTTGTAGTATCTATCTAACATCTAGAAGGGAACAATGCGATGAACATTTTTTTCTCAAGGTTATGTATATGAGTATATCTTTAAAATGTGGTACAGAGAGCAGAAGGTCTTAAATGCTTGCAAATCCTCAGTTTTAAGAGAATAAGATACAGTCTTAATTTATATCCAGATCTATTTTTGTATTATTGGAATTCTGAACAGGAGAAGGTTGTTAGCTCGTCGTGTGGTCGATTTGGTTTCTGGAAATTCTTTCGCATACTATGTTTGAGAGCTTTTGTTCTTGAGTTCTTCTGGTGGAGGGAATCAGAAGTGATTCTTCTGCAATGTGAGGAGATCTCCAAATCAAGCCAGCCTCCAAGAGAAGACAACAAGTAGTACATCTCTACCCAGACGAGCTGAATCTGAACGACTCAGATTGTCATGTTACCGTGTACCAGTCCGGCAGATGTGCAAGTGCAACTACATTGGTTGAGTGTAAGGCAGACTGATTCATCTGCGTGAAGCCAGTATGACAAGGCTAAGTGTACACAAGGTAAAAAAACACAATAAATATGGCCCCTTGATATTTCTGTTTATGGGTTGTTTTTAGGGGAGCTCATAGTTTAGCAGTTCTCTTCTGTGCTAATCTGAATTGTAGGTGGCCCATTGTTTAATTGCTCATGCACATTATTAATTGTGGTTTGCATCGTCAATCTGCACTTTGGTAGGAGCACTTAGGAGTTCCTGACTATTCTCTGGGCAACCTCCTATATTTTATAGTAGTTTAACTTAGCCTTTATTTGTGGCAAACCATGATTCTGTACTACACCTTGGAATCTTTTTTAGCTGATTTATTATGCAAAGTACAGTAGTAACTTTGTTTGGATCTGAACTTATATCACTCTAAGAACTTCTACATAGAATGATTTATCATCACTAGAATATTTATACCCCGTTGTAATGCACGGGCATGTTTTCTTGCAAAATTTATTTTAAATGTTTTTTGCTGGTTGATTATGTTTGGAGTTCCTTTCTTTGTTATTATCTTCATTGCATTGGCAGTTTCTTTTATCCGGTACCATTTTTGTGGTTATATATGCTTTACTTATTCACTTAGAATATCAATGTCTTATCGGTGAATCGGTTCACTTGCACAAGGATCTTGCCAAAACATCAAGTTTCCCGAACATAAAAATTATGTCATTTCGGTGGAACAAAGAATTAATCTCTAGCACGGTGAAACAAATAATTTATCTCTAGCACTAAAATTATGTTTCTTACTAACAAGAATGTACCACTGCAGTATTTTTATTATGTTACGACTAATCGTTGGGTTGCTCCATTAGCAAGAAGTCAATTTGTTAGTGGAAACATAGCTGCAAGGATGCGATATTTCAACTTTGACGTTACTTAAGCTTTTGGATTTCAGATTTAATTGCCATCATGAAACTGGTATGCAATGGAGCTGCACTTGCACGCACATGCTGATTTCTAAATATCGCACAGTACTATAGTTGTGATCCTCTAAATAGCTTATTTTTTAGCACAGTCTTGCGGAATAGTTACAGTGAACAAAAAGCTTGCATTTGATTGATTTGATTTGTTAGTTTTTGAATGGCGCTGCCCCTATTAAGCTAAGTAGAAGCACTATACCGGGACTAAAGTACATCAGGTTACCTTTCATGAGGTCTGTGGAATTTTTGTAATTTGTGGTATTGGTATTTTTGGAATTATTCTGGGTACAAGGAAAGAAGTGACAGAGAACTGCAATTTTTTTGTGGTAAAATTTACTGAAATTGGTGTTTCTTTTCAAGATTATATTACTGTTTGCCCATTTGATCCTTGGATGATCTACTAATTTTCTTTTCTATTACTTACGGATAATTTGCTTCAGTTCATCAAATTACCTGGGGAAACATGCTCATTGTTTATCTAAAGATATATTGGGCATCAGTCCACCTGTCATGAGGTCTCTAAACTTTTTAGGCATGTTTATTTTCTGAATAATTTATTGGAGATACTATGCTTGGACTCACAAATGCACGTAGTGCTTCCACTAGAGGGATGTTCTTCATTTTTTCTGTGTTATTCCTCTTTCAAGTTTTTGGTCCTTGAAAAGTAATAGTACTTGCTAGGTTTCTAGCTTTACTTTTTTTGTAGTACAAGCTAAATGTATATGCCTGAATTTACATATCAGAGTGTTTGAGTTGATTAAGGGTATGAGAGAGAACAATTTTCATTCTCAAACAACACCCGACATCATTAATTTTCTTATTTACCAATTGAAACACGAGGCAATAATAGCACAACTTAAGTGTGTGAACATATCAATATAAAATGATTGGCCGGATTATGTTTTTTATGCATTCTAGAAGTGGCATTTCCGTGAAATTACAAACTAGCTTTACATTTTTCTCGGAACATTTTGTGAAATTTTATTGGAGAATATTTTTCTCCTTTTCCATCGTTCGTTGCCCATTCGTCCCATTCTACTCCTGTTTGTCATGAGTAATGTGATAATAGAGGACGTAAACTTGTGTGGGCTTTTGGCCATGGGGCTATTGGGCTAGAGGCATGTGATATATTTTTCTCCCGTTGCAACGCACGGGCCCTTTTGCTAGTAATATCTAAATAGTTCATCCCCACTAACCTATTTCTCTTGACATGCAGCCTATCCACATCACTAATCAACATGCAACCAATCACCTCACTCCACCTCAGCAGTATAGCTACATCAGCAATTCCAAATACTATTTTTATTTTTCCTGTGATTTAATTTCTCCTTCGTCCGCTCCCTCTTCCATCTTCTGTAACAGCCCAGATAGTTGAAGAGACATTCATCATCTGTCAATAAAGACCCAGCAGATGGGAAACGGTGGAGTCCCATCTCTATGTCGTCTCTTCACATCTCTCTCCAGTACACCTCTTCCCATCATTTGTCTCTTCCCATCTCCCTCCATGGAAATCTAGCACCGCTAGGCTTCCGCCAGGAAGAGGAGTAGCCCCTCCAGGCGACAAACTCTCTGTAGTCCTGATCGGGAATCCCCTGTCGCAACTCCTCCTCGCTATCTTACTGGATGGAGTTCGAGGCTGCGAGGGTCAACTCGCCGCCGCCAATCGTGCGCCGCAGCTGCGAGTCTATGTTGCCCCACCCGGTGTCCGACGACCCAACCCCAACATCCTCCCCTAGGTGTAGCATCTCCGGCGTCTGACATTTCCGGCAGCCCGGCTAAGCTAAGTTTCTCCGGCCTCATACAGTACCAAGAGAAACGCTGATCTACTCCTCTCCTCATGGGATTTTCAGGAACAATTACGAGTTTGCCGTCGCAGTGCAGGAACGGACTGACCCAAATCCATGTCAAAGTCATTACATCCACACCCATGCATGGCCAGTTATAGAAAATCTCAGTTTCAAGTAAGTAGGGAACCTCTTATGCATGCACGCCTGCAGCATCACGGCTATATATGATTAGTTGTTTCTTTTGTAGATTCATAAGTTCTCTCAGTTATGAAGTGAGGTAGGTAGACTTTCCGCAGATTGCATGTTTGATCTGAATTACCAAAGGTAAGGTGCTCTTATTATGTTGAATCATTTGTACGAATTTGGTTAGATCGATGGATTCGGTACCAACCTCTAATTTTTTGGCAATGCTGATAAGTGATCCTCATGATCCATCTACTCATGTTGTTTGGTTATTGTACTAATTATCGTGTTCTTTTGGATCTGTGTGCGTGGGTCCAGGTTGATCCCCCCCCCCCCAACCCCCACCCACGAAGGTATGGTAAATCTGCTCCTTTTGTTCATCGATGAATTTTCTTCTCTCATAAATCACGGTTTGTACATTTAGTTATGTATTTACAGAGTTTTCTCTGTTACTCTCTCTCTATCTCTCTCTCTCTCATAAATCATAATATGCATGTACGTCTTAGTCATCGTACTGAGTCATTTGTTGTATTTTTTTGCAGAATTTGGTGTGTAGTTCAACTGAACACATGTGCCCCTGAAGGTCCGATTGCCAAGTGTACAGTGCCGTCGTCAAATGTCTGATCTCCTGTAGTGTAAGTTCAGTTGACTACTTGGATTGGCAACCATTGTTTTTTTCTTGAGTTATTCAACAGTCAATATTTCCATTTGCTAACTGTACACATGTGCCCCTGAATGTCTACTTATCGTCCTCTGTTAACAGTTCAAGCAGCAACCTCCTTCCTTTCAGACCTTAAACCTATACAGAAACTACATGCAGATTTTGTTGGCTGTGTTTTATGTCTACAATGTAGGTATATTCTCAGTTAGATTATGCAATGCTCTGACAGAAGTTATTATTTCACTCTTCCTCCGTAATATAGCAGATCATGTTTGCTGATTCAATTGGGCAAGTTTTCCACACTTTACCTATGATCATATGAATGCATATGAGAAATCTTAACTTCAATTGGTAGTATTCTAACATCCAACATATAAGTGGTGCCTCTCAACTGCAGCTACATTATATTATCCTATGAAAGAAATGCATGCTATTGTCTGTAGCGCTTGGAAACACTAGATGTTTGGAGGGAGTACTCAGGTACAATTTATCATTACCTTTCAGATTTAGTTAATATAATTTACAAATTATTAATATAATATCATGTCATTTTATCAACAATTTTGCAGGCGTACATTTAAATGTGGTACGAGGCGGCTGCTCTGCCATGTATATTATCTTATTCCATTTCATGTTGCGTTGTGCTGCTGTTTTTTTTTCTAAACTCGAGTCCATTAATATGAATCAATAAGTTCGCAAGTTGAATCATCTAAAAATACTTCTACATATCTCGCAGCAACGCGCGGGGCATTATCTAGTTTCATCAACGAGCCAGGACTGATCGGTCCGGTCCAGAACGGGCCGAAAAGCCCGCTCGCTCCGTCCAGCCTGACATCCAGGTAACGTCTCGCCCCCGCGCGAATGGAGCCCATCGGGGCGCCCCGACCCCGCCCGCCACCTTCCGCAACCGGGCCCCGCCACCACTGCCGAGCGGCGAGGGAACCTTGAGCAGATGGGGCTCACTGGGCTACAGGGATTCGACCTCCGGAGCCGCCCGCGCGAGCGGCCCGCGAGGAGGAGGGGAAAGTCAGGCTATTGCTGAAGGTTGAAATGGTGATTCTGGCCACTTGTATCGCTATATACCAGTCTAGCTATACGTCGCACCTTCATTTCCTCATTCCTTCGTCGAGTCGTCGTCATCGCCATCGACGGGTTTCTCCCCGGAATCAGGTGGCGCGGAGCAGCTCGGCTGTCCTCTCCTCTCTCCTCCGGGTCGCCGCAGCCCACCGCCGATACCAACCGTAATAATCCCCCGTACGGCCCGCCCCCTCCTCCCCCCTCCCGCCCGCCTGCCCAGATTAACCTAATCCCGCGTACCTAGGGTTTGTGCTATGGCGGTGCCGCGGCCGTCGTGGTCGCGGTCGGTCACAGAGACCGTGCGGGGATCGCACCAGTACACGGTCAAGGGATTCTCCCTCGCCAAGGGCATCGGTCCCGGCCGGCACCTCTCCAGTGACACCTTCGCCGTCGGCGGCTACGACTGGGCCGTCTACCTCTACCCGGACGGGAAGAACCACGAGGACAACGCCAGCTACGTCTCCGTGTTTGTCGCCCTCGCCTCCGAGGGTACCGACGTCCGCGCCCTCTTCGAGCTTACCCTCCTCGACCAGTCCGGCCGCGCCCGCCACAAGGTCCACTCCCATTTCGACCGATCCATGCAGGCCGGACCATACACCCTCAAGTACAGAGGATCCATGTGGTAACTAAGAACATCTCCCTTACCATTTACTCTGCCCCCTTTGCCTCTTTGCCACCTAAATTGCTTCCAATTACATTTGCCTTGTAGTCTTGTACCCCTTGGATTTATTTAACGGATGCCACTACTGTTTGCTACTTTCTGTCTGCTGAGATTTTCACATCTCTAGTTCTAGGCGGATTGGTTAGGCAAAATACCTTACAATGTTATCTTCAACGCCACAGCTTAAATTAAATCGCAGCAAAGCAAATATTGCTTGAGACTAATGTATTGGTCATTAGATACTGCATAATTCCTGGAACAAGAAACCAAGAATTGATGGTTTGCAGAGACTGGCATTCTGTTTCGTATTGCCATATTCTTACGTAGGAAATGGTCAAATGGTATTTCGTTTCAAATGAATGAGGTTTATTTTTTCTTATCGGTTACTTCTCATCATCCTCCCTTACTGATTGTAATGTGCTCTCCCCTCCTTGGCATATTCTCTTTTTCTGTGTACCTGCATTACTCTTTTTCATTTTGTAACGGCAGCTCAAGGTGATTGATTCTTTTCAGGGGTTACAAGAGATTCTACAGAAGGACCCAGTTAGAAGCATCAGATTTTTTAAAGGATGATTGCCTAGTAATGAACTGCACAGTAGGTGTCGTCAAGAACCGTCTCGAAACACCAAAGAATATCCAGATTAATGTCCCCCCATCGGATATTGGCCGTTGCTTCAAGGAGCTCTTCGAACTCCACATTGGCTGTGACATAACTTTTGAAGTAGGTGATGAAAAAGTCCAGGCACATAAATGGATTCTTGCCGCTCGCTCCCCGGTGTTCAAAGCCCAATTCTTTGGACCTATTGGTAAACCTGACATGGACAGAGTTGTTGTGGAGGATGTTGAACCTATCGTCTTCAAGGTAATTGTTACATGCAGACTGCACCTATTTTTAGTATGTTTTTGTTAGGGAATCCCAGTTCATCCTTTTTAGGTGTTTTCAGTCATAATTTACATTTTTAGAATCTTTTTTACTCATTTGCGAGTGTTTTCTCTCTGCTCTCTGTTGATTAACACACATGCTGTGTGCACTTGTAATTAATTCCCAGCAGAATAAATAAGTTAATCCCCGTAAAGTAAGCATGTTTGATCTTGTCTATGAACAATCTAGTTCAATTGTTTGTGTTAGAACCAATCTTGGTCTATTTTGGATTACTAAACTTTTGCTGGCTTGCCTAACATCCAACCTTGAGAAAAAGAAGGAAATCCTTGCAAAATTATTATTTAGTGAAAGACCCCTTATGGTAATATAATATTACAACTTCTCTTCCAATGTAGGCAATGGTCAATTTCATATATTCTGATGAGCTCCCTAGTATTCATGAAGTAGCTGGATCTTTCTCAATGTGGACATCTACTGTGGTAACACAACATCTGTTGGCAGCAGCTGATAGATATGGGTTGGACCGGCTACGAATCCTATGTGAGGCAAAGTTATGTGATGAACTCACTTCTGAAACAGTAGCGACAACCTTAGCCCTAGCTGAACAGCACCACTGTGCTCAGCTCAAGTCTGCCTGTCTAAAATTCACTGCCGTTCGACAAAATCTGGGAGGTATGCCTTTATTCTCTTGAATATATTTGCATCCTTCTGTTGATAGAAGACAGTGTGTTGTCTTCTGTTTATCTGTATCCGCCTAGTATTATAGTACTTCGTTAGAAGGTCACGAGTACATAACTAGATATACATGCTAACACAAAGAGTATTTCCTTCTATTGCTATTAGGATAAAGTGGCTGCCTTTTTTGGGTATTCGGAAATGTCGGTTAGAGTAGTGATATAATATCTGTGACATTATAACCATTTGGTTCATGTTAACTACAATATTCCACGAGTTTTGAATACCACACAAATTTTGGGTCCTGGCACATTTTTCTTGCTGCAAGTTTCAACATACGCATGTGTGTTCACTAGCAAAATGGTGACGATACTATAGAATGATTGCAAAAAGCGCAAATGCTCAACAGTCCTATATGAGGGCGTTAGATTGTTGAGAATATAGTAGGATTGGTAAAACACTCTTCTTGTTTTTATTTTCATTTTCTTGTAGAGTTGATATTGTTCTCAAGGACTTGCAGTTATGTATCAAGATTGATGAATCAGTATAACATCACTTTCTTTAAGTAGCAGTTGCTTTGAAAATTTCAGAGATCTTGCAATTCAAACCACTAATGCTGAAAACCCATAGCTTTGAGTTCTTTAAGCCAAATGCTCGCACACGCCCGCATCCTGAGATGTTCATGTGCGGTGCTATGCTTGCTTGTGCCCATTCAGCTGGCTTGTTTGGTGTGTGGCGTAACATGTGGGCATTCATATGCATCATTAAGGAAGTGAAGCTAAGCACATGATTAGTTAGTGTACAGCCATACTAGATGTCAGGCATGGATATATGAACATCAGCTTGTGTTAGCAGGTGATATCGATGTCAGCAATTGACAGTATGTGAGCCCTCCGTTTCTTTTTACTCCGTGTATTAGATTTGTCTGAAGTCAAATCTCCAAAGTTTGACCAAGTTTATACAAAAAACTATTAACATTCATGCTACAAAATCAATATCATTAGATCCATCATGAAATATATTTTCATATTATATTTATTTGATATTGTAGGTGTTGATATTTTTTAATATAAATTTGGTCAATCTTTACAAAGTCTGACTTAAATCTAATCTAATACACGGAGCAAAAAGAAACGGAGGGAGTACATGAAAATCATGATGTGTCAGTAGCTGAGATTGTTGAGCCAATGAACACAGATCAGGTCATTGGGTTACCCATACATATAGTATATAGAAACTCATATACATTATAAATAGTAGCACACCTGATGAGTCACCCGTAGAGCATAATTGAGTGAGACGGTCCATTAGTTGCGGGTAAGAAGTAATCCAAAAAGGGAAGCTAACGTGGAGGAAGCTACATGTGACACAAAAGCATTACAAGGCCTGAAGTTCACTATGTGGGATCTTAGGCTTACCGCTTATTTGTTTACACAAGCTATATGTAAATAAAAGCAACTCATGCAGGAAATCCTTCTGGATAAGCCATGGAAGTTCTGCTTCCTAAAGCAATATATGTCCCACCTCGCCCCTCGTCCCTCCTCGTTGCAACTCAGAAACATGTAGTGCTGACTTTGCTTTGTGAAAATGGAATACTACTTTCAGTCTCCTCGCCACCAAAGCAGCCTAAAATAATTTCAGAAAAGTTTTAGTGTTGGGAAAGACTAAACTGTGAATATGAATTGGAAGTGATGTATAAACCTTCCATAGAATTCTTCAGAGAATTCAACAGCAAATGAGACCCTTGATATAACAGCTTCATGAATCTGCAATGTCTAATAATCATAATAATACACACGTGGAGGTCAGCCAATCTCATGTACCATGAATACATGCCTCAAAATGTGGAAAAATAAACTGAAACATAACCATCACCACACCATCTGGTACTGCTGCCTGCTCCCATTGACCAAGGCATTGGAAGATATTTCAACTAGTAGTTGTTAACCGCGTGTTGCTGCTGGTATTGGGTAAAACATATTTTACTGAAATTTGGTTCTATGAACATGAGTAAACATGAATATTTGGAATAATAACATATGATCTAAAACTAAAAATACATGTCAAAAAATGTGTTTGATTATTGTATAGTTATTAATTGAAAATATTTACTCCCTCTGTAAAGAAACATAAGAGCGTTTAGATCACTAAATATTTCTTTACAGAGGGAGTATTGAATAGAAATAGCATAATATAATGGATTTTTTGCCATGCTTGTGATGGTGGGCCTTTGATGAAGTGGCATGTTTGCATGTTGAGATAAATAGCAGTGGGGATCAATTTATAAGGGAAATCTTTCACATGCATATTAAGGTGGGCCTTGATGAGGTGGCATGTGTGCACGTTGAGATAAATAGAGTAGTGGGGATCAACTACTTGAGTATATATAGGATTTCAGTAGGAAGAAAAGGCTAAGGCTACACAAGGTAACACTTAATATCATGGTGGTGAAAGCAATGCCGCATTAGCCATGGCTAGCAGCTGCAAGACACTCAAGTGTCCATAGCAGAAAACAGCAAATATAAGCGTCAATCTATGATGCTTTCACATGGTAATAACACTTTTAGCATGCAAATCATGTATGTGGAGTTTATAGTTGTCGCAGTGTGACAGTGGGACTATTTTCTGTATGAGGCTATGGGTTAAAGGCAACGCAAAATATCCCCTACTTTCACCGATATATTTCTACCACCCTAAAACAGGCCCATAAACATTTACTACAATGAAAAGAACTTCTGAAGGCACTCGGTCACAAGTTAAGCTTCTACTAAAACGGCAGCCCGGTGCACGTAGCTCCACTTGCACAGGGTCCGGGGAAGGGTCCGAACACTTTGGGTCTATTGTACGCAGCCTTTCCCGCAGGGTCCGGGGAAGGGTCCAACCACTTTGGGTCTATTATATGCAGCCTTTCCCTACATTTCTGCAAGAGGCTGTTTCCAGGACTCAAACCCGTGACCTAATGGTCACAAGGCATCAACTTCACCGCTGTGCCAAGGCTCCCCTTCACAAGTTATGCTTCTACTGACCTATCATTTTTTATTCACTCTGTAAAATGGCCATTCAACACTCATTTATATATGAAGCTACAAAGAGATAACAATAACAGCTGGATTGATGAAAACAGAAATCACGATGTACGACGTAGCAATACTGACATTTGTTCTCCTATTCAAATGATAACACTTCATGCTATTAAGATAACCTAATCCTGGTGAAAATGGAACGTAATTTTCAAATTTAGTAGTTTGAGATATCACCTTAGCACTGAAGATGGGAGCAGTAGCGAAAACCTTGAAGGCTTGTTGAACCGCAACCTAGCATTGCGGAGCTAGAAGAAATTTGTAGCTGTTGATTACCTTCAGCCGTCGTTTTTCTAAGAGAACCTGCTCATTAAATAGAAGCCAAACTTTTAACTTCAATATCTTATGGAATTATGGAAGTATAACTCTGCAATTCGTTAAGTTCTATATGAATCATACGTTAATAACTGTGCAGCGATGTATACTTCAAAACCATAAGCATTAGAGAGGCTATAGAAGGCAGATCATTCCAAGCTGATATGTATTAACATGAAGCACTAACTTTGATAAAGTGTAGACGCAAACTTAAAATGCAAGTGTGTTTCATTCTAATACCAACACATCAAAAGTGATAGGCACCTAATGTCGAAAACACATAAAAAGTGACTACTTCATAGCTGAAAAGAATAACAAACAACGTTCTAGAAGATCAACAGCAGTTTAAACATCATGACAGTAAGCAAATGGTGTAAAATCCTGATCATCCTTGCAAGCAATTTGACAAACATTTCATGTCCATGGATTGATCACCTGTAAATTCATTTCGAGATGCACGGGCAGAAGTCCCCATGCCCTCCCATCTATCAAATTGGTTGGAACCCATCAAAGAACCACCACATGAGCTGAAAACAAAATAAAACAGCTGCATACCTTGTACGGAGATCTTCCTCGCACTCCACTCTGCTAGGCTGCTCCCTCCATCCCAAAACAACTCTCAACTTTAGTTAGTACAAAGTTGAGACACTTATTTTGGGACGGAGGGAGTATTTGTTAAGTGCAAGCTTTTCCCTGTGGAAGTATGTATGGATGCTTTCTTGAGCTGGTATTTTCAACGGACCAAGCACCAAAAACGAGATAGGACGTTCACATGGAATATAATAGAACAAAACTGAGGAACAGGGAGCACGAGAACCAAAAAAATCAGGAGGCCAAACGAGAGGGGGTGGGCTCACCGAGGGGATCTTCCCATTATTGCATCGCCGTATAGTGTAGGATGACGGTGGCTCGCGGTCGTCCAGTTACAAGTTGCAACAACTCCAAAGGAGGAGGCAGGTTCGCAGGGGCGACAAGTGGTGCTGCGTCGCAGTAGCTCAAGGTTGGGAAAGAGGAACGCGAGCGTGGCGGCGGCAGCGGGTTGCGTTGGCGGCGGTGTGAGGGTTTGGGTTGCGTGCGTACAGAAGAAGACTCTTTTCTTAGCTCCCAGGCTTCTATTTTAAACCCAATCCTCATGCAGCAATCAAACGCCTATTACATATGGGACCAACTAAACAAATGGCCCACATACGCACCAGCCTAATCTCTCCACCGGATTGACGAGTAGAGAAGTGACGCACGCCAAATCAGCAAGCAGAGGAATGAGCAGACCCGCATGCGTTTTTTCTTCGTCACTAAGCACTGTTATAATCCTACATGGACGCTCCAAACGCTCGCCCCTTCTCTCGGGCTTATTGGTTTTAATGTGTCAGTGCCTCGGTGGGTGGGTGGGTGGGTGCATGAGGCACATGCTCTCATGTGCATGGCATCTGTGTTTTTAGTCATTGAGGTGCGGTCCATTGCCACTCAAGCAAATTTATAATGCTCGCTGATGTCCACATTTCAAATTCCAACATAAGAGTTTCCATCCTTGTCTTTCTGTTAGTCGCCACTGTTTACTCTTCCTGTATCCCCCAGTGGTTTGTTCGGCTGGCCTCTTTGAATGCTTACTGGATGATAATTATTTTTCTACTTTACCTGCTGTAATATATGTACTATTATTCTTCCTCATTTTTCTTTGTTGATGATGATTTCCTTAAACAGTAGCATGAACATGCTACTATTTCAGATGCTTTTGCTATCAAAATCATGGCTTGATGATACTATATTGTCTTTGTGCATGGAAGTTATGAAATCTTTTTTTTTTTTTTTTGAGAAAACGCAAATGGCCTTTGCGTTTCATTGCATTGGAAAGAGAGGGTATTTACATCCTCCTAGGAGGCGGTTTGTACACACAGACAACAGAGGCTCAGTGCACGTCCCAGGATGATGGCAAAACGACCCTGAGCCCTTGAGCTCCAGCCTTTGCCCAACATCTGGTCTCGTCTTTGATCCTGTCTACAAGCTCGTTCAGCGATGGGGACACATGGTCGAAAACACACGCATTTCTATGCTTCCAGATCATCCACGGTACCAAAAGTGCCACAGATTTGAGCGCCTTGCGGAGCGCTGGTGGTGTGCGTTCCTTTGCGCGCAGCCACCAATCCATGAGCGAGCCGTCGTGCTCGGGCGCCGGCGCCGGCAAGCGCAGCCAAGATAAGACCTCCTGCCATGTCTGTTTAGTGAATGGGCATGTGAGCATCAGATGCCCGATCGTCTCCGGTTCCTGATTGCACAGAAGGCACCGCGGGTGATGTTGCAGGCCATGGCGTGCGAGTCTCTCCGCGGTCCAACAGCGATCTTGACATGCCAGCCAGTGGAAGAATTTCACCTTGGGCGGTGCCCAGCTCCTCCAAATGAGCTTCCAGGAGTGGCAGCCCGTCGCGCCCTGGAAAGTTGCCCAGTAGCAAGACTGGGCGGTGTAGACGCCGCTGGCTGTCCAGCTCCAGAGCAGCCTGTCCGGCTCATCGGACAGCTCGACATGTTGCACTAAGTGCCAGAGCTGAAGGTACTGTCCGATCTCTGGGAGGCCTAGCAGGCCATGGATGTCACGTGCCCAACTATTGCCGGCCAGGGCCTCCGCCACCGTTCTGGATTTTTGACGTTGCTTGGGGATGCACTTGAGGAGTCTAGGCGCAAGCTCGCGGACGGATTGGCCACCAAGCCAGCGATCCTCCCAGAACAGGGCTGTCCTGCCATCTCCAATTGCCATAGTCGTGGAGGCGTAAAAGAGCGCACGCTCCTCCGTCGTAAATTGCGTGTCCAGCCCCTGCCAGGCTCAAGTAGTGTCCGTGCGCGTGAGCCATAGCCAGCGCAGCCGAAGTGATAGCCCCGTGCGCTCGAGGTCCCGGATGCCAAGGCCGCCATATTCAAGTGGCCGGCAAACCTTACGCCAGTTGACGTGGCAATGTCCACCGTGGGCATCCGCGCGGCCGGCCCAAAGAAACCCGCGCTGAATCTTCTCTAATTGCTTCAGGGTTTTCTTTGGGGGCGCAAGCGCTAGCAGTTGATGGATCGGTATTGCATTAAGCACCGATTTGACGAGCGCTAGCCGTCCCGCTTTGTTCATCAGCCAAGCTTTCCAGGAAGGCAGCCGGCCCGCCACCGCGTCGACGAGGGGTTGCAGCTGCGCTGCGGATGGGCGGCGAGTGGAGAGCGGGATGCCCAGGTAGGTAACCGGCAAGGCCACGACGGGGCACCCGAGTGGCTCCAGCAGCCCCACTTCGTAGTCGCCGGCGTGAAGGATCGTGGCCGAGCTCTTGGCGTAGTTCACGCGGAGCCCAGAAGCCGTACCGAACACGTCCAGGATGCCTTTGACAGCGGCGATCTCCTCAGTAGTGGCATGGCAGAACATCATCACATCATCGGCGTAAAGAGAGATCGCCGGGATGGCTCGTCGGGGATGCAGCTGCTGAAGGATGCCGGTCTGTAGGGCGTGTCGCATCAGTCTCCCAAGGGTGTCCACCGCCAGCACGAAGAGTTGTGGTGAGGTGGAGTCACCTTGTCGTAGGCCGCGCCGGTGCCAGATTGGCGGACCGGGAACTCCATTGATCATGACCCGCGTGCTTGCCGAGGAGAGCAGAATGGCCATCCACTCCCGGAATCGGTCCCCAAATCCATACTTGCGCAGCACCTCAAAGAGGAAGGGCCACGAGATGGAGTCGAAGGCACGTGTGAGGTCGAGCTTGAGCATGATCCTGGGTGCGCCAAGTTGGTGCAGCATCTTGAGGGACTGCCGGACTAGGACGAAGTTGTCATGGAGGCTGCGCCCGGCAATGAATGCATTTTGGTTGCTGCTTACAAGGGTATCCAGCTTGGGGGCAAGGCGCAACGAAAGGACCTTCGAGACGATCTTGGCCACAATGTGGATCAGGCATATCGGCCGATAGTCACCAAGCGTGTGGGCGTCCGCGCGCTTAGGCAGCAGGGTCAGCAGCGCTTGGTTAAGCTTACTGAACCCGCGGCCGCGCAACGTGTAAAGCAGCTCGAAAACGTCCCATATGTCATGGCGAATGATGCTCCAGCAGGCATGCAGAAACTCCGCGGTGAATCCATCTGGTCCAGGCGCTTTACGCGCCGGCATGCGTTTGACCGCCTCCCAAATCTCCTCCTGGCTGAAGGGCACGTCTAGGCATGCAAGGTCGCTGGGCTCAATGAGCTGGGAGAGATCCAGCGTGTGCGCCCGGTCCACAACGGTGCCCAGCAGGCCATCAAAATGCGAGAACGCTGCGTTGGCCATTTCCTCATGAGCCGTGAGCACATGCCCGTCGACGGCAAGGCTGTATATGCGGTTCTTCTGTCGCCGATAGGAGCATTGCCGGTGGAAGAAGCTCGTGTTGGCGTCGCCGTCCTTGAGAGACGCGATACGGGCACGCTGCCTAGCGATTGTGCGCTCCAAGGATGCCATGCCGAGGTAGGCGACCTTGAGCTGCTTGCGGAGCCATTCCTCCGGAGGGGAGAGCGCCCGGTCCTCCCGTGCTTTGTCGAATCGCTAGATCAGCTCGCGGGATATGGCCAGCTTTTCCCGTATGTTGCCCGTGGACTTTGCGCTCCAACTCGATAAGCGTCTAGCAGTGGCCTGGAGACGCTTGACCAGCCGCCGGAAAGGGTCGTCGTCATGCGCGGAGCTCCAAGCCGCGGCAACGGTGTCGTGGAAGCCGTCAAGCCTAAGCCAATAGTCCTCAAAGTGGAAGCGTTTGTGCGCCATCGGCATGGGGGAGCAATCTAGCAGCAGCGGACAGTGGTCCGACACGACCGAAGCAAGGCACCGGAGATGGCATTCGCCGTGCGCGTCCTCCCAGTCCGATGTGCACAGGACGCGGTCAAGGTGCACTAGCGTGGGCGGCGATTGCTCATTCGACCACGTGAAGCGACGCCCGTTGAGATAGATCTCCTTCAAGGCGAGGTCGTTGATGGCGCGGCGAAACCTTCTCATCATGCGCTGGTGCAGGCCGCCCATGTTTTTGTCCTCCGTGCGGTATATGAGGTTGAAGTCACCACATAGCATCCATGGGCCGGGGCATGCCGCCCGAATGTCGCGCAGCTCCTGGAGGAACAGAATTTTATCCGCGTCATCTTGGGGTCCGTAGACCGTCGTCAGCCACCACGGCATCCCAGAGGCCACGGATACCTTGGCCGTGAGCGCATTCTGGGTGAGCAACGGATCGGAGATCGTGACAGCCCTGCTCTTCCAGGCTAGAAGGATACCGCCCCGCGTGCCATCAGCCGGCAGGTACGTGTAGGCGTCAAATTCGGAGCCGAGAATATCAAGCACAATGGGCGAGTAGATCAAAGCCATCTTAGTTTCCTGAATGCATACAACGGATGCTCCGGTAGTGCCCAACAGAGAGCGGATGGCACAACGTCGTGCACGCGAGTTGAGGCCGCGTACATTCCAAACCGCGATTTTTAGTTCGTGATCCATGGACAAGAGGTCGACGATGGATGGTCAGCGGGCCTAGCTGTCCCCGGCCGTGGCCGCGGCCGTGCGCGTGGGGGAGGCAAAGCACGCTGGGATCTCCCGATCGACTAGGGCAGCGATTGCCTTCAGCACGGACAGGGGGATTGGTGCCGCGAACATGTCATCGTAGGCCTTCATCTCGATGGCTGTGATCTTTTGGTTGGTGCCTACAATCCCCAGGTTGCGGAGGATCTGCACGCGCGCCCTCCGTTCAGCCGTCGGCGGCGCCGCCGGGGGTGTGGCCGCAGTCGCGGAGCGTCCTCGCCGTGGGGCGAAGCAGAGGGGGCGACGTGGCCGCTTCCCAGGGGTCGGCAGCGACGCGCTGATGTGCTTCGTGGCCGCGGCCAGAAACTCGCCAAGCGTCCAAACCTGCTGCGTGGTTGTGCGGCTGCGAGATCGCCGCATCGTGATCGGCGGCGAGGCGAACCGTCCAGATGCCGGAGAGCGTGGTTCAGGTACAGACGATCGCTGATCAGTGTTGGGCGTCGGCGTGGAGGATCCCTGGGGTCGCTGCAGGATCGAAACAGTCCTCTGGGCCTCGGCCTCCTGTGCCCCAGCGGCCCTTAGCCCGGCAGCAGCCTCCATGGATGACATGGCTTGGGTGTCGGGTACAGCGTGTAGCGGCCCAGCCCTGTTTGGCCCAATTGGCCCGGTAGGAGCCATGCCAGGAGGAGATCCCGCGGTCGCGGGCACAGAAGTGGTTTGGGCGCCAGTCAGTGCGTCGCTTCCCGCCAGCGCCGCAGGAGTGGGGTCTGGGGACAGAGCTGACCGGTCAGTGGGGATACCTGGGCCCGCCGGAGCGACAGGAGCAAACGTAGCGCTGCTTTGCCCCGACAGGGCGGCAGGCGATCCTGGCCGCCCAGAAGCCACAGGCTCCCCAGACTGCAAGTCTGGGACCTGGCTCAAAAGGGCAAGATCCCGACACGGGGATGAATCAGCGGCAGCAGTGGTGGGATCCACGGAATCGTCCTCGAGATCGTGGTGTGAGCCCGACTTTGAACTGTCTGGGCCTTCTGGTTCCTCAGCGACCACTGGGAGCGCACCAGCTGGCTCCTGGCCAGCCGACCGCGCGTCGTCATCGGATGAGACCACTGCTCGCGTAGGATCAGCCGCCAAAGCCTGCAGCTGTGGCCCCTTCCTCTTTCCTTTTTTCCCTCTTTTGGCTCGGTGACGAGATCGAGCGGGGCCCATCTGACCCGGCCACGACAGCATGCCGTCCCGCGACGGCCGGATGGGTGGCGCCGCCGCCGCCGGCTGCGGCCAGGAGGCCGCCGTGTTCAGCCCGTCGGACCGTCCTGAGTGGTCGCAGGCTCGCCAAGCAGGCGCGTCCATGGCCATGCCATCAGCCCTGCCGCCTGGCACATCGTCGGAACGCCTTCGCTTCCGGCCACGGCGCCTTGCCCTGCCATGAACGGAGCCCTGACCTTGGCCGTTTCCATTACCGGCGCCGCCTCTGCCGGGGTCGTCGTTCGCCTGGGCATTGGGATGGGGGGCCCGTATCGTGGTGGCGCGTGCGAGCGCGATGGAGACAGGGTACGTGAGCGTCCTGACCTCCGGCGCCTCGGAGGGG
>NC_041382.1:388520416-388549779 GCF_002162155.2 Triticum dicoccoides | reverse complement strand
GGCGGCAGGCAGGGGCGTCTCGGAGGGGCTAGAGGATGGGAGCGGAGCTAGGCGGGAGTGGAGCCATCACCATGAAATCTTTATCAGATGACATTCTTGTAAACTGTAGGGTTGAACAAGAATGTGTTATTTCTATCTAGTTCTGGAACTGTAATCTTTAGCAACAGAGAGGAAGCTGTTGCTGGTTTCAAAAAGGAAACTGAAAGAAAATAAAAAAGCAAGTCGTAATTGACCCTTTCCAACTTCTACTCCTTATAATGTACTCCCCCTGTCCTATAAATATAAGATGTTATTACAACCAATATACTACCTCCATTCCTAAATACTAAGACGTTGGGGCAGTTTAATCTAAACTGCCCCAACTTATTATTATTTAGGAATGGAGGTAGTATGATATAAGATGTTATTACAACCAATATACTCATATACTGGTTGTAATAACGTCTTATATTATGAGACGGAGGAGTATTTCACCTATTTCAAGATAAATGTGGGAGCATTACCTCCTTCAGTGAAGGAGAAGAATGCAAACCTTCAGCAGCATAATGCTGTTATCCCCATTCATTTGCCAAATGCCCTTCATATTAATTTTGAGCAGCTGATGCTCGCTTAGTACCTTCAGTTCCAGTAACCTCCCAATGTTGGGTTCGTGGTATTAGCTTTGCCTTTTGCAAATATAAGATGCCTTTTCATGGAAATTTTAGCTACCGTTGGGACTTCCCTGCTGTTTGGTGCCCAACGGAATTTTCGCCATTTAGAGTCCTTTTAAAACATTTGTTTTGTTGTTATAAGAAGGGTTTAATTACCTTGAGTTGTCACCTTAGCTGTTTGGTTTTGTTGTGCAGCTGTGATGGAGACAGAAGGGTTTAATTACCTGGAGGAGACTTGCCCATCCTTGCTGTCTGATTTGTTAGCAACCGTCGCAGTAGTGGATGATGATCCTTCATCTGTTAACCGGAAAAGGGGAGTTTGTATCAACGAAGATGTGAATCCCGTTGAAAGCGTTGAGGCTAGTGACAGGCGCACCCGCAGGAGGGTTTAGGCGGAGGCTGTCAACTAATGTAGCTATTTGCTGTCTCCCATGAATTTTACTATGGCTGGAGTTATGTCAAGTGCTCTGTGACAGGAACTATGATTTGGGTGAGAGCAACTTGTGAATAATCTCCAGCATTGACGGCTTTCTGTGGCATTAGTTGCAACTCTGCCTGTTCATTGACATATTGTATGCTGTATTTAGGTACTCCCTCCGTAAAGAAATATAAGAACATTTATAGATCACTAAAGTAGTGATCTCAACGCTCTTATATTTCTTTACGGAGGGAGTAATAAGTAATGCTGGATTCCACTGCTTTTCAAGATGGTTGTTTTCGAAATGAATGAATCTAATAAGGTAAGTTTCTATACTATGTCCAAATTGATTTTCCTCCCTTCGGGATTTTTTGGGGCTCCCGGTTGGTTTTCCTCGGTTTGATGTATGTAATTTGGGGACATGGGTGCATCGTGTTGAAGTGTATACATGGATTGTATAGTTCTTTTCATAAGTTTGGACTTTTGGTTGTCTTTTGTAATTTATTTAAAAATTGATGTATTTGTGCTGGTCAGTGCATGAAAGCCTAACCCTCTTGAGGCTTTCTTTTTGATCGCTTTGTTTTGTTTAGTCTACCAATGGTTCTAAAATACTCGCTCCGTCCCATAATATAAGATCATTTCTGAATAGGTGCCATCTGACTGTAGCGGGCCAAAAAACAGCCCTGATTGTCGTCAGATGTGCAGTTCCTGGCTGCCTGACCCTCTCATGTTTTCCTTTTGCTTTCCCTCCCTCCTAGCAAAGCTTGTGCGGCACATGGTTCCTCCCTCTGGTGGTTTGTGTGTTCCCGCTGCAGCAGCCCTCTTGTGGCAGCCATTGCTGCAACATCGTGCATCCAACTCAGTGCGATTGTGGCAAAAAATGCGTTGATCCCCAAAGTGCCGGCTTGCAGTGGCGCCGAGTGCTTCGTCCCGAGGGCCGGCCTTAGAGCATCTCCAGTCGTTGATCCCCAGGGGGTCGCTTGAGGATGAGCCGGCGTAAAAAATCGACGTGGGGGCGAGTTGGTCCCTAGCCGCCGGCCCCAGGGCCGCCTTCAGGTGCGTTTAAAAAATAAAAGTATATAACAAATTTCGGCAAAGTTCGGCGAAGTTTGGCTAAACACGACAAATTTCGTTCAACTTGAGCATATAGTTCGACAAAGTTTACGGATTTTCATTACGTAGCAAATATATAAATATAACACCCACGATGTGGTTATATCTCCCACGTGTCGAGGCACGACTTAGAGGCATAACCGTATGGTAAGCATGTTGTAAGAGGGGCAATCTTTACACATCTCATGTACTGAATAAGGAAGGGATAAAGAGTTGCCTTACAATCGCCACTTCACACGATACATTAATATAGCATACATCATCCAGAATACAATCAAGGTCCGACTACAGAACCAACATAAATAAAAGACAATCCCAAATACTAGATCCCCGATCGCCCCAACTGGGCTCCTCTACTGATCATCCGGAAAAGACATATAGTAACGTCCTGAATCCTCGTCGAACTCCCACTTGAGTTCGGTAGCGTCCCCTGCACTGGCATCATCGACACCTGCATCTGTGAGTCACGAGGACTCATCAAACTCATACCCTCACGATCAAGACTATTTAAGCTTAAAGGGGTAGGAAGGAGTAGTGAGGTGGAGCTGTAGCAAGCACTAGCATATATGGTGGCTAACTTACACAAAAGAGAGCGAGAAGAGAAGTAAAGCACGGTCGAGAAGTTAAAAGTGATCAAGAAGTGATCCTAAAGCTACTTACATTCAATCACAACACGAGACCGTGTTCTCTTCCCGGACTCTGCCGAAAAGAGACCATCACGGCTACACACGCAGTTGATTCATTTTAATTAAGTTAAGTTCAAGTTCTCTACAACCGGACATTAACAAATTCTCATCTGCCCATAACCGCGGGCATGACTTTCGAAAGTTCAAAACCCTGCAGGGGTGTCCCAACTTAGTGTTGGAAATATGCCCTAGAGGCAATAATAAAAGCATTATTATTATATTTCCTTGATTCATGATAATTGTCTTTATTCATGCTATAATTGTGTTATCCGGAAATCGTAATACATGTGTGAATAACAGACATCAACATGTCCCTAGTGAGCCTCTAGTTGACTAGCTCGTTGATCAACAGATAGTCATGGTTTCCTGACTATGGACACTGGATGTCATTGATAATGAGCACATCATTAGGAGAATGATGTGATGGACAAGACCCAATCCTAAACATAGCACAAGATCGTATAAGTTCGTTTGCTAGAGTTTTCCAATGTCAAGTATCTTTTCCTTAGACCATGAGATCGTGTAACTCCCGGATACCGTAGGAGTGCTTTGGGTATGCCAAACATCACAACGTAACTGGGTGACTATAAAGGTAGACTACGGGCATCTCCGAAAGTGTCTGTTGGGTGACATGGATCAAGACTGGGATTTGTCACTCCGTATGACGGAGAGGTATCACTGGGCCCACTCGGTAATGCATCATCATAATGAGCTCAGAGTGACCAAGTGTCTGGTCACGGGATCATGCATTACGGTACGAGTAAAGTGACTTGCTGGTAACGAGATTGAACGAGGTATTGGGATACCGACGATCGAATCTCGGGCAAGTAACATATCGATAGACAAAGGGAATAGCGTACGGGGTTGATTGAATCCTCGACATCGTGGTTCATCCGATGAGATCATCGTGGAGCATGTGGGAGCCAACATGGGTATCCAGATCCCGCTGTTGGTTATTGACCGGAGAGTCGTCTCGGTCATGTCTGCTTGTCTCCCGAACCCGTAGGGTCTACACACTTAAGGTTCGGTTACACTAGGGTTGTAGGGATATGTATATGCAGTAACCCGAATGTTGTTCGGAGTCCCGGATGAGATCCCGGACGTCACGAGGAGTTCCGGAATGGTCCGGAGGTAAAGATTTATATATGGGAAGTCCTGTTTCGGGCATCGGGACAAGTTTCGGGGTTATCGGTATTGTACCGGGACCACCGGAGGGGTCCCGGGGGCCCACCGGGTGGGGCCACCCATCCCCGGGGGCCACATGGGCTGTAGGGGGTGCGCCTTGGCCTGCTTGGGCCAAGGGCACCAGCCCCACAAGGCCCATGCGCCTAGGGTTTCCAAGGGGGAGGAGTCCTACTAGTGGAAGGCACCTCCTAGGTGCCTTGGGGGGGAGGGAAACCCCCCTAGGCCGCCGCACCCCCTAGGAGATTGGATCTCCTAGGGCCGGCCACCCCCCTTGGCACCCCTATATATAGTGGGGGAGAGGAGGGACTTCACACCTTGAGTCCTTGGCCTTTGGTTGCCTCCTTCTCCCTCCTCAACACCTCCTCCACCTCCATAGTGCTTAGCGAAGCTCTGTCGGAGTACTGCAGCTCCATCAACACCACGCCGTCGTGCTGCTGCTGGTGCCATCTCCCTCAACCTCTCCTCCCTCCCTTGCTGGATCAAGAAGGAGGAGACGTGGCTGTTCTGTACGTGTGTTGAACGCGGAGGTGCCGTCCGTTCGGTGCTAGGATCTCCGGTGATTCGAATCACGTCGTGTTCGACTACATCATCCCCGTTCTTTGAACGCTTCCGCTCGCGATCTACAAGGTACGTAGATGCATCCAATGACTCGTTGCTAGATGAACTCCTAGATGATCTTGGTGAAACGAGTAGAAATTTTTTTGTTTTCTGCAACGTTCCCCAACAGTGGCATCATGAGCTAGGTCTATGCGTAGTTCTTCTTGCGCGAGTAGAACACAATTTGTTGTGGGCGTAGATTTGTCAACTTTCTTGCCGTTACTAGTCCTTTCTTGCTTCAGCGGTATTGTGGGATGAAGCGGCCCGGACCAACCTTACACATACGCTTACGTGAGACCGGTTCCACCGACTAACATGCACTAGTTGCATAAGGTGGCTGGCGGGTGTCTGTCTCTCCTACTTTAGTTGGAGCGGAATCGATGAAAAGGGTCCTTATGAAGGGTAAATAGAAGTTGACAAATCACGTTGTGGCTTTAACGTAGGTAAGAAAACGTTCTTGCTAGAACCCTAATTCAGCCACGTAAAAACTTGCAACAACAATTAGAGGACGTCTAACTTGTTTTTGCAGCAAGTGGTTTGTGATATGATATGGCCAAAGTTGTGATGAATGATCTATATGTGATGTATGAGATGTTCATGCTATTGTAATAGGATTCACGACTTGCATGTCGATGAGTATGACAACCGGCAGGAGCCATAGGAGTTGTCTTTATTCTTTTAATGACCTGCGTGTCATCGAGAAACGCCATGTAAATTACTTTACTTTATTGCTAAACGCGTTAGCCATAGTAGTAGAAGTAATAGTTGGCGAGCAACTTCATGGAGACACGATGATGGAGATCATGATGATGGAGATCATGGTGTCAAGCCGGTGACAAGATGATCACGGAGCCCCAAGATGGAGATCAAAGGAGCTATGTGAAAATGGCCATATCATGTCACGTTTATTATTTGATTGCATGTGATGTTTATCATGTTTTGCATCTTGTTTACTTAGAACGACGGTAGTAAATAAGATGATCCCTCACAATAAAAATTCAAGAAGTGTTCCCCCTAACTGTGCACCGTTGCGACAGTTCGCTGTTTCAAAACACCACGTGATGATCGGGTGTTTTATTCAGACGTTCACATACAACGGGTGTAAGACAGATTTACACATGCAAACACTTAGGTTGACTTGACGAGCCTAGCATGTACAGACATGGCCTCGGAACACAGAAGACCGAAAGGTCGAGCATGAGTCGTATAGAAGATACGATCAACATGAAGATGTTCACCGATGTTGACTAGTCCGTCTCACGTGATGATCGGACACGGTCTAGTTTAACTCGGATCATGTAATACTTAGATGACTAGAGGGATGTCTAATCTAAGTGGGAGTTCACTAATAATTTGATTAGTTGAACTTAATTATCATGAACTTAGTCTAAAATCTTTGCAATATGTCTTGTAGATCAAATGGCCAACGTAGTCCTCAACTTCAACGCGTTCCTAGAGAAAACTAAGCTGAAAGACGATGGCAGCAACTATACGGACTGGGTCCGGAACCTGAGGATCATCCTCATAGCTGCCAAGAAAGATTATGTCCTACAAGCACCGCTTGGTGACGCACCCGTTCTCCCTGCAGAACAAGATGTTATGAACGCTTGGCAGGCACGTTTCGATGACTACTCCCTCGTTCAGTGCGGCATGCTTTACAGCTTAGAGCCGGGGCTCCAAAAGCGTTTTGAGAGACATGGAGCATATGGGATGTTCGAAGAGCTGAAAATGGTTTTCCAAGCTCATGCCCGGGTCGAGAGATATGAAGTCTCCGACAAATTCTTCAGCTGTAAGATGGAGGAAAACAGTTCTGTCAGTGAGCACATACTCACTATGTCTGGGTTGCATAACCGCTTGACTCAGCTGGGAGTTAATCTCCCGGATGATGCAGTCATTGACAGAATCCTCCAGTCGCTTCCACCAAGCTACAAGAGCTTTGTGATGAACTTCAATATGCAGGGGATGGAAAAGACCATTCCTGAAGTATTTGCTATGCTGAAATCAGCAGAGGTAGAAGTCAGGAAGGAACATCAAGTGTTGATGGTCAATAAAACCACTAAGTTCAAGAAAGGCAAGGGTAAAAGGAACTTCAAGAAGGACGGCAAGGAGGTTGCCGCGCCCGGCAAGCAAGCTGCCGGGAAGAAGCCAAAGAATGGACCCAAGCCCAAGACTGAGTGCTTTTATTGCAAGGGAAGCGGTCACTGGAAGCGGAACTGCCCTAAGTACTTAGCGGATAAGAAGGCCGGCAAAACAAAAGGTATATGTGATATACATGTAATTGATGTGTACCTTACTAGTGCCCGTAGTGGCTCCTGGGTATTTGATACCGGTGCAGTTGCTCACATTTGTAACTCAAAGCAGGGGCTGCGGAATAAGCGGAAACTGGCAAAGGACGAGGTGACGATGCGCGTCGGGAATGGTTCCAAGGTCAATGTGATCGCCGTCGGCACGCTACCTCTGCATCTCCCTTCGGGATTAGTTTTAAACCTTAATAATTGTTATTTAGTGCCAGCTTTGAGCATGAACATTGTATCGGGATCTCGTTTAATTCGAGATGGCTACTCTTTTAAATCTGAGAATAATGGTTGTTCCATTTTTATGAGAGATATGTTTTATGGTCATGCTCCTATGGTGAATGGTTTATTCCTTATGAATCTCGAACGTGATGCTACACATATTCATAATGTGAGTACCAAAAGAAGTAAGGTTGATAATGATAGTCCCACATACTTGTGGCACTGCCGCCTTGGTCATATAGGTGTTAAACGCATGAAGAAGCTCCATGCTGATGGACTTTTAGAGTCTCTTGATTATGAATCATTTGACACGTGCGAACCATGCCTTATGGGTAAAATGACCAAGACTCCGTTCTCAGGAACAATGGAGCGAGCAACCGACTTATTGGAAATCATACATACTGATGTGTGCGGTCCGATGAGTGTTGAGGCTCGCGGTGGCTATCGTTATGTTCTCACCCTCACTGATGATTTAAGTAGGTATGGGTATATCTACTTAATGAAACACAAGTCTGAAACCTTTGAAAAGTTCAAGGAATTTCAGAGTGAGGTTGAAAATCAACGTGACAGGAAAATCAAGTTTCTACGATCAGATCGTGGAGGAGAATACTTGAGTCACGAGTTTGGGACACACTTAAGAAAATGTGGAATAGTTTCACAACTCACGCCGCCTGGAACACCTCAGCGTAATGGTGTGTCCGAACGTCGTAATCGCACTCTGTTAGATATGGTGCGATCTATGATGTCTCTTACCGATTTACCGCTATCTTTTTGGGGCTATGCTTTAGAGACTGCTGCATTCACTTTAAATAGGGCTCCGTCGAAATCCGTTGAGACGACACCGTATGAATTATGGTTTGGGAAGAAACCTAAGCTGTCGTTTCTAAAAGTTTGGGGATGCGATGCTTATGTCAAGAAACTTCAACCTGAAAAGCTCGAACCCAAGTCGGAAAAATGCGTCTTCATAGGATACCCAAAAGAAACTATTGGGTACACCTTCTACCTCAGATCCGAAGGCAAGATCTTTGTTGCCAAGAATGGGTCCTTTCTGGAGAAAGAGTTTCTCTCGAAAGAAGTAAGTGGGAGGAAAGTAGAGCTTGATGAAGTATTACCTCTTGAGCCGGAAAATGGCGCAACTCAAGAAAATGTTCCTGAGGTGCCAGCACCGACTAGAGAGGAAGTTAATGATAATGATCAAGATACTTCTGATCAAGCTCCTACTGAAATTCGAAGGTCCACAAGGACACGTTCCGCACCAGAGTGGTACGGCAACCCTGTCTTGGAAATCATGTTGTTAGACAACGGTGGACCTTCGAACTATGAAGAAGCGATGGCGGGACCGGATTCCGACAAATGGCTAGAAGCCATGAAATCCGAGATAGGATCCATGTATGAAAACAAAGTATGGACTTTGACTGACTTGCCCGTTGAGCGGCGAGCCATAGAAAATAAATGGATCTTTAAGAGGAAGACAGACGCGGATGGTAATGTGACCATCTATAAAGCTCGGCTTGTCGCTAAGGGTTATCGACAAGTTCAAGGGGTTGACTACGATGAGACTTTCTCACCGGTAGCGAAGCTGAAGTCCGTCCGAATCATGTTAGCAATTGCCGCATTCTATGATTACGAAATATGGCAAATGGACGTCAAAACCACATTCCTTAATGGTTTCCTTAAGGAAGAATTGTATATGATGCAGCTGGAAGGTTTTGTCGATCCTAAGAATGTTGACAAAGTGTGCAAGCTCCAACGCTCGATTTATGGGCTGGTGCAAGCATCTCGGAGTTGGAACATTCGCTTTGATGAGATGATCAAAGCGTTTGGGTTTACACAGACTTATGGAGAAGCCTGCGTTTACAAGAAAGTGAGTGGGAGCTCTGTAGCATTTCTCATATTATATGTAGATGACATACTTTTGATGGGAAATGATATAGAACTCTTGGACAGCATCAAGGCCTACTTGAATAAAAGTTTTTCAATGAAGGACCTTGGAGAAGCTGCTTATATATTAGGCATCAAAATCTATAGAGATAGATCGAGACGCCTCATAGGTCTTTCACAAAGCACATACCTTGATAAGATATTGAAGAAGTTCAATATGGATCAATCCAAGAAGGGGTTCTTGCCTGTGTTATAAGGTGTGAAATTGAGCTCAGCTCAATGTCCGACCACGGCAGAAGATATAGAAGAGATGAGCGTCATCCCCTATGCCTCAGCCATAGGTTCTATTATGCATGCCATGCTGTGTACTAGACCTGATGTTAACCTTGCCGTAAGTTTGGTAGGAAGGTACCAAAGTAATCCCAGCAAGGAACACTGGACAGCGGTCAAGAATATCCTGAAGTACCTGAAAAGGACTAAGGAAATGTTTCTCATTTATGGAGGTGACGAAGAGCTCGTCGTAAAGGGTTACGTCGACGCTAGCTTCGACACAGATCTGGATGACTCTAAGTCACAAACCGGATACGTGTATATTTTGAATGGTGGGGCAGTAAGCTGGTGCAGTTGCAAGCAAAGCGTCGTGGCGGGATCTACATGTGAAGCGGAGTACATGGCAGCCTCGGAGGCAGCACATGAAGCAATATGGGTGAAGGAGTTCATCACCGACCTAGGAGTCATACCCAATGCGTCGGGGACGATCAAGCTCTTCTGTGACAACACTGGAGCTATTGCACTTGCCAAGGAGCCCAGGTTTCACAAGAAGACAAGGCACATCAAGCGTCGCTTCAACTCCATTCGTGAAAATGTTCAAGATGGAGACATAGAGATTTGTAAAGTACATACGGACCTGAATGTAGCAGATCCGTTGACTAAACCTCTCCCTAGAGCAAAACATGATCAACACCAGAATTCCATGGGTGTTCGATTCATCACAATGTAACTAGATTATTGACTCTAGTGCAAGTGGGAGACTGTTGGAAATATGCCCTAGAGGCAATAATAAAAGCATTATTATTATATTTCCTTGATTCATGATAATTGTCTTTATTCATGCTATAATTGTGTTATCCGGAAATCGTAATACATGTGTGAATAACAGACATCAACATGTCCCTAGTGAGCCTCTAGTTGACTAGCTCGTTGATCAACAGATAGTCATGGTTTCCTGACTATGGACACTGGATGTCATTGATAACGAGATCACATCATTAGGAGAATGATGTGATGGACAAGACCCAATCCTAAACATAGCACAAGATCGTATAAGTTCGTTTGCTAGAGTTTTCCAATGTCAAGTATCTTTTCCTTAGACCATGAGATCGTGTAACTCCCGGATACCGTAGGAGTGCTTTGGGTATGCCAAACATCACAACGTAACTGGGTGACTATAAAGGTAGACTACGGGCATCTCCGAAAGTGTCTGTTGGGTGACATGGATCAAGACTGGGATTTGTCACTCCGTATGACGGAGAGGTATCACTGGGCCCACTCGGTAATGCATCATCATAATGAGCTCAGAGTGACCAAGTGTCTGGTCACGGGATCATGCATTACGGTACGAGTAAAGTGACTTGCTGGTAACGAGATTGAACGAGGTATTGGGATACCGACGATCGAATCTCGGGCAAGTAACATATCGATAGACAAAGGGAATAGCGTACGGGGTTGATTGAATCCTCGACATCGTGGTTCATCCGATGAGATCATCGTGGAGCATGTGGGAGCCAACATGGGTATCCAGATCCCGCTGTTGGTTATTGACCGGAGAGTCGTCTCGGTCATGTCTGCTTGTCTCCCGAACCCGTAGGGTCTACACACTTAAGGTTTGGTTACGCTAGGGTTGTAGGGATATGTATATGCAGTAACCCGAATGTTGTTCGGAGTCCCGGATGAGATCCCGGACGTCACGAGGAGTTCCGGAATGGTCCGGAGGTAAAGATTTATATATGGGAAGTCCTGTTTCGGGCATCGGGACAAGTTTCGGGGTTATCGGTATTGTACCGGGACCACCGGAAGGGTCCCGGGGGTCCACTGGGTGGGTCCACCTGTCCCGGGGGGCCACATGGGCTGTAGGGGGTGCGCCTTGGCCTAGATGGGCCAAGGGCACCAGCCCCTATAGGCCCATGCGCCTAGGGTTTCCCCCTAGGAGGAGTCCTAGTGGTGGAAGGCACCCCGAGGTGCCTTGGGGGGGAGGGAAACCCTCCCCTGGCCGCCGCACCTAGGAGATCAGATCTCCTAGGCTGCGCACCAGCCCCCCTGGCACTCCTATATATAGTGGGGGAGAGGAGGGACTTCATACCTGAACGCCTTGGCCTTTGGTTGCCTCCTTCTCCCTCCCCAACACCTCCTCCACCTCCATAGTGCTTAGCGGAGCTCTGCCGGAGTACTACAGCTCCATCAACACCACGCCGTCGTGCTGCTGCTGGTGCCATCTCCCTCAACCTCTCCTCCCTCCCTTGCTGGATCAAGAAGGAGGAGACATGGCTGTTCCGTACGTGTGTTGAACGCGGAGGTGCCGTCCGTTCGGCGCTGGTCATCGGTGATTTGGATCACGTCGAGTACGACTACATCATCACCGTTCTTTTGAACGCTTCCGTGCGCGATCTACAAAGGTATGTAGATGCATCTAATCACTCGTTGCTAGATGAACTCCTAGATGATCTTGGTGAAACGAGTAGGAAAATTTTTGTTTTCTGCAACGTTCCCCATCACTTAGCCCATCACAAGCTCTCATAGTCAACGAAGGATATTCCTTCTCGCGGGAAGACCCGATCAGTCTCGGAATCCCGGTTACAAGACATTTCGACAATGGTAAAACAAGACCAGCAAAGCCGCCCGATGTGCCGACAAACCCCGATAGGAGTCGCACGTATCTCGTTCTCAGGGCACACCGGATGTGCTCAGATTGTCTGGGTACTACAATCGCTTGAATCAAGTGTGAGTTAATCTTCCAGATAAAATAGTGATTGACAGAATTCTCTAGTCATCATCACCAAGTTAGTAGAACTTCGTGATGAACTATAATATGCAAGGGATAACAGAAACGATTCCCAAGCTCTTCGTGATGCTGAAATCGACGAAGGTAGAAATCAAGAAAAGCATCAAGTGTTGATGGTATACAAAACCATTAGTTTCAAGTAAAGGGACAAAGGGAAGAAAGGGGAACTTCAAGAAGAACGGCAAGCAAGTTGCTGCTCAAGTGAAAAAACCCAAGTCTGGACCTAAGCCTGAAATTGAGTGCTTCTACTGCAAAGGGACTTGTCACTGGAAGCGGAACTACCCCAAGTAATTGATGGATAAGAAGGATGGCAAAGTGAACATAGGTATATTTAATATACATGTTATTGATGTGTACTTTACTAATGTTTATAGCAACCCCTCAGTATTTGATACTAGTTCAGTTGCTAAGAATAGTAACTCGAAACAGGAGTTGCAGAATGAACAGAGACTAGTTAAGAGTGAAGTGACGATGTGTATTGGAAATGGTTCCAAGATTGATATGATCATCATCGCACACTCCCTATACTTTCGGGATTAGTGTTAAACCTAAAATAAATGTTATTTAGTGTTTGCGTTGAGCATGAATATGATTGGATCATGTTTACTGCAATACGGTTATTCATGTAAGTTAGAGAATAATTGTTGTTCTATTTACATGAATAAAACCTTCTATGGTCATATACCTAATGAAAATGGTTTGTTGGATCTCGATCATGGTGATACACATTTTCATAATATTAAAGCCAAAAGATGTAAAGTTAATAATGATAGTGCAACTTATTTGTGGCACTGCCGTTTAGGTTATATTGGTGTAAAGCGCATGAATAAAATCCATGCTGATGGGCTTTTGGAATAACTTGATTATGAATCAGTTGATACTTGCGAACCATGCCTCATGGGCAAGATGACTAAGACTCCGTTCTCCGGAACAATGGAGCGAGCAACAAATTTGTTGGAAATCATACATACTGATGTATGTGGTCCGATGAATATTGAGGCTCGCGGCAGGTATCATTATTTTCTGATCTTCACAGATGATTTGAGCAGATATGAATATATCTACTTGATGAAAGACAAGTCTGAAACATTTGAAAAGTTCAAAGAATTTCAGAGTGAAGTGGAGAATCATCGTAACAAAAATAAAAGTTTCTATGATATGATCGCAGAAGTAAAATATTTGAGTTACGAGTTTGGCCTTCAGTTAAAACAATGTGAAATAGTTTCACTACTCACGCCACCTGGAACACCACAGTGTAATGGTGTGTCCGAACGTCGTAACCGTACTTTATTAGATATGGTGTGATCTATGATATCTCTTACCAATTTACCACTACCGTTTTGGGGTTATGCATTAGAGACAGCTACATTCACGTTAAATAGGGCACCATCTAAATCCGTTGAGACGACACCGTATGAACTATGGTTTGGCAAGAAACCTAAGATATCGTTTCTTAAAGTTTGAGGTTCCAATGCTTATGTGAAAAAGTTTCAACCTGATAAGCTCAAACCCAAATCGGAGAAGTGCGTCTTCATAGGATACCCAAAAAAAATGTTGGGTACACCTTCTATCATAGATCCGAAGGCAAGCTATTCATTGCTGAGAATGGATCATTTCTAGAGAAGGAGTTTCTTCCGAAAGAAGTGAGTGGGAGGAAAGTAGAACTTGATGAGGTAACTGTACCTGCTCCCTTATTGGAAAGTAGTTCATCACAGAAATCTGTTCCTGTGACTACTACACCAATTAGTGAGGAAGCTAATGATGATGATCATGTAACTTCAAATCAAGTTACTACCAAACCTCGTAGGTAAACCAGAGTAAGATCCGCACCAGAGTGGTACGGTAATCCTGTTCTGGAGGTCATGTTACTTGACCATGACGAGCCTACGAACTATGAGGAAGCAATGATGAGCCCAGATTCCGCAAAATGGCTTGATGCCATGAAATCTGAGATGAGATCCATGTATGAGAACAAAATATGGACTTTGATTGACTTACCCATTGATTAGCGAGCCATTGAGATTAAATGGATCTTCAAGAGGAAGACGAACGCTGATAGTAGTGTTACTATCTACAAAGCTAGAATTGTCGCAAAAAGGTTTTCAAAAAGTTCAAGGTGTTGACTACGATGAGAGTTTCTCACTCGTATTTGTGCTTAAGTCTGTCCGAATCATGTTAGCAATTGCCGCATTTTATGAAATCTGGCAAATGGATAAACAAAACTGCATTCATTAATGGATTTATTAAAAGAAGAGTTGTATATGATGCAACCAGAAGGTTTTGTCAATCCTAAAGGTACTAACAAAATATGCAAGCTCCAGCGATCCATCTATGGACTGGTGCAAGCATCTCGGAGTTGGAATGTACGCTTTGATAAGTTGATCAACGCATATAGTTTTATACAGACTTACGGTGAAGCTTGTATTTACAAGAAAGTGAGTGGGAGCACTACAACATTTCTGATAAGTATATGTGAATGACATATTGTTGATCGGAGATAATGTAGCATTATTCTGCAAAGCATAAAGGAGTGTTTGAAAGGAGTTTTTCAAAAAAAGACCTCGGTGAAGCTGCTTACATATTGAGCATCAAGATCTATAGAGATAGATCAAGACGCTTGATAAGTTTTTCAATGAGTACATACCTTGATAAGATTTTGAAGTAGTTCAAAATGGAACAGTCAAAGAAAGAGTTCTTGCATGTGTTACAAGGTGTGAAACTGAGTAAGACTCAAAGCCCGACCACGGGAGAAGATAGAAAGAGAATGAAAGTCATTCCTTATGCCTTGGCCATAGGTTCTATAAAATATGCCATGCTGTGTACCAGATCTATTGTATACCCTACATTGATTTTGGCAAGGGAGTACAATAGTGATCTAGGAGTAGATCACTGGATAGCGGTCAAAATTATCCTTAGTGGAATAAGGATATGTTTCTCGATTATGGAGGTGACAAAAAAAAGGTTCGTCGTAAAGGGTTACGTCGATGCAAATTTTGACACTGATCCAGATGACTCTAAATCTCAATCTGGATACATATTGAAAGTGGGAGCAATTAGCTAGAGTAGCTCCGTGTAGAGCATTGTTGACATAGACATTTACAAAATACTTACGGATCTGAATGTGGCAGACCCGTTGACTAAACTTCTATTACAAGCAAAACATGATCACACCTTAGTACTCTTTAGATGTTAATCACATAGCGATGTGAACTAGATTATTGACTCTAGTAAACCCTTTGGGTGTTGGTCACATGTCGATGTGAACTATGGGTGTTAATCACGTGGTGATGTGAACTATTGGTATTAAATCACATGGCGATGTGAACTACATTATTGACTCTAGTGCAAGTGGGAGACTGAAGGAAATATGCCCTAGAGGCAATAATAAAGTTATTATTTATTTCCTTATATCATGATAAATGTTTATTATTCATGCTAGAATTGTATTAACCGGAAACATAATACATGTGTGAATACATAGACAAACAGAGTGTCACTAGTATGCCTCTACTTGACTAGCTCGTTGATCAAAGATGGTTATGTTTCCTAACCATAGACATGAGTTGTCATTTGATTTACGGGATCACATCATTAGGAGAATGATGTGATTGACTTGACCCATTCCATTAGCATAGCACTTGATCGTTTAGTTTGTTGCTATTGCTTTCTTCATGACTTCTACATGTTCCTATGACTATGAGATTATGCAACTCCTGTTTACCGAAGGAACACTTTGTGTGCTACCAAACGTCACAACGTAACTGGGTGATTATAAAGGTGCTCTACAGGTGTCTCCGAAGGTACTTGTTGGGTTGGCGTATTTCGAGATTATGATTTGTCACTCCGATTGTCGGAGAGGTATCTCTGAGCCCACTCGGTAATGCACATCACTATAAGCCTTGCAAGCATTGCAACTAATGAGTTAGTTGCGGGATGATGTGTTACGGAACGATTAAAGAGACTTGCCGATAACGAGATTGAACTAGGTATTGAGATACCGACGATCGAATCTCGGGCAAGTAACATACTGATGACAAAAGGAACAACGTATGTTGTTATGCGGTTTGACCGATAAAGATCTTCATAGAATATGTAGGAGCCAATATGAGCATCCAGGTTCTGCTATTGGTTATTGACCGGAGACGTGTCTCGGTCATGTCTACATAGTTCTCGAACCCGTAGGGTCCGCACGCTTAAAGTTCGATGATGGTTATATTATGAGTTTATGTGTTTTGATGTACCGAAGGAGTTCGGAGTCCCGGATGAGATCGGGGACATGACGAGGAGTCTCGAAATGGTCGAGATGTAAAGATTGATATATTGGATGACTATATTCGGACATCGGAAAGGTTCCGAGTGATTCGGGTATTTTTGGGAGTACCAGGGAGTTACGGGAATTCGTATTGAGCCTTAATGGGCCATACGGGAAAGGAAAGAAATGCCTCAAAGGGTGGCCGCACCCCTCCCCATGGGCTGGTCCGAATTGGACTAGGGAGGGGGGGCGCCCCCTTCCTTCCTTCTCCTTTTCCCTTCCCTTTCCTTCCCTCCTACTCCTACTATTTGGAAGGGCTCCTAGTTCTACTAGGAAAGGGGGAATCCTACTCCCGGTGGGAGTAGGACTCCCCTAGGACGCGCCATAGAGAGGGCCGGCCCTCCTCCTCCACTCCTTTATATACGGGGGCAGGGGGCACACCAAAGACACAACAATTAATCTGTGCGGTGCCCCCTCCACCATAATCCACCTCGATCATATCATAGCGGTGCTTAGGCGAAGCCCTGCTTCGGTAGAACATCATCATCGTCACCACGCCCTCGTGCTGAAAAAACTCTCCCTCAACATTCGGTTGGATCGGAGTTCGAGGGACATCATCGAGTTGAACGTGTGCAGAACTCGGAGGTGCCGTGCGTTTGGTACTTGATCGGTCGGATCGTGAAGACGTATGACTACATCAACCGCGTTGTTCTAACGCTTCCGCTTTCGGTCTACGAGGGTACGTGGACATCACTCTCCCCTCTTGTTGTTGTGCATCATCATGATCTTGCATGTGCGTAGGAAATTTTTGAAATTACTACGTTCCCCAACACCCTCAAGTTGCCTCGAGGTGGCCCCGCAGGTTGCCCGTTTCGGACCAACACTCAAAGGAGCACTGGCCCGGAGGGGTTTAAAATAAAGATGACCCTTGAGTCTGCAGAACCCAAGGGAAGGTATATGGTGGTAGGTAGGCAAATGGTAAAACCAAGGTTGGGCCTTGCTGGAGGAGTTTTATTCAAAGCGAACTGTCAAGGGGTTCCCATAACACCCAACCGCGTAAGGAACGCAAAATCAAGGAACATAACATCGATATGACGGAAACTAGGGCGGCAAGAGTGGAACAAAACACCAGGCATAAGGCCGAGCCTTCCACCCTTTACCAAGTATATAGATGCATTAAAGTAAACAAGATATAATCATGATATCCCAACAATATCCATATTCCAACATGGAACAAACTTTAACTTCACCTGCAACTAGCAACGCTATAAGAGGGGTTGAGCAAAGCGGTAACATAGCCAAACAACGGTTTGCTAGGAAAGGTGGGTTAGAGGCTTGACATGGCAATATGGGAGGCATGATATAGCAAGTGGTAGGTATCGCGGCATAGCAATAGAGCGATCAACTAGCAAGCAAAGATAGAAGTGATTTCGAGGGTATGATCATCTTGCCTGCAAAGTTCTTCGAGTTGACGAAAGCTTGATCCTCGTAAGCGTACTCAATGGGTTCCTCGATCACGTACTCGTCTCCCGGCTCTACCCAAAGCAAGAACACAAGCAAAGGAACAACAATCAACCACGGTGCAATGCGCAAGCAACATGATGCAAAACATGGCATGATATGCGAGATGTGATATGCAATGCATATGCGTGCTTCGGAAGGGAAAGATTGAACCAAGCCTCAACTTGGCAAACCAAGTGTGCCACTGGAAAGATGAGATGATTTCGGTCGAAATCGATATAAAGATCACCGGAATCGGATGCACGGTTTGCAAATGGCAAGAAAAACAAGAATGACACAATTCTGCGATTAACAGCACGATGCCATCTAGAATGGAACAAGAAATTAAGCTACTGCACTCCAACATAGCAACAAAGCACATGACAGTGATCTACTCCAGATGCTTGACAAAAGATGAACACTGAGCTATGGCTAAATCACATAAGAGCAGGTTCAAACAAGCATGGCAAAAGTGCAAAAGATATCAGCTTCACAGACTTAGTGAAAAAAATACTAACATGCTAGGAATTAACATCAGGAAGCAATGTTTAGAGCAAGCAAACAACATGCTACATGAACTTATCATAGCAATACAAGGCATGGCATGAATCTACTAAATGCATATAACAAAAGTCCCTTACTGACCATGAGCCAAAAGGGTACAGAAAATATGATGGAGCTGGGACGGTGCGGGCGACGCAGATGGCAGGGGTGGCCGGCGGCGAGCGCGACACCGGTGAGAGGCGGGCGACAGCGGGCGCACCGCGCAACGGCGGACGAGGGGAGGCACGGGCGGCGGCGGCGGCCCGGGCCGGGAGGGCCCGATCCGGGCTCCGGCGGGCCGCGAGACGGGGAGGCGGCAGCTGGCGGCGGAGCGCCAAGTGGCAGCTCAGGATTCGCGGATGGATTGGACATGTCCAGCGCGGAGAGAGGAGCGGGGCTAGGGTTGGACCCGGAATTTGGAGAGGCTTGCACATATTTATACCTAGAAGGAGGTGGGAGTGTCCAAATGGGGTGTAGTTTTTGACCACGCGATCGTGATCCGACGGCGGAGGACATGGGATAGGTTTGGAAGGGTTATTGGGCCATTTTGGAGGGGTGTTGGGCTGCAACACGCACGAGGCCTTTACGGTTCCCCGGTTAACCGTTGGAGTATCAAACGAACTGCAAATGGCACGAAACTTGACAAGAGGTCTACCGGTGGTGTACCAAGGCCGCTTGGCAAATCTCGGTCCATTCTGAGAATGTTTAACTGAAGAAAATATGCCCTAGAGGCAATAATAAAGTTATTATTTATTTCCTTATATCATGATAAATGTTTATTATTCATGCTAGAATTGTATTAACCGGAAACATAATACATGTGTGAATACATAGACAAACAGAGTGTCACTAGTATGCCTCTACTTGACTAGCTCGTTTAATCAAAGATGGTTATGTTTCCTAACCATGAACAAGGAGTTGTTATTTGATTAACGGGATCACATCATTAGGTGAATGATCTGATTGACATGACCCATTCCATTAGCTTAGCACCCGATCGTTTAGTATGTTGCTATTGCTTTCTTCATGACTTATACATGTTCCTATGACTATGAGATTATGCAACTCCCGTTTGCCGGAGGAACACTTTGTGTGCTACCAAACATCACAACGTAAATGGGTGATTATAAAGGTGCTCTACAGGTGTCTCCAAAGGTACATGTTGGGTTGGCGTATTTCGAGATTAGGATTTGTCACTCCGATTGTCGGAGAGGTATCTCTGGGCCCTCTCGGTAATGCACATCACATAAGCCTTGCAAGCATTGCAACTAATGAGTTAGTTGCGAGATGATGTATTACGGAACGAGTAAAGAGACTTGCCGGTAACGATATTGAACTAGGAATTGAGATACCGACGATCGAATCTCGGGCAAGTAACATACCGATGACAAAGGGAACAACATATGTTGTTATGCGGTCTGACCGATAAAGATCTTCGTAGAATATGTAGGAGCCAATATGAGCATCCAGGTTCCGCTATTGGTTATTGACCGGAGACGTGTCTCGGTCATGTCTACATTGTTCTCGAACCCGTAGGGTCCGCACGCTTAAGGTTTCGATGACAGTTATATTATGAGTTTATGAGTTTTGATGTACCGAAGTTAGTTCGGAGTCCCGGATGTGATCACGGACATGACGAGGAGTCTCGAAATGGTCGAGACATAAATATTGATATATTGGACGGCTTTATTCGGACACTGGAAGTGTTCCGGGTGATTTCGGAGAAAACCGGAGAGCCGGAGGGTTACCGGAACCCCCCCGGGAGAAGTAATGGGCCATATGGGCCTTAGTGGAGAGAGAGAGGGGCAGCCAAAGGTGGGACGCGCGCCTCCTCCCCCCTGGTCCGAATTGGACTAGGAGAGGGGGGCGGCGCCCCCCTTTCCCTCTCCCTCCCCACTTCTTTCCCCCTCCTAGTAGGAGTCCTACTCCTACTAGGAGGAGGACTCCTCCTTGGCGCGCCATAGAGGGCCTCCCGGCCTCCTCCCCTTGATCCTTTATATACGGGGGCAGGGGGCACCCGTTGACACACAAGTTGATCCACGTGATCATATTCTTAGCCGTGTGCGGTGCCCCCTTCCACCATAGTCCTCGATAATATTGTAGCGGTGCTTAGGCGAAGCCCTGCGACGGTAGTGCATCAAGATCGTCACCACGCCGTCGTGCTGACGGAACTCTTCCCCGACACTTTGCTGGATCGGAGTCCGGGGATCGTCATCGAGCTGAACGTGTGCTAGAACTCGGAGGTGCCGTAGTTTCGGTGCTTGATCGGTCAGGCCGTGGAGACGTACGACTACATCAACCAAACGCTTCCGTTGTCGATCTACAAGGGTACGTAGACCACACTCTCCCCTCTCGTTGCTATGCATCACCATGATCTTGCGTGTGCGTAGGAAATTTTTTGAAATTGCTACGTTCTCCAACAGTGGCATCCGAGCCTAGGTTTTATATGTTGATGTTATATGCACGAGTAGAACACAAGTGAGTTGTGGGCGATATAAGTCATACTGCTTACCAGCATGTCATACTTTGGTTCGGCGGTATTGTTGGACGAAGCGGCCCGGACCGACATTACGCGTACGCTTACGCGAGACCGGTTCTCCCGACGTGCTTTGCACATAGGTGGCTTGCGGGTGACAGTTTCTCCAAATTTAGTTGAACCGAGTGTGGCTACGCCCGGTCCTTGCGAAGGTTAAAACAGCACCAACTTGACAAACTATCGTTGTGGTTTTGATGCGTAGGTAAGATTGGTTCTTGCTTAAGCCCGTAGCAGCCACGTAAAACTTGTAACAACAAAGTAGAGGACGTCTAACTTGTTTTTGCAGGGCATGTTGTGATGTGATATGGTCAAGACATGATGCTAAATTTTATTGTATGAGATGATCATGTTTTGTAACCGAGTTATCGTCAACTGGCAGGAGCCATATGGTTGTCGCTTTATTGTATGCAATGCAATCACGCTGTAATGCTTTACTTTATCACTAAGCGGTAGCGATAGTCGTGGAAGCATAAGATTGGCGATACGACAACGATGCTACGATGGAGATCAAGGTGTCGCGCCGGTGACGATGGTGATCACGACGGTGCTTCGAAGATGGAGATCACAAGCACAAGATGATGATGGCCATATCATATCACTTATATTGATTGCATGTGATGTTTATCTTTTATGCATCTTATCTTGCTTTGATTGACGGTAGCATTATAAGATGATCTCTCACTAATTATCAAGAAGTGTTCTCCCTGAGTATGCACCGTTGCGAAAGTTCTTCGTGCTGAGACACCACGTGATGATCGGGTGTGATAGGCTCTACGTTCAAATACAACGGGTGCAAAACAGTTGCACACGCGGAATACTCAGGTTATACTTGACGAGCCAAGCATATACAGATATGGCCTCGGAACACGGAGACCGAAAGGTCGAGCGTGAATCATATAGTAGATATGATCAACATAGTGATGTTCACCAATGAAACTACTCCATCTCATGTGATGATCGGACATGGTTTAGTTGATTTGGATCACGTAATCACTTAGAGGATTAGAGGGATGTCTATCTAAGTGGGAGTTCTCTAAGTAAATTAATTGAACCTAAATTTATCATGAAACTTAGTACCTGATAGTATCTTGCTTGTTTATGCTTGATTGTAGATAGATGGCTCGTGATGTTGTTCCGTTGAATTTTAATGCGTTCCTTGAGAAAGCAAAGTTGAAAGATGATGGTAGCAATTACACGGACTGGGTCCGTAACTTGAGGATTATCCTCATTGCTGCACAGAAGAATTACGTCCTGCAAGCACCGCTTGGTGCCAGGCCTGCTGCTGGAGCAACACCAGATGTTATGAACGTCTGGCAGAGCAAAGCTGATGACTACTCGATAGTTCAGTGTGCCATGCTTTACGGCTTAGAATCGGGACTTCAACGACGTTTTGAACGTCATGGAGCATATGAAATGTTTCAGGAGTTGAAGTTAATATTTCAAGCAAATGCCCGGATTAAGAGATATGAAGTCTCCAATAAGTTCTATAGCTGCAAGATGGAGGAGAACAGTTCTGTCAGTGAGCATATACTCAAAATGTCTGGGTATAATAATCACTTGATTCAATTGGGAGTTAATCTTCCAGATGATTGTGTCATTGACAGAATTCTCCAATCACTGCCACCAAGCTACAAGAGCTTCGTGATGAACTATAATATGCAAGGGATGAATAAGACTATTCCCGAGCTCTTCGCAATGCTGAAAGCTGCGGAGGTAGAAATCAAGAAGGAGCATCAAGTATTGATGGTCAACAAGACCACTAGTTTCAAGAAAAAGGGCAAAGGGAAGAAGACGGGGAACTTCAAAAAGAACGGCAAGCAAGTTGCTGCTCAAGAGAAGAAACCCAAACCTGGACCTAAGCCTGAAACTGAGTGCTTCTACTGCAAGCAGACTGGTCACTGGAAGCGGAACTGCGCCAAGTATTTGGCGGATAAGAAGGATGACAAGGTGAACAAAGGTATATGTGATATACATGTTATTGATGTGTACCTTACTAATGCTCGCAGTAGCACCTGGGTATTTGATACTGGTTCTGTTGCTAATATTTGCAACTCGAAACAGGGACTACGGATTAAGCGAAGATTGGCTAAGGACGAGGTGATGATGCGCGTGGGAAACGGTTCCAAAGTCGATGTGATTGCAGTCGGCACGCTACCTCTACATCTACCTTCGGGATTAATATTAGACCTAAATAATTGTTATTTGGTGCCAGCGTTAAGCATGAACATTATATCTGGATCTTGTTTGATGCGAGACGGTTATTCATTTAAATCTGAGAATAATGGTTGTTCTATTTATATGAGTAATATCTTTTATGGTCATGCACCCTTAAAGAGTGGTCTATTTTTGTTGAATCTCGATAGTAGTGACACACATATTCATAGTGTTGAAGCCAAAAGATGCAGAGTTGATAATGATAGTGCAACTTATTTGTGGCACTGCCGTTTAGGTCATATCGGTGTAAAGCGCATGAAGAAACTCCATACTTATGGACTTTTGGAACCACTTGATTATGAATCACTTGGTACTTGTGAACCGTGCCTCATGGGCAAGATGACTAAAACACCGTTCTCCGGTACTATGGAGAGAGCAACATATTTGTTGGAAATCATACATACAGATGTATGTGGTCCGATGAATATTGAGGCTCGTGGCGGATATCGTTATTTTCTCACCTTCACAGATGACTTAAGCAGATATGGGTATATCTACTTAATGAAACATAAGTCTGAAACGTTTGAAAAGTTCAAAGAATTTTAGAGTGAAATTGAAAATCATCGTAACAAGAAAATAAAGTTTCTACGATCTGATCGTGGAGGAGAATATTTGAGTTACGAGTTTGGTGTACATTTGAAACAATGCGGAATAGTTTCGCAACTCACGCCACCCGGAACACCACAGCGCAATGGTGTGTCCGAACGTCGTAATCGTACTTTACTAGATATGGTGCGATCTATGATGTCTCTTACTGATTTACCGCTATCGTTTTGGGGTTATGCTTTGGAGACGTCCGCATTCACGTTAAATAGGGCACCATCAAAATCCGTTGAGACGACGCCTTATGAACTATGGTTTGGCAAGAAACCAAAGTTGTCGTTTCTGAAAGTTTGGGGCTGCGATGCTTATGTGAAAAAGCTTCAACCTGATAAGCTCGAACCCAAATCGGAGAAGTGTGTCTTCATAGGATATCCAAAGGATACTATTGGATACGCCTTCTATCACAGATCCGAAGGCAAGACTTTTGTTGCTAAGTTCAGAAACTTTCTGGAGAAGGAGTTTCTCTCGAAAGAAGTGAGTGGGAGGAAAGTAGAACTTGACGAGGTAACTGTACCTGCTCCCTTATTGGAAAGTAGTGCATCACAGAAAATTGTTTCAGTGACACCTACACCAGTCAGTGAGGAAGCTAATGATGATGATCATGAAACTTCAGAACAAGATACTACTGAACCTCATAGATCAACCAGAGTGAGATCCGCGCTAGAGTGGTACGGTAATCCTGTTCTAGAAGTCATGCTACTAGATCATGATGAACCTACAAACTATGAAGAAGCGATGGTGAGCCCATATTCCGCAAAATGGCTTGAAGCCATGAAATCTGAGATGGGATCCATGTATGAGAACAAAGTATGGACTTTGGTTGACTTGCCCGATGATCGGCAAGCAATTGAGAATAAATGGATCTTCAAGAAGAAGACTGACGCTGACGGTAATATTACTGTCTACAAAGCTCGACTTGTCGCAAAAGGTTTTTGTCAAGTTTAAGGAATTGACTACGATGATACCTTCTCACCCATAGCGATGCTTAAGTCTGTCCGAATCATGTTAGCAATTGCCGCATTTTATGATTATGAAATTTGGCAGATGGATGTCAAAACTGCATTCCTGAATGGATTTCTGGAAGAAGAGTTGTATATGATGCAACCAGAAGGTTTTGTCGATCCAAAGGGAGCTAACAAAGTGTGCAAGCTCCAGCGATCCATTTATGGACTGGTGCAAGCCTCTCGGAGTTGGAATAAACGCTTTGATAGTGTGATCAAAGCATTTGGTTTTATACAGACTTTTGGAGAAGCCTGTATTTACAAGAAAGTGAGTAGGAGCTCTGTAGCATTTCTGATATTATATGTGGATGACATATTACTAATTGGAAATGATATAGAATTTCTGGATAGCATAAAGGGATACTTGAATAAGAGTTTTTCAATGAAAGACCTCGGTGAAGCTGCTTACATATTAGGCATTAAGATCTATAGAGATAGATCAAGACGCTTAATTGGACTTTCACAAAGCACATACCTTGACAAAGTTTTGAAGAAGTTCAAAATGGATCAAGCAAAGAAAGGGTTCTTGCCTGTGTTACAAGGTGTGAAGTTGAGCAAGACTCAATGCCCGACCACTGCAGAAGATAGAGAGAAAATGAAAGATGTTCCCTATGCTTCAGCCATAGGCTCTATCATGTATGCAATGCTGTGTACCAGACCTGATGTGTGCCTTGCTATAAGTCTAGCGGGGAGGTACCAAAGTGATCCAGGAGTGGATCACTGGACAGTGGTCAAGAATATCCTGAAATACCTGAAAAGGACTAAGGATATGTTTCTCATATATGGAGGTGACAAAGAGCTCATCGTAAAAGGTTACGTTGATGCAAGCTTTGACACTGATCCGGACGATTCTAAATCGCAAACCGGATACGTGTTTACATTAAACGATGGAGCTGTCAGTTGGTGCAGTTCTAAACAAAGCGTTGTAGCGGGATCTACATGTGAAGCGGAGTACATAGCTGCTTCGGAAGCAACAAATGAAGGAGTCTGGATGAAGGAGTTCATATCCGATCTAGGTGTCATACCTAGTGCATCGGGTCCAATGAAAATCTTTTGTGACAATACTGGTGCAATTGCCTTGGCAAAGGAATCCAGATTTCACAAGAGAACCAAGCACATCAAGAGACGCTTCAATTCCATCAGGGATCTAGTCCAGGTGGGAGACTGTCAGGACCCCGACTCGATGTCACATCGATCTAGCCGGTAACACCTCATATCACTTTGCGGCCTCACGCACGGTATCCCCACGAGTGTCGCCTTACCTTTGCCCGGGACCGTTTGCGCATTTTGGCTCACGTATATGATAGTGTCGCTAGCATCCATATGATAAAGAGCCCGGACTGACATGACTAGTCGTAAACCCAAAGTGGCACAGACCTACAGGGACAGGCATCCATGACCCAGCTTCGAACGTGTCGGTCATCAGCAAGTGGGTCCGGGCTGTAGCACTGGGCTAGCAGGACTCCGGTAAACCGGGCTGTAGCGGGCTAACAGGACTCCGGTACTCAATGCGTGACATTTCCCCGAAGGGACAGACATAGGAACGAAGAAGGACACATGCCGGCCAGCCTAGGTGTTCCAGAGCAGTAGCAAGCTACCATGGCTCAGCGGTAACACTAGGAGACATTTCCCGGTAAGAGAGGCTACTAAAGATAAACAACTAGGTAGTCAGATCCCACACATACCAAGCATTTCAATAACATACACACAATATGCTCGATATGTGCAATACAACATGGCATCACAAAATGACTCTACGACTCAAGTAGTTTATTCATTAGGCTCCGAGGAGCGAGATATTACAAACAGGGGGTCTCATGACCCAACAATCAGAGCATACAAATCAAAGCACACGCGGAAGCTATCATGTCTGAGTACAGACATCTATAAATGAAAAAGGCTGAGAAGCCTGACTATCTATCAGATCCTGCCGAGGGCACAAGATCGTAGCTGAGGTATCAAGCTAAACGTCGAAGTCCACGCGGAACTACTAGCGAGACCGAAGTCTCTCTGCAAAAACATAAAATAGGCAAACGTGAGTACAAATGTACCCAGCAAGACTTACATCAGAACTAACTACATATGCATCATTATCAACAAAGGGGTGGTGGGGTTTAACTGCAGCAAGCTAGCTTTGACTCGATGGCTATCCTGAACTACGACTGCAAGTAACTCTTTTGAGGTGGCGCACACGAGTCCACATATTCCCCATATCAATACACCACTATGGATCCGCTCCCGTCTCCCCACGAGAACGCCATCCATAGCACTCACGCTTATCTTGCGTATTTTAGAGTATCCACTTTCACTTGTCTATGAACTGATATAAGCAACCCAGAAGTCCTTTTCCGCGGACACGGCTATTCGAATAGATCATATTAACCCTGCAGGGGTGTACTTCTTCACACACGCTCTCACCACTTACCGCCGTTTACACGACATGTACTCGGCAACCTTCAAGCGGAAGCCCAACGTGGGTGTCGGCCACGGCCTGCCTAAACACTCAAGTCTCTAGTCCAGGTTTATCGCCTATTCGGGTTCCATCCATGAGGAGATCCGGCCGGAGTTTCGCTCACAGCCCCAAACGATGTGAACAGGGTTCCGTGACACCAAACAGGCGCCTGGTTTACCCGGCCACGTGCCTACCGCATCACAGCCCACCCCTACGGTCAGCGCTGCGCACGGCCTCCAGCATACTACAAACACCAGAAACTACTTGCAACTCCTGGACAGAGGACAAGGGTGATCAAGAAGCCGAGAGGGTCCATTGGTTTCGGGCCCAATGCGTGGTAGTAGCTGAATCATGGATCACAAACACAGAACTCAGTTCCTGAGGACGGCTGCAATGAGACAACCCACCATGTACTCCTACATGGCCTCTCACCGCTACCTTTACCAAATCGTGTTCACACACTTAGCTCACACACAGTAGGGCATGTTCACACACCTCTGATTCATCCCGGATGAATCAGACCCGACTCGACTCTAAGCAGTAGCAGGCATGACAAACAAGCATGAATGTGTAGGCACAACAGGGCTCAGACAACTCCTACTCATGCTAGTGGGTTTCATCTATTTACTGTGGAATGACAGGTCATGCAAATGATAAAGGAGTTCAGCTACCGCAGCAAGTAACAGATGAATCGGTGTTGTCCTAATGCAGTAAAAGAGAGCAGGAGCGAGAGAGTAGGATTGTATCGGAATGAACAAGGGGGTTTTGCTTGCCTGGCACTTATGAAGATAGCATTGAGTCTTCATCAGTGTCAACGATCACATCATCGGTACACGTCTATCGAGAGGGGACAATTACCGGCAAATACAGAAAAACACGATCAATGCAATGCACAATATGATGCATGATCATGACATGGCAAAATGAATGTGTTTTGGGCTAATGCAACTAAAACCAGATTAAATGAAGTTGGTTTGAATCCAAGATTCAAATTCAAACTCCATATGTGATTATTTAAATGCCCTTTAAACGTTTTGTCCAAAACAGAGGACAAACATTGTTCAAACATGCATGAAAATGGTACAGATGGATTCCTTGAATTTTTCTGATAATTTTTCATATATAATTTATTTAATTTGGAGTTACGGTTGAATTTCTATGAATTTTAGAAGTTTTAGACATTTTCTGGAATTTCCTGAATATAATTAAATCCAGAAAATACTTATTGCATCAGCCCCACGTCACAGTGACGTCAGCAGGTCAACTGGGCGCCCCAGGTCAAACCTGACGTGTGGGGGCCACACGTCAATGACACAGGAGCTAATCCCGGTCAAACCCAGCGCTAACTGGGGTTTGACCAGGGGTGGGGCCCACAGTCAGTGGCTTAGGGGGTTGGTTAGCGCGTCATTAGTGGCTAATGACAGCGCCACGTCACTGGCCACCGGAGTTCGGCCGGCGGCGACCCGAAACGCGGCGGAAGTTCACCGGGGTTGCGCTACGGGCGGCGGCTGGACGCGCAAAGGGCACCAGAAGGTAGCCCGTGCCCGTGCGCATCTAGGGGGGCCAACGGGAGGTGCGGGGGTGGCCGGGGTTCACCGGAGTGGAGCCCGAGGCGGCGGCCGGAGCTCGGGCCAGCGCGACGCGGTGGCTGCAGCGCGTTAGCCGGAGAGCAGAGGAGCGCGTCGGGACCCTGGGAACCTGGAGAGCACGCGAGAGCTACTGGAGCGAGCGGAAGGGCTCCGGGGCGCGAGGTTCGCCGGCCATGGCGATGGCCGGAGCTCGGTGCTTGCGGGGACGGCAGCTACGGCACGAGAACGAGCAGGGGGTCAGAGGGGAAACGGAGTGGAGCTCACAGGGGTTGCGACGGTGGCCTCGGGGAGCTCGGGGAGGCACCGGAGCCGACGAATTTGACGAAGATGGCCGACGGTCCCGAGGTTGAAGAAGACGTCGAGGGCGGTGTTGCGGCACGTCTGGGGCCTCGTGGCTCGTTGAGGAGGTAGAGGGAGGATCGGCGGAGCTTCCTGGGGCGTCGGTGAGCCGTGGGGTGGCCGGTAGCCACGGTGGCTCTCGTCGGTGGCGGCGGCTCCGTTCGGGGAGGGGAACAGAGGAGGGGGGAGAGTGTTCGGGGAAGAGAGAGGGAGCAGCAAGGGAGGAAGAG
>NC_041382.1:388516446-388518054 GCF_002162155.2 Triticum dicoccoides | reverse complement strand
GTGTATAAGAGGAAGTCACTCCTTTCATCAAACAAATACTTCATGAGCTAGCATGAAGGAAATGCTTTCAAAAGTTTCCAACACTAACTTAATGTTCAGCAAAATTATGGAGAAGACAAGGATGTTGTCGATGGGCTCAACAATAATTCATCTGGGTTTCCTTTTAAAAGGAATTCCATAGTTAAGTGAACAAGTGATAGCATTGGTCAGGCCAAAAATGTAATGGTGTATGCTCGAGGGATCAACCACGAATAAGACAACATTACGAATATCGTTGGTTCTGGTCTGATTGGATGATAGCCCATACTCAATCAAAGGTTTGGGTAAGATAATAGATCCAACAATTGTTCACAAGGACCAACTGATGAAGATATCATCTTTCTTCAACACACACACACACACACACAAAGATATCCCTTAACATGAACTAAGTCGGACAAGCTTTTATCTTCCAACTCTCCAAGTTGTTGTTTAGCTTATCCAACTAGCTCAGGGTATCCAACACGGATTCTTGGAGAAAGGGTGGTTTACAGGATAAACCAACTTGATCACGAGCTCAACACAGCGGTCAGGTGACAACCTGGTAATACTTCCGAGAAGATCTTCGGAAAATCACGAACCACCGATATGTTACCAAGCTCGAGAACAATCTTGCTTTTTGGGGCAAGACGATATGATCAAATGAGTGAGGACTTGACAAGATCCTAACTCATCAATCGAAGGGTGCACCGAAATAAGGACTAGGTAGCATGATCAGTCTTAGAAGGATGATTCCAATAACCAACACACTAAGAATGAAATTATTGTCCTTTAACTACCAAGCAACGAGGTTGCTGGGAGTATTGATTTCACACATCACAATTCATTTGTCGGTATTCCGGTTGCATCAACACGAGGGCCGAGGATTGACTAATGATGGTGAGAAGTATCACTACGTCAAAATTCATGAGAGTTGGTGCAGTTCTCATGACAATTCTGACATAAGGGGGGTAATACTCCAAGGTAGAACAGAACCAAAAGCTGGATTGGCATTTGATCTGCGGAATACAACTACTTTGACCCAATCCTAGATATGGATGAGGTACTGGAGTTTGTTTCTCCAAGTCATTCAGGACTAGAATGGCTTGACGGACCACAAGAGTAATAGGCGTCGATGAATGAACGCACGCATACTCTTGACTATCAAATGATAGACGAGGGTCAGAAGACAACTAAGAGGGACAACTCAAAAGAACATATGATTTTCTGAGTTGTGGATGCATGGATTAGCATGTCGAACGAAGTTCCACATGTTTCTTCCGGATAACCCATGCAGAAAAGTAGAACTGGCAGAGTCGCAATATAGAATGGAGAACTCATAGAGGGCCTGTTGTGATCTTTCGATCAGCGAGGAACATCTGCCATAAGCGGTTCATAGTATTTGGAAGAAAGGAATACCACGAACATCGAGGACTAATGCAAAGGTTACTAATATACTAAAGGAACTAGCAACACTATCAACATGATGTAGGTAGGGTGAATCTCGGGTTCAAGAACCCAGGAATAGAATACCTACTATTAAGTAGCATCACGAGATGCTTTCGAGAATAAAAGCCAGAATCATCACAC
>NC_041382.1:388514112-388515333 GCF_002162155.2 Triticum dicoccoides | reverse complement strand
TGGGAATGATTCTAGTAACTGGGGAAGAACCCAACAATAAAGAGTGAATTCACTGTTTGAATAGGTCATAGCATTGCCGAGGAAACTGAGAGCAAACCCAGTTAGTGCCGAGGATAACACGTAGCGCTTGTGCGTGCTCTCAAGAACTTGAGCATTTCCACAATCATCAAGATTCTACCAATATCCGTGTCAAGGATCCTGGCAACACAACTTACTACCATGATGAATAGCGATGGACGATGCAGATGCGAAGGAGGACAACACTTTCTCAGATTTCACCTTAGCGAGGCCAAGGGGACAAAATCTGGATGATCGACCGAGAGACATTTAGCACTCCGCTTCTAATGTTCTCCTTGATGTACTAGCGTATCCCATTCATTGAAATGGTCTGGTATCTAGAACATCAGGTAAAGGTCGGACTTCGGAACACAAAAATCATAAGGCACAGCTAGGGAGTAAATCCTACGAAATCCCTATGGGGAGGTGGCCAACTTCCTCAAACAAGATACTATAATAATAGGTCTACCGGATGGGTGTGTTGGCCACGACATCCACTTTACCGGTTATCGAGGGACCAATATTATAGTTCTTGGGAAATGTTCCAACCATCATATCTGCCTGAGACTCAGATCTGGTTGGTGTCAGGATATTCCAGACTCATCGAGTCTAGGAAGAAAAATGAAAGTTTGCAACACAAATCGACGAGATGACGTTGCGAGATTCTCGGGAAATGAACTACGATAGCAAGCTCCAAAACATGAGTTGGTTCTGCTACAAACACGTGAACACGTTGTCCTAGACAAAACATTATCACATGGTAGTCTTACAACAAAACACTACCGAGTTCAGGTGGGGAACCATAATCGAGGATATTGAAGTCCTTGCATAAGGCATGCTCTTAAGAAGGAACTTCTTCTCCTTGAACAAATCAATCAGTGGCTTGGTGTGCTCGGAACACATATGGAATGAAGGTTGCAAGTCTCCAAACCATAGAATACTTCGCACATATGCATGACTGACTTGGGATGATCCCAGAGGAAGCAAAACTAACTTTCTCAAATTCACGGCGGCAACTTTCACCAAATGCACGTGTATAAGAGGAAGTCACTCCTTTCATCAAACAAATACTTCATGAGCTAGCATGAAGGAAATGCTTTCAAAAGTTTCCAACACTAACTTAATGTTCAGCAAAATTATGGAGAAGACAAGGATGTTGTCGAT
>NC_041382.1:388506824-388511495 GCF_002162155.2 Triticum dicoccoides | reverse complement strand
TAGAATGGCTTGACGGACCACAAGAGTAATAGGCGTCGATGAATGAACGCACGCATACTCTTGACTATCAAATGATAGACGAGGGTCAGAAGACAACTAAGAGGGACAACTCAAAAGAACATATGATTTTCTGAGTTGTGGATGCATGGATTAGCATGTCGAACGAAGTTCCACATGTTTCTTCCGGATAACCCATGCAGAAAAGTAGAACTGGCAGAGTCGCAATATAGAATGGAGAACTCATAGAGGGCCTGTTGTGATCTTTCGATCAGCGAGGAACATCTGCCATAAGCGGTTCATAGTATTTGGAAGAAAGGAATACCACGAACATCGAGGACTAATGCAAAGGTTACTAATATACTAAAGGAACTAGCAACACTATCAACATGATGTAGGTAGGGTGAATCTCGGGTTCAAGAACCCAGGAATAGAATACCTACTATTAAGTAGCATCACGAGATGCTTTCGAGAATAAAAGCCAGAATCATCACACTGGGAACACAGATCATGGCTAGACCACTAGATGATCCCCTAAGACACCTAGGGTCATAATACCAACTCCAACATATATGTCAAGGCAATAAAGTACCTCAACTCACTGATTTGTGTGATTAGTCTGACCAAAGGCACATCGGAAACAGGAGGAAGGGATTTGCAAATGCATCGGACTCTTTGGAAACCTGGGATGACTCGGACAGCATAACGGCTGTAAATGCTCAAAAAAGATTTGAGACATTCACAAAATGGTGGCATAACCACTCAGAAGCACAATATCAAGGTCTCAAGATCAATAATTAACATACAGAAGTACTAGGAACTGAAACGAGGCTTAAGTCCAACAATCTATAAGTCTACGGATTAGTAACACGTGATCCTGATAGAAAGAAAAGATAGCCTAGTTCTTAATCCCCGTAGAAGAGAAGATGATGACTCAGATCAGAAGGCATAAAGTATAAGGAGTAAAAAGAGCCTTACGTTCCATCCCACAATCAATTCCCTTATATAACTAAAGAATTTCTAGACTCAACTTCGACCAGTTTGGCTTGGTAATCCTACAGGCAGTCAAGCTCTGATACCAACGCTGTCAGGACCCCGACTCGATGTCACATCGATCTAGCCGGTAACACCTCATATCACTTTGCGGCCTCACGCACGGTATCCCCACGGGTGTCGCCTTACCTTTGCCCGGGACCGTTTGCGCATTTTGGCTCACGTATATGATAGTGTCGCTAGCATCCATATGATAAAGAGCCCGGGCTGACATGACTAGTCGTAAACCCAAAGTGGCACAGACCTACAGGGACAGGCATCCATGACCCAGCTTCGAACGTGTCGGTCATCAGCAAGTGGGTCCGGGCTGTAGCACTGGGCTAGCAGGACTCCGGTAAACCGGGCTGTAGCGGGCTAACAGGACTCCGGTACTCAATGCGTGACATTTCCCCGAAGGGACAGACACAGGAACGAAGAAGGACACATGCCGGCCAGCCTAGGTGTTCCAGAGCAGTAGCAAGCTACCATGGCTCAGCGGTAACACTAGGAGACATTTCCCGGTAAGAGAGGCTACTAAAGATAAACAACTAGGTAGTCAGATCCCACACATACCAAGCATTTCAATAACATACACACAATATGCTCGATATGTGCAATACAACATGGCATCACAAAATGACTCTACGACTCAAGTAGTTTATTCATTAGGCTCCGAGGAGCGAGATATTACAAACAGGGGGTCTCATGACCCAACAATCAGAGCATACAAATCAAAGCACACGCGGAAGCTATCATGTCTGAGTACAGACATCTATAAATGAAAAAGGCTGAGAAGCCTGACTATCTATCAGATCCTGCCGAGGGCACAAGATCGTAGCTGAGGTATCAAGCTAAACGTCGAAGTCCACGCGGAACTACTAGCGAGACCGAAGTCTCTCTGCAAAAACATAAAATAGGCAAACGTGAGTACAAATGTACCCAGCAAGACTTACATCAGAACTAACTACATATGCATCATTATCAACAAAGGGGTGGTGGGGTTTAACTGCAGCAAGCTAGCTTTGACTCGATGGCTATCCTGAACTACGACTGCAAGTAACTCTTTTGAGGTGGCGCACACGAGTCCACATATTCCCCATATCAATACACCACTATGGATCCGCTCCCGTCTCCCCACGAGAACGCCATCCATAGCACTCACGCTTATCTTGCGTATTTTAGAGTATCCACTTTCACTTGTCTATGAACTGATATAAGCAACCCAGAAGTCCTTTTCCGCGGACACGGCTATTCGAATAGATCATATTAACCCTGCAGGGGTGTACTTCTTCACACACGCTCTCACCACTTACCGCCGTTTACATGACATGTACTCGGCAACCTTCAAGCGGAAGCCCAACGTGGGTGTCGGCCACGGCCTGCCTAAACACTCAAGTCTCTAGTCCAGGTTTATCGCCTATTCGGGTTCCATCCATGAGGAGATCCGGCCGGAGTTTCGCTCACAGCCCCAAACGATGTGAACAGGGTTCCATGACACCAAACAGGCGCCTGGTTTACCCGGCCACGTGCCTACCGCATCACAGCCCACCCCTACGGTCAGCGCTGCGCACGGCCTCCAGCATACTACAAACACCAGAAACTACTTGCAACTCCTGGACAGAGGACAAGGGTGATCAAGAAGCCGAGAGGGTCCATTGGTTTCGGGCCCAATGCGTGGTAGTAGCTGAATCATGGATCACAAACACAGAACTCAGTTCCTGAGGACGGCTGCAATGAGACAACCCACCATGTACTCCTACATGGCCTCTCACCGCTACCTTTACCAAATCGTGTTCACACACTTAGCTCACACACAGTAGGGCATGTTCACACACCTCTGATTCATCCCGGATGAATCAGACCCGACTCGACTCTAAGCAGTAGCAGGCATGACAAACAAGCATGAATGAGTAGGCACAACAGGGCTCAGACAACTCCTACTCATGCTAGTGGGTTTCATCTATTTACTGTGGAATGACAGGTCATGCAAAGGATAAAGGGGTTCAGCTACCGCAGCAAGTAACAGATGAATCGGTGTTGTCCTAATGCAGTAAAAGAGAGCAGGAGCGAGAGAGTAGGATTGTATCGGAATGAACAAGGGGGTTTTGCTTGCCTGGCACTTATGAAGATAGCATTGAGTCTTCATCAGTGTCAACGATCACATCATCGGTACACGTCTATCGAGAGGGGACAATTACCGGCAAATACAGAAAAACACGATCAATGCAATGCACAATATGATGCATGATCATGACATGGCAAAATGAATGTGTTTTGGGCTAATGCAACTAAAACCAGATTAAATGAAGTTGGTTTGAATCCAAGATTCAAATTCAAACTCCATATGTGATTATTTAAATGCCCTTTAAACGTTTTGTCCAAAACAGAGGACAAACATTGTTCAAACATGCATGAAAATGGTACAGATGGATTCCTTGAATTTTTCTGATAATTTTTCATATATAATTTATTTAATTTGGAGTTACGGTTGAATTTCTATGAATTTTAGAAGTTTTAGACATTTTCTGGAATTTCCTGAATATAATTAAATCCAGAAAATACTTATTGCGTCAGCCCCACGTCACAGTGACGTCAGCAGGTCAACTGGGTGCCCCAGGTCAAACCTGACGTGTGGGGGCCACACGTCAGTGACACAGGAGCTAATCCCGGTCAAACCCAGCGCTAACTGGGGTTTGACCAGGGGTGGGGCCCACAGTCAGTGGCTTAGAGGGTTGGTTAGCGCGTCATTAGTGGCTAATGACAGCGCCACGTCACTGGCCACCGGAGTTCGGCCGGCGGCGACCCGAAACGCGGCGGAAGTTCACCGGGGTTGCGCTACGGGCGGCGACTGGACGCGCAAAGGGCACCAGAAGGTAGCCCGTGCCCGTGCGCATCTAGGGGGGCCAACGGGAGGTGCGGGGGTGGCCGGGGTTCGCCGGAGTGGAGCCCGAGGCGGCGGCTGGAGCTCGGGCCAGTGCGACGCGGTGGCTGCAGCGCGTTAGCCGGAGAGCAGAGGAGCGCGTCGGGACCCTGGGAACCTGGAGAGCACGCGGGAGCTACTGGAGCGAGCGGAAGGGCTCCGGGGCGCGAGGTTCGCCGGCCATGGCGATGGCCGGAGCTCGGTGCTTGCGGGGACGGCAGCTACGGCACGAGAACGAGCAGGGGGTCAGAGGGGAAACGGAGTGGAGCTCACAGGGGTTGCGACGGTGGCCTCGGGGAGCTCGGGGAGGCACCGGAGCCGACGAATTTGACGAAGATGGCCGGCGGTCCCGAGGTTGAAGAAGACGTCGAGGGCGGTGTTGCGGCACGTCTGGGGCCTCGTGGCTCGTTGAGGAGGTAGAGGGAGGATCGGCGGAGCTTCCTGGGGCGTCGGTGAGCCGTGGGGTGGCCGGTAGCCACGGTGGCTCTCGTCGGTGGCGGCGGCTCCGTTCGGGGAGGGGAACAGAGGAGGGGGGAGAGTGTTCGGGGAAGAGAGAGGGAGCAGCGAGGGAGGAAGAGGGGCGAGGGGACACGAGGCGTGAGGGGGAGGCTCGGGAACGCCTCGGTGGAAGCAGGAGGTGGCCGAGGCGGCATCGGCGCTCGCCACCGAGCTGCTTCGGTGCGAGGGGAGGAAGATGACAAGGGGGAGGAGGTGGGCTGGGC
>NC_041382.1:388483580-388506783 GCF_002162155.2 Triticum dicoccoides | reverse complement strand
CGGCGGAGCTTCCTGGGGCGTCGGTGAGCCGTGGGGTGGCCGGTAGCCACGGTGGCTCTCGTCGGTGGCGGCGGCTCCGTTCGGGGAGGGGAACAGAGGAGGGGGGAGAGTGTTCGGGGAAGAGAGAGGGAGCAGCGAGGGAGGAAGAGGGGCGAGGGGACACGAGGCGTGAGGGGGAGGCTCGGGAACGCCTCGGTGGAAGCAGGAGGTGGCCGAGGTGGCATCGGCGCTCGCCACCGAGCTGCTTCGGTGCGAGGGGAGGAAGATGACAAGGGGGAGGAGGTGGGCTGGGCCAGTTGGCCAGGCCGCCTGCTGGGCCGGCCAGGTGGGCTGCCAGGTAGGTCCAGGTGAGTTCTCTCTCTCTCCTCTATTTTCTGTTTTCTATTATTTCTGCAACTGTAGGGCTTTATTAAAAATACTTAGGCATCTCTAAAAATCCAGAAAATAATCAGGGGCTCTGTTTAGATTATTTCCAACAGCCCACACTTATTTTCAGAATTATTTGGGCATTTAGAATATTTTATAGCATTTAAATGCCCAAATGCAATAGAGTATGATTTAATTCAGAGCCCAATATGTCCTGCAAAAATATAAATCATTTTTGGTAGATGCTTTCACCTCAAACCAGAAATGTTGAACATTTTTAGAGGGCATTTTGGGTTTAATGAAAAAGATTTTATTTTGACCCTAGTTGAATTCATTTGGTGCTAGGGTTTAGTCAATCCCCATTTCAGGTTTAAATGAAATTTAAACATGATGCAACACTCTAATGCATGCACTAGGCATTGTCAGAACTAGGGATGTGACAGGGACATAGAGATTTGCAAGATACATACGGATCTGAATGTTGCAGACCCGTTGACTAAGCCTCTTCCACGAGCAAAACATGATCAGCACCAAGGCTTCATGGGTGTTAGAATCATTACTGTGTAATCTAGATTATTGACTCTAGTGCAAGTGGGAGACTGAAGGAAATATGCCCTACAGGCAATAATAAAGTTATTATTTATTTCCTTATATCATGATAAATGTTTATTATTCATGCTAGAATTGTATTAACCGGAAACATAATACATGTGTGAATACATAGACAAACAGAGTGTCACTAGTATGCCTCTACTTGACTAGCTCGTTTAATTAAAGATGGTTATGTTTCCTAACCATGAACAAGGAGTTGTTATTTGATTAACGGAATCACATCATTAGGTGAATGATCTGATTGACATGACCCATTCCATTAGCTTAGCACCCGATCATTTAGTATGTTGCTATTGCTTTCTTCATGACTTATACATGTTCCTATGACTATGAGATTATGCAACTCCCGTTTGCCGGAGGAACACTTTGTGTGCTACCAAACGTCACAACATAAATGGGTGATTATAAAGGTGCTCTACAGGTGTCTCCAAAGGTACATGTTGGGTTGGCGTATTTCGAGATTAGGATTTGTCACTCCGATTGTCGGAGAGGTATCTCTGGGCCCTCTCGGTAATGCACATCACATAAGCCTTGCAAGCATTGCAACTAATGAGTTAGTTGCGAGATGATGTATTACGGAACGAGTAAAGAGACTTGACGATAACGAGATTGAACTAGGTATTGAGATACCGACGATCGAATCTCGGGCAAGTAACATACCGATGACAAAGGGAACAATGTATGTTGTTATGCGGTCTGACCGATAAAGATCTTCATAGAATATGTAGGAGCCAATATGAGCATCCAGGTTCCGCTATTGGTTATTGACCGGAGACGTGTCTTGGTCATGTCTAGATTGTTCTCGAACCCATAGGGTCCACACGCTTAAGGTTTTGATGACAATTATATTATGAGTTTATGAGTTTTGATGTACCGAAGTTAGTTCGGAGTCCCGGATGTGATCGCGGACATGACGAGGAGTCTCGAAATGGTCGAGACATAAAGATTGATATATTGGACGGCTTTATTCGGACACCGGAAGTGTTCCGGATGATTTCGGAGAAAACCGGAGAGCCGGAGGGTTACCGGAACCCCCCAGGAGAAGTAATGGGCCATATGGGCCTTAGTCGAGAGAGAGAGGGGCAGCCAAAGGTGGGCCGCGCGCCTCCTCCCCCCTAGTCCGAATTGGACTAGGAGAGGGGGGGCGGCGCCCCCCTTTCCCTCTCCCTCCCCACTTCTTTCCCCTCCTAGTAGGAGTCCTACTCCTACTAGGAGGAGGACTCCTCCTTGGCGCGCCATAGAGGGCCGGCCGGCCTCCTCCCCTTGATCCTTTATATACGGGGGCAGGGGGCACCCCTTGACACACAAGTTGATTCACGTGATCATATTCTTAGCCGTGTGCGGTGCCCCTTTCCACCATAGTCCTCGATAATATTGTAGCGGTGCTTAGGCGAAGCCCTGCGACGGTAGTGTATCAAGATCGTCACGACGCCGTCGTGCTGACGGAACTCTTCCCCGACACTTTGCTAGATCGGAGTCCGGGGATCGTCATCGAGCTGAACGTGTGCTAGAACTCGGAGGTGCCGTAGTTTCGGTGCTTGATCGGTCGGGCCGTGGAGACGTACGACTACATCAACCAAACGCTTCCATTGTCGATCTACAAGGGTACGTAGATCACACTCTCCCCTCTCGTTGCTATGCATCACCATGATCTTGCGTGTGATGCATAGCAACGAGAGGGGCGCTCCTACGTAGGAGTGTCGGATTGCAAAACGGACAACGGAGAAAATGCTCGGATGCATGAGACGAACACGTATGCAAATGCGATACACATGATGAATGATATGAAAAGCATGACATGAACAAAATGCAAAACAAAGACAAGAACCCAACCACGAATCTCATAACTTAAAGCCAGAAATGGCAAGAGTCGGAGTACAAATATGACAAATTACATCCGGGGTGTTACAATAAACTAATCTAAAAAAGAAACTGTCTGAACGCCGAGTAGTCATCGTCCTCGCCGCCATCGTCATCGTCGGCCTTCTCCTCCTTGACGCGGGCGCCCCTGCTGGACCCGACGTTGCCATGGCGGACTGGTGGCGGCGGTGACGCATCGCTGTCGTCGATGACGATGACTCCTTCGTCGCGGCCCCGGCGGCGCTGTAACGCCCCGAGACCGATGTGCCAGGTGTCGTTCAGTTATTCGTTGTTGTTGTCTTGTCATTGGCTTGCGTGTTGCATTTCATCATGTCATCATGTGCATTGCATCATCATGTTTTCAAAACTTGCATCCGTCCCGGTATCCTCGTTCCTTCCGTTGTCCGTTCTGAGCCTAGACACACTTGCACGCGCCCGCGGCATGTCCGAAATAGTATTTTATAAGTGGCCGGAAAATGTTCTCGGAATGGGATGAGAGTTGACGTGCGGTCTTATTATAGTGTAGGTAGACCGCCTGCCAAGTTTTATCGCGTTCGGAGTTCGTTTGATAGCCCAACCGTTAAACTATAGCGACATTATAGCCGGTCTAACGTCGGACGTTTTCGGTCTCCGGAAACAGTCGCCGGGCCTCCCTCTATTCTCTTCTCTCAGCCCGAGACCGTCTGCACAACTCACTACCTCTCACCACCAGGCCCTACCTAACCTCTCTCGTAAGTCCGCGGACCTCCTCGCGCGCGCGTCCGAAAGTTGTCCCGGACCCGACTCGGACAGTCGTTACCGCTATGTCCGGATCATCTCCAAACATCTACAAAACGTCTCCGTTTTGTTAATTGGACTTCCTACCCTATTTTTTTTTCTCGACCGCTCGATTTATTTGAAGGGACGGTTTAGCCCCTAAATGTCTTCCTTTTCCTTTTTATATATATACTCCTACTGCTCTTTGGACAAAACCCTAAAACCGAGGGCCCTTGTCCCATCCTCCCAGCCGCCGCCGCCAGTCCTCTTTCACCTCGGGATCCATCCCGATCCATCTGCCCAATCCTCTCGCGCAGTCATTTCCAGCCAACCAATCCCACCGAGGCCCTGGATCTAGCTGTCCCGCAGCGACCACGAGCCAGCCTCGCCGGAGCCCGGCAGGAGCACGAGCTCCCTCGTCCTCGTCCCCGTGCCGCAAGCAACAGCAGATCCAGCGCAGCTGTGCCCGGACGTCTCTGGCAAAGCTCCAGGCTGGCCCCCTCACCTCCATCCCCGTGCTCACCCGACGCCCGAGCGAGGAGCTCCCCTTGGCCCTCCTCGATCTGCGAGCCACGCCTGCATCCCGTCGGTGCAGCGACGCCGTGCCCGAGCCTCCCGTCGCCAAGGGGCACGAGCTCCTTTGCCTCGCTGCCACGCCAACCCGAGTGGCAGCCCAGCCGGTCATCTCCGCCGCTGCCGAGCCTCAGGACAGCTCCGCCGCCCTCCTCTTCATATCCCTGCCTCTCCCTTACCTCTCTCCTCTCCCCTGCAGTGCTCCTCACCGCCACCGCCATGGAGTTCGTCGTTGGCTCCCTGCTGCCGCCCTGCTCCGACGACGGATCCGGCGGGATCCGGCCCCCACCGCCCGGATCCTTCCATCTCCGATGGGATCCGCCTCCCTCCTTCGCCGGAGACACGCCAAGCCATCGCCGTCGTCCCGATCCGCGCGGAGGAGCGCCGCCGAACACCTGCCTCTGCCTGCGTCCTCTGCTTCTTCCAGGATGAGGCGCCCGCTCGCCCGCTCGTCCTCGAGCGTTGACCGTGCCCCCTTCTCCTCCTCGTTCGATCGAGTCAAGACCCAAGCCCAGCCACGCCAGGCTCTAGCTGGCCCGCGTCCGACCTCCCCAACCGGCCTCGCCTCGGCCTCCGTCCTCTTCATTTTGGGCCGCGCCTCCAAGGCCCAGGGTGAGCCGCCCCCAACGCCCCCTCCTCTATCTTTTTTCCCTTCGCTGTTGGGCTTCCTCAGATTCGGCCCGTGAAGTATTTTTTTTCAGCGCCTGCGATTTTTCCTATTATTCCTGAGATTGCCGGTTTTACAGATTAGACCCTCATGTTCATGCATTTAATAACTCACGAACCCTGCATCGGATTAAAATGTTTTATATATGAAACTTGCTCAGAATTTTGTGTAGATTAATAATATCCAACTTTCATCTATGTTTGAGATGATAAAAATGCTGTTTGCATTAATTTGCTCCTATGCCATGCTAAAATGCTTTATTTCATAACTAAATAACCGTAACTCCAATTTTAATAAAATTTATATGTAAATGGGGTAGAATTTTGCCTAGTTTATCATGGTGACCTTTATTTACATTTAAAACAACTCTAAAATTGTGTTTAGGGCAGAACATGACCTAATCTAAAATATGCATATGGGGAGTTTCCGGAATTGTTGTTCGTTGCTTCCGATCTCATTTAAACTTGACTAGATAGGTAGTTTTACTTTGCTTCACCCTCTTGCCATGTTAACCAACATTTAATATTGTTGAGTACATAAACGAGATCAAACTAAATAACTTGTTGTGGTGTTTCGTCAATATGCAACTCGTTGCATATTGATCTCCACTTAATTTGTGGAACTGCTTGTGCACCTTGCCATGCCATGCTTCATTAAACCGGACATGCATCATACTCGTTTGTGCATCATGCCATGTTGATGTGTTGGTTATTTACTATGTTGTGTGCTTCTTTTCCGGTGATTACTTCTTCGGGTTGGTTCCGATAACGTCGCGTTTGTGAGGATCCGTTCAACTACGTCCGTTTGTCTTCTTCATGGACTCGTCCTTCTTCCTTGTGGGATTTCAGGCAAGATGATCATACCCTCGAAATCACTACTATCTTTGCTATGCTAGTTTGCTCGCTCTTTTGCCATGCCAATGCTACGATGCCTACCACTTTCTTGTCAGCCACCCAAATTGCCATGTTCAACCTCTAACCCACCATGTCCTAGCAAACCGTTGATTGGCTATGTTACCGCTTTGCTCAGCCCCTCTTATAGCGTTGTTAGTTGCAGGTGAAGATCGAAGTTTGTTCCTTGTTGGAACATGGAGATGTTGTTCCTTGTTGGAACATGTTTACTTGTTGGGATATCACAATATATCTTACTTAATTAATGCATCTATATACTTGGTAAAGGGTGGAAGGCTCGGCCTTATGCCTGGTGTTTTGTTCCACTCTTGCCGCCCTAGTTTCCGTCATATCGGTGTTATGTTCCCGGATTTTGCGTCCCTTACGCGGTTGGGCTATAATGGGAACCCCTTGACAGTTCGCCTTAAGTAAAGCTTCTCCAGCAATGCCCAACATTGGTTTTACCATTTGCCACCTAGCCTTTTCTTTTCCCTTGGGAGTCGCGCTCCTGAGGGTCATCATTATTTTACCCCCCCGGGCCAGTGCTCCTCTGAGTGTTGGTCCAACCTGTCAGCTGCCGGTGGCCACCAGGGGCAACTCTGGGTTGGCCTACCCGTACCTTGGACAATCTGAGTGTGCCCTGAGAAAGAGATATGTGCAGCTCCTATCGGGATTTGTCGGCACATTCGGGCGGTGTTGCTGGTTTAGTTTTACCCTGTCGAAATGTCTTGTTGTACCGGGATACCGAGTCTGATCGGAATGTCTCGGGTGGAGGTCTATTCCTTCGTTGACCGTGAGAGCTTGTCATGGGCTAAGTTGGGACACCCCTGCAGGGATTTGAACTTTCGAAAGCCGTGCCCGCGGTTATGGGCAGATGGGAATTTGTTAACGTCCGGTTGTAGAAAACCCGAAGTTGACCTTAATTAAAATACATCAACCGCGTGTGTAACCATGATGGTCTCTTTCCGGCGGGGTCCGGGAAGTGAACATGGTTGTTGGAGTTATGCCTGACGTAGGTTGTTATAGGATCACTTCTTGATCATACTTTTATCGACCGTGCTTTGCCTTCTCTTCTCGCTCTCATTTGCGTTTGTTAGCCACCATATATGCTAGTCGCTTGCTGCAGCTCCACCTTATTACCCCAGCCTTCCTATAAGCTTAAATAGTCTTGATCTCGCGGGTGCGAGATTGCTGAGTCCCTGTGGCTCACAGATACTTCCAAAACCAGTTTGCAGGTGCTTATATTACCGAGCAGGAGACGCAACCAAGCTCAAGGAGGAGCTCGATGAAGATCTTGCCCTTTGTGTTGTTTCGTTTTAGTTGATCAGTAGTGGAGCCCAGTTGGGGTCGATCGGGGACCTTTGTCGCATTTGGGGTTCTTCTTTTATTTTGGTTCCGTAGTCGGACCTTGATTGTATCTGGATGATGTAATGCTTTATTCATGTAATTGTGTGAAGTGGCGATTGTAAGCCAACTATGTATCTCTTGCCCTTATGTATTACATGGGTTGTGTGAAGATTACCTCACTTGCGACATTGCTTTCAATGCGGTTATGCCTCTAAGTCGTGCTTCGACACGTGGGAGATATAGCCGCATCGAGGGCGTTACAAGTTGGTATCAGAGCCTTCCCCGACCTTAGGAGCCCCATTGCTTGATCGTTTTTAGCGGCCGAGTTTGTGTCTAGAAAAAAATGTTTTGAGTCATTTAGGAATTATATATCGGAGAGTTTAGGAATTCTTTTTACTTCCCAGTCTCCTCATCGCTCTGGTAAGGCATCCTGACATAGAGTTTTGACTCTTCTCTTCTCAAATTTCACTAAAAAAATTTAGGATCACGCGGGTATCTTGGAATCGTTCCGATGGTTTTATGATGAGAACATTGTCTTGGTGCCTCCTGTCAGGGGTTTAGTGGAAGTGTCCCGGGGAGTTGAGCTCTGAGGTGTTGTCATCATAATTTTATCGTTGCAATTCTGGAACACCTGAGTTTAGTACGCCGACATCGAAAATCTCTTTTATGCAGTTCGTTGGTGAGATAACCTCGACGCCACCCAGTACTGGGGCGGGAGTTCGGGAGTATCGCCATAACTTGTATAACGGATGATTTTCGAAGGTTGAGGTAGATGATTTCCGAAGGTTTCTTGGTTATGTGTTGAAGGATGGATACAGCTGGATGTAGGATTTGCTAGTTTGGGTGAGATATTATGCTTCCCCTGTATCCCCAACACCTGATTGCATAACCGGAAAATTTCGGGAGTTTCATAGGTGGGAAATCAAGTGGCTCTTAGGATATCTTTCCGACATATGTATGATATGAAATTGGGGTTCGACGTCTAGTGGTCCGCCTATTCACGGTCGTTTTTACAGTGGTCTCGTTGTGTCTTAAAGAACCCTTGGCTATGCTGGTTTGGGGACACTTCGTATGTCATGTGCACTGCCTTGTACATGATGGTGCTGTACACTCGAGCCCGTGTAGGCCTCACCACAAAAACTTCGGACGGAATCTCTATCATATGTTTGTTCCGGCTTATTCTGCAAGCCAGTCCTTTGTTTTTGTTTTGAGTTGTGGTATTTGAGTTGCTTCGAAGTCAAATGTTGATTCCATACCTTCCCCAAATGGTGTTCTCATACTCCGATGTGAATACCAATCCTTCTCGACAATCGAGATTGTCATGTCAATCCTTTTCAACCGGCGTCTTTCTCTTCAAGTGGATCCGATCACTTCAACATCAGCAAGACCAATTATCATTTCTTCTCAACGGTGGTTGTTTCATCCGTCTCCAAGTTGCCTTTGTTTTTTCCCGCCCACCCACCCTTTTTCCTCAAGGACTAAGATTCCTTTACCAAGTATCCTTTTAGTTTTGTGAAGTTTCTCCATTCTTTTCCGTCAATATTCTTACCCGGTGGTTCTCAAGAAGATGTTCTACTAGTTCGTCATTCCTCATTCCTTTCTCTTCTCCGGTGGATTCAAGTCAAGTTTTGTTGATCATACCTTTTTCCTCATTTCAATGTCTTCTCATACCGGTGCACCTCATTATCATTCTACTTCTCGCTATTTGTTATTCCGGAGTGCTCAAGATATCTCGAAGATTCGTGTTTCCACTCTGCATTCGTTCAAGCTCTTTCGAGATTGGTATCTCATTCAAGTCATTTAATTCAACCGGTGCAACATCTCTTTTAAATCTTTTCTACGGTGTATCTTTTCAGTGGGCCCTAACCCACAGGTCTTTTCCCAGGATCTTACCTGACTCTTCTAATTCTCCCGGAGATGTCCTTAAAATTCTTTTCGAAGTTTGACGTAAGAATGAGTTATCATCAGTCAAATGCCATCTCCTAGATCTTTCACAATTATTTTCATCGTTGGCTCAACCTCTTTGTTTTGATTCTTTCGGAGTGTCTAAATAATTCTTGGTGGTGTTTCGCGTTGTCATTCTCATCATTTGAAGACCGAAGAAGAGTTTCTCTTTAATCTTGCTCTATTCTCTTCAAGATTCATGGTGCTAGCTTGTTGCCATCCTCTCATAATTGTTTTGATCGTGAGAATTCTTTTCATCCATCCGGAGTTATTCAAGAGTCTTCTCAGTTTGTCATCCGGAGTCCATCAATTCAGATTTATTCATTCTCAGTTTGCAGTTATCATTCTCCGATCTTACCGGTGCCTTGTTCAAGTGATCTTTAATCGGCTCGTGCTCTCTTCGTCTCATGTATCTAAATACCCTAAAGTATCTTCATTCATTTTGCAATTCTTCCCGGTGATTTGTGCATTTGCTACGTTCAATTTCAATTCTGACGGTGGTTCGTTCAAGAGTTCTCTTTCTTTGTTATCATATCAATTCATTCGTTCTTTCCAAATCCTACCGGTGGTTCGTTGAAGACCTTCTCAAGTTTACGCCATATCTCTCTTAATCCTTTCTACAAGAATAAGTGGTATGCCAAATCCGTTGCTTGTCATCAATTTAAATTGGTGAAGGATACGCATAACATAATTCTTATTCTGGTTTCATCCAAGTGATTAATCCTTTCCTTCAGAGTTTGTCCAGGAGGAATAAAATTCTTGGCTGCTTGTTGTTCATCTTTCTTCCGGAGTTCTAAGTTTTCCGCATTATCTCGTCGCGAAGCTCCATCTAAATCATCGCAAGGCTTCACCTTGTGTTTTCAACTTCTCTTTCTTTTTATCATCCTTTTATTACCGGAGTTCTTCATGGAGGCTCTACATGGTGGTTCGTAAAGGATTCTTTTCATTCTTCAATTGTTCTTCAAGATTTCTCTTGAAGTTAAGATCAGCCAAGCTATACTCAAAAATAAACATGGTGCTCAACACATGTTTTGTTTTGAGGAGTTCAAGCATTCTTCATCTTGCTATCCGGAGTGCAATTTCTTTCTACCGTATCTTTGGAGGTGGTATTATGTCCTTCTTGATAATTCCCCTTCGTTGCTTCGTGAGTCACAAGTTTTCAAGAGTGACATATTTAAATCCATCTTTTTCTCTTTGTTCAAGAGATCTTTTCAACCGTCAATCTCTTCATTGGAGTTATCTTGGTATAGATTTCACCTAAAGCCTTCCCTAAGGATTGTTGCCATTTATGGTGCTTGTAAATGATCCAAGTACTTCATTATCCTCCCGGTGAAATAAGTTTCTCGTCTCCTCGTTCATATCAATCCAATTCTTCTTCCCGTGAGTGGCAGGTTGTCATCTCATAATTTGAGATGTATTTCATAAGACCATATCAAGATTATTCTTTTCGTTGTTGGTTTTCAACAACTCCATTCTAGCATTTGTTGTATCCGTGATCTCTCAAGATCTTGTTTCCCTTCGTTCCGGAGTCATTGTGATGTTGCTCTTTTCAACCCATCATCTCGTTTTTCAAAGATCATGTTCTTTTCGTGCTTATCCATTTAACCAAAGTGTCGTGTCCTCTGCTCAAGTTCTTTTCATCTTATCTAGGCTTGTATCACTTTTCAACCGGAGTGCTGTTCGAATTTGGTCTTCCTTGGTCCCCTTCCTTAACCGGCGTGTTTTCAATATATATCTTCCCTTCAACCTCAAGGTTTTTCGCAAATGCTCTTTGTCCCTCGTTTCTAACGTAGTGTTTTCGACCTAGTTCACCTTCGTGGTATTCTTTTCTCGAATTTGTTCAACCTCGCAAGGTTCTTTGGTTTCACTCATTTGTAAAAGAAGCAACTTAGTTTTACCTATTCTCTTTCTCCTCCGTTTTCCCTCCGGTGCCATTCTAGATCTCGGGACGAGATCCTCTCGTAGTGGTGGAGTGTTGTAACGCCCCGAGACCGATGTGCCAGGTGTCGTTCAGTTATTCGTTGTTGTTGTCTTGTCATTGGCTTGCGTGTTGCATTTCATCATGTCATCATGTGCATTGCATCATCATGTTTTCAAAACTTGCATCCGTCCCGGTCTCCTCGTTCCTTCCGTTGTCCGTTCTGAGCCCAGACACACTTGCACGCGCCCGCGGCATGTCCGAAATAGTATTTTATAAGTGGCCGGAAAATGTTCTCGGAATGGGATGAGAGTTGACATGCGGTCTTATTATAGTGTAGGTAGACCGCCTGCCAAGTTTCATCGCGTTCGGAGTTTGTTTGATAGCCCAACCGTTAAACTATAGCGGCATTATAGCCGGTCTAACGTCGGACGTTTTCGGTCTCCGGAAACAGTCGCCGGGCCTCCCTCTATTCTCTTCTCTCAGCCCGAGACCGTCTGCACAACTCACTACCTCTCACCACCAGGCCCTACCTAACCTCTCTCGTAAGTCCGCGGACCTCCTCGCGCGCGCGTCCGAAAGTTGTTCCGGACCCGACTCGGACAGTCGTTACCGCTATGTCCGGATCATCTCCAAACATCTACAAAACGTCTCCGTTTTGTTAATTGGACTTCCTACCCTATTTTTTTTCTCGACCGCTCGATTTATTTGAAGGGACGGTTTAGCCCCTAAATGTCTTCCTTTTCCTTTTTATATATATACTCCTAGTGCTCTTTGGACAAAACCCTAAAACCGAGGGCCCTTGTCCCATCCTCCCAGCCGCCGCCGCCAGTCCTCTTTCACCTCGGGATCCATCCCGATCCATCTGCCCAATCCTCTCGCGCAGTCATTTCCAGCCAACCAATCCAACCGAGGCCCTGGATCCAGCTGTCCCGCAGCGACCACGAGCCAGCCTCGCCGGAGCCCGGCAGGAGCACGAGCTCCCTCGTCCTCGTCCCCGTGCCGCAAGCAACAGCAGATCCAGCGCAGCTGTGCCCGGACGTCTCTAGCAAAGCTCCAGGCCGGCCCCCTCACCTCCATCCCCGTGCTCACTCGACGCCCGAGCGAGGAGCTCCCCTTGGCCCTCCTCGATCTGCGAGCCACGCCTGCATCCCGTCGGTGCAGCGACGCCGTGCCCGAGCCTCCCGTCGCCAAGGGGCACGAGCTCCTTTGCCTCGCTGCCACGCCAACCCGAGTGGCAGCCCAGCCGGTCATCTCCGCCGCTGCCGAGCCTCAGGACAGCTCCGTCGCCCTCCTCTTCATATCCTTGCCTCTCCCTTACCTCTCTCCTCTCCCCTGCAGTGCTCCTCGCCGCCACTGCCATGGAGTTCATCGTTGGCTCCCTGCTGCCGCCCTGCTCCGACGACGGATCCAGCGGGATCCGGCCCCCACCGCCCGGATCCTTCCATCTCCGATGGGATCCGCCTCCCTCCTTCGCCGGAGACACGCCAAGCCATCGCCGTCGTCCCGATCCGCGCGGAGGAGCGCCGCCGAACACCTGCCTCTGCCTGCGTCCTCTGCTTCTTCCAGGATGAGGCGCCCGCTCGCCCGCTCGTCCTCGAGCGTTGACCGTGCCCCCTTCTCCTCCTCGTTCGATCGAGTCAAGACCCAAGCCCAGCCGCGCCAGGCTCCAGCTGGCCCGCGTCCGACCTCCCCAACCGGACTCGCCTCGGCCTCCGTCCTCTTCATTTTGGGCCGCGCCTCCAAGGCCCAGGGTGAGCCGCCCCCAACGCCCCCTCCTCTATCTTTTTTCCCTTCGCTGTTGGGCTTCCTCAGATTCGGCCCGTGAAGTATTTTTTTTCAGCGCCTGCGATTTTTCCTATTATTCCTGAGATTGCCAGTTTTACAGATTAGACCCTCATGTTCATGCATTTAATAACTCACGAACCCTGCATCGGATTAAAATGTTTTATATATGAAACTTGCTCAGAATTTTGTGTAGATTAATAATATCCAACTTTCATCTATGTTTGAGATGATAAAAATGCTGTTTGCATTAATTTGCTCCTATGCCATGCTAAAATGCTTTATTTCATAACTAAATAACCGTAACTCCAATTTTAATAAACTTTATATGTAAATGGGGTAGAATTTTGCCTAGTTTATCATGGTGACCTTTATTTACATTTAAAACAACTCTAAAATTGTGTTTAGGGCAGAACAGGACCTAATCTAAAATGTGCATATGGGGAGTTTCCGGAATTGTTGTTCGTTGCTTCCGGCCTCATTTAAACTTGACTAGATAGGTAGTTTTACTTTGCTTCACCCTCTTGCCATGTTAACCAACATTTAATATTGTTGAGTACATTAACGAGATCAAACTAAATAACTTGTTGTGGTGTTTCGTCAATATGCAACTCGTTGCATATTGATCTCCACTTAATTTGTGGAACTGCTTGTGCACCTTGCCATGCCATGCTTCATTAAACCGGACATGCATCATACTCGTTTGTGCATCATGCCATGTTGATGTGTTGGTTATTTACTATGTTGTGTGCTTCTTTTCCGGTGATTGCTTCTTCGGGTTGGTTCCGATAACGTCGCGTTTGTGAGGATCCATTCAACTACGTCCATTTGTCTTCTTCATGGACTCGTCCTTCTTCCTTGTGGGATTTCAGGCAAGATGATCATACCCTCGAAATCACTACTATCTTTGCTATGCTAGTTTGCTCGCTCTTTTGCCATGCCAATGCTACGATGCCTACCACTTTCTTGTCAGCCACCCAAATTGCCATGTTCAACCTCTAACCCACCATGTCCTAGCAAACCGTTGATTGGCTATGTTACCGCTTTGCTCAGCCCCTCTTATAGCGTTGTTAGTTGCAGGTGAAGATCGAAGTTTGTTCCTTGTTGGAACATGGAGATGTTGTTCCTTGTTGGAACATGTTTACTTGTTGGGATATCACAATATATCTTACTTAATTAATGCATCTATATACTTGGTAAAGGGTGGAAGGCTCGGCCTTATGCCTGGTGTTTTGTTCCACTCTTGCCGCCCTAGTTTCCGTCATATCGGTGTTATGTTCCCGGATTTTGCGTCCCTTACGCGGTTGGGCTATAATGGGAACCCCTTGACAGTTCGCCTTAAGTAAAGCTTCTCCAGCAATGCCCAACATTGGTTTTACCATTTGCCACCTAGCCTTTTCTTTTCCCTTGGGAGTCGCGCTCCTGAGGGTCATCATTATTTTACCCCCCCCCCCCGGGCCAGTGCTCCTCTGAGTGTTGGTCCAACCTGTCAGCTGCCGGTGGCCACCAGGGGCAACTCTGGGTTGGCCTACCCGCACCTAAGACAATCTGAGTGTGCCCTGAGAAAGAGATATGTGCAGCTCCTATCGGGATTTGTCGGCACATTCGGGCGGTGTTGCTGGTTTAGTTTTACCCTGTCGAAATGTCTTGTTGTACCGGGATACCGAGTCTGATCGGAATGTCTCGGGTGGAGGTCTATTCCTTCGTTGACCGTGAGAGCTTGTGATGGGCTAAGTTGGGACACCCCTGCAGGGATTGAACTTTCGAAAGCCGTGCCCGCGGTTATGGGCAGATGGGAATTTGTTAACGTCCGGTTGTAGAGAACCCGAAGTTGACCTTAATTAAAATACATCAACCGCGTGTGTAACCATGATGGTCTCTTTCCGGCGGGGTCCGGGAAGTGAACATGGTTGTTGGAGTTATGCCTGACGTAGGTTGTTATAGGATCACTTCTTGATCATACTTTTATCGACCGTGCTTTGCCTTCTCTTCTCGCTCTCATTTGCGTTTGTTAGCCACCATATATGCTAGTCGCTTGCTGCAGCTCCACCTTATTACCCCAGCCTTCCTATAAGCTTAAATAGTCTTGATCTCGCGGGTGCGAGATTGCTGAGTCCCTGTGGCTCACAGATACTTCCAAAACCAGTTTGCAGGTGCTTATATTACCGAGCAGGAGACGCAACCAAGCTCAAGGAGGAGCTCGATGAAGATCTTGCCCTTTGTGTTGTTTCGTTTTAGTTGATCAGTAGTGGAGCCCAGTTGGGGTCGATCGGGGACCTTTGTCGCATTTGGGGTTCTTCTTTTATTTTGGTTCCGTAGTCGGACCTTGATTGTATCTGGATGATGTAATGCTTTATTCATGTAATTGTGTGAAGTGGCGATTGTAAGCCAACTATGTATCTCTTGCCCTTATGTATTACATGGGTTGTGTGAAGATTACCTCACTTGCGACATTGCTTTCAATGCGGTTATGCCTCTAAGTCGTGCTTCGACACGTGGGAGATATAGCCGCATCGAGGGCGTTACAGGCGCACTGGCGCTCCCTCGCCATCTTCAGGGGGTCCTGGCGTGTCCATTCAAGGGTCACGTCATCGTCGAGCTCAACCTCGCCGTGCTCCGTCTTCACGGCGGGGAGACCCAGCTCCGCCTTCACCGGTGCGAGCCCCGGCTCCGTATTTGGCTTGACGAAGTGCGGAGGAGGAGCCGATGAGGAGGCGCGCCGGCCTCCCTCGTTGATGATGATGCCAGCGCTGCGAGTGCGCCGGCCGAGCGGCGTCTCCGCCGCGGGCTCGGCCTTGACGCCGAGTAGCGCCGGAGTGCCGGAGGAGTGCGAGGAAGAGCGCGAGGAGGAAGAGGTGGAGGAGCCGAACCTCCTTGGCGCCCATGGCATGTCACGTCGGCGGTGCGCCGCGGTGGCCGCCCTCGCCGGGGGGTACGCCAACAGCGGGTTGTTGCCGACCTCGAGGTGCGTCAGCACGCCCTCGAGTGTGCGGCCGGGGACGCCCCACCACAGGTGGTGCCCCTTGCTGTTCTTCAGGCCGCCGACCACCGCCGCTGTTGGTGGATGCCAGCCGCCGCTGCTGACGACGTTGGAAGTACGCCACCCAAGCCGCATGGTTGTCGGCGGCGTACTGGGGGAGGGAGAGTTGGGCGTTGGTGAGGGAGGCGCGCACGACCTCGACCTCGTCGGTGAAGTAGGAGGGTTTAGCCACGGCGTCGGGCAACGGGGGAATGGGCACTCCCCCGTTGCTGAGCTTTCAGCCCGTCGGCCCGGCGCGCATGTCCGGCGGCGCCGGGATGTTCGCCTGGAACAGGAGCCACGACTCCTGTTCGCGGAGAGTGCGGCGGCCGAAGCCGTTGGCCGCCGCCTCGTCTCCGGGGAAACACTCGGCCATCGGGAGAGGGGGAGGGAGAGGGAAGGGCTGGGCTGCGGCTCACGGGATAGGGATAGGGAGAGGGAAGGCTCGGCGGCGACGCACGGGAGAGGTAAAGCTTGGCGGCGAGGGCGGGGCTGGTGTGGCCACAGGCGAGCGAGGCCACCGGCTCATATAGCCGTGCCACGCCCGTGTGTACGCGTGCGAGGGAGGGAAGGCATCGACGCGCCGTCCCGTGACGCGCCGCCCGTGAGGAATCAATGGCAAGGCTGACCGGCGGCAGCCTTGCCATTGATTCCCCTCGCGGGAAACTGAGGCGTTGGGGGAGGACGAGGTGCGGTGTCGCTGACGCGGCTGGCCCGCGGCTTTTTCGCGCCAAAACCGCTCGCCCCGGCGCCCTCGGGCGCCCCCCAGCGCGCCGGGTTCGGCCTGGGTCCGCCGACGCTGATTTCAGCCCAGGCCGACGAAAATCGGGCTTCTGGGGCGCGACTGGGCCGTTTTTTCGGTGCCGACGCGAAAAAATTGTCTGGGAAGGCCTCCCTGGGGCCGCGGCTGGAGATGCTCTTATGCCCAATAGCATGGTGGCCCTTGCAGTATCAGCTCACATCATGACGGTTCCCTCACAATACCGGCTTGATGCAACGTCACCAATCGCGACTACTTCGATGACCTCGCAGTAGCGTTCCAACATCATTGGACAGCCTCGCAGCATCGAAGCGTGCTCGAAGCACTGCAACATCACCGGCTGGCGCCGCTCACAACAACACCACCTTCCACCATAGTAGTGGTCGCAACACCATTGCCCTGTCTTGCAGCGGCGGCCACTGGCTCTATCCTCGGGATCGCTTGGGGAGTTGCATGATGCTAGCCGGGCATGGCAACTCGTCGCGACCCATGTAGCTCCTGGCGGCCTACAGCAACGGGGCTGCCCAAGTCTTGTACTCCCTCCGTTCCGAATTACTTGTCTCAATTATGGGTGTATGTAGATGTATTTTAGTTCTAGATACATCCATTTCAACGACGAGTAATTTGAAATGGGGGGAGTAGTAATCTATGCTTCGCAACTCAACTTCAGCAGCAACAATGATCCGCTCCCCTGACGTGCAGCAATCGGTGCTACGTTACGCAGCCGATGGTCTGAAGGTGGTGGGAGGAGAGCGGAAGCAGGGTGTAGTATGCTTCGTGTGAGAATAGGGATAAACGGTGGAGAAAACGATCGGTAGTGATGAGAGGATGTGGCTTTGTAGGAACACTTGTTGAAGCCAAATGCATGGGCTGAAAACTTGCTGAAAACCGCGCGTTATCAGCCAGTTAGAGTCAACTATATAAAAAAGTTTTTTTTTCATTTTTTATTCGGTCCACCGCTCTGAGAAAGACTCTAGGTGAATCCGTGCCATCACTGTGCCGTCCTTATTTTAATTCCAATGTTCAATTCAAAAGCCACAGCTCTCTTTGAAAATATTCAAAACCGAATCATTTGCACGTCATGTATCGTTTTGTGCATGCAATTTCCTAATATGTGTTACACAAAGAAATCACACAAACTAGACTGAGGGCAATGGAATCATTTTTCTGTTATAGACGCTCGAAAACAAGGGGCCAGATAATTTCGGATTTGGAAACCACGCGAGGACAAATGTTATAGACGCCTGGTACTTTCCTTTTTGAGGGGTCTGCTCATCCGCGCTAGCAGCAAACATGCACTCGCTGTCACCTCCATGAATGAATAGTTTCTACTCCCTCCGTTCCGAATTACTTGTCACAGGTATGGATGTATCTAGATGTATTTTAGTTCTAGATATATCCATTTCTACGACGAGTAATTTGGAACGGAGGGAGTAGGTTGGTTGTTTTGAAATTGAATGCCCCTGCAAAAAAATCAAAAAAATCGAATGAATAAGTAGTTTATAGGCATCTTTCATATGATGAACTTTTGGTACACAATGCATTCCTTTCACACCATAGCATTTCACAGTCCTGTGATCAAAGTATATTCTGTAACAGCATAAGCAACTCTGGGTTGCCATATGTCTCAGAGAAGGAAACAGATGTCTGCAATGAAACAGTACATTCTGTAACTGCACACTCTTATTGAAACGGAAACTGGACTAGCTGCAAGGCGGCACTTGTCTGAACACGCGGCAATGGAATCATCTCCTCTGCAAGAGGTGCATCAGTGGGCAAAGAATCTGCATCTGGTTTGAACATTTGGAAGCCTGCGAACACGCCACCAGATATGAGATTCTTAGAAACGTACGTGACTGGTCGCAGACATTCAAGCTACCAGGGAACTATGATACGTACCTCAACAACAAAGCGAGCCCAGAGCTGGCCAGAACGATGCTCCAGCTCTCCCTTCAGTATGCTGACCTCAAGGCCCTTGAACAGATGCGCAGTCTCGAAAAAGACGTCATACTCCTTGCACAATATCTGGGCACAAAATGATTTCTATGGTTCAGGTAACATGGACCGGTTACAAATGCAATGATGAAAACTAGTGCATGCAGCATTATATAGTGACCTCAATGAGAAGATGACCAGGTTCCTCGAGCTCTTCCACTCTCAGCGGGCAGTTTTCCAGCTTCTTCTTGGCCTCGTTACCGAACTTCTCATTTCTTGTTTTGTTCTGAAGCTGCTTCAGTGACATGGTATTCACTTGTTATTCGGCCACCACACTATCTTTTAAAAACTAACCTGTGGAAAAGTATGGTGCAAACTAACAGGCAATAGCACATCATGGTTTATAGATTAAGAAAATGAATAATTACTATCTCAGGAAATGAAGACAGGATACTGCACGCTTGTTTAAATATAGTAGCATACAGATCCAAGTCCAAGAAAAAAGGTTTAAATTCTCAAACTGGTCCTAACGGGTTCCACTCTAATTTTTCTCTTCTAAAATTTCTAAGTTGGAAAGACAAATGGTCAGATCTTTAGGTGGCCTTAGCTGGGAAGTACTCATAGTCCTATGGTGAGAATTCACTATGATATGAAAACGAATTCAATGAGCATTATAATTCATATCACACGATTTCTGCAAATCGTTGGTTTCTGATTTTTCAGTATCACACATAAATTTGAAGAAGCCCACCTTCTCAGCTTTCTCCGATACACTTTGGAGGAACAGCATTTGTGTTATTGTTTTGTCCAGGAGAGCATCAATGCTGCACTGTTTTTCGCAACAAGATACAATCAATGCACTTTTTGTTTGCAAACAAACACAATTGAAAAGAAGGAGATACATCAACTATTAGAACTCAGAAGCCAGACCTTTGATGCATTTGGAATGAGCTCCCTCAACTCCTTCATCCTGTCTTGAATCAGTTGCCTGTCTCTCGGTCTTGGTCTGTGCAGTTCTTTTTTTCCGCCTTCATGCTTTATTTCAACTGAAATTTCCCTGTGCATGTCTTGAATTGTATGAACCACGCATTCTTCAGTCATGGTCCTGTTGATTCCCTTCGGGAGCGAAACAGTCATTTTGGAAGTCATGAAGCCTTCTTCGACTGAGGTAAGTGAAAATTCTCGACCACCAAAGGGATCTGGGATTGCCGATTCCTCCAACCTCAGTGCATGATCTTCTCTCTGTATTTGTGTTCCGCATGAAGTCGAAGAATCCAACCTCAGTGCATGATCTTCTCTCTGTATTTGTGTTTCGCTTGAAGTCGAAGAATCAGTCGAGTGATACGAGCAACTGTTTGGGATATTACCAACCTGGTTGGTTATAGCATCCACTAAGAATTCAGCATAATCATTGGTCTCGAGGTGTGAGTAAGAATATGCTTTATTTCCATTCGCTTGAAGGAGAGAGTGGCTTGTAGACTCTTGTTGTTTCAATCTACCATGCCACATGAAGCTCTCAATATCTTCCCTGGGAATTGCCTCAAGACCTTTGTGCATCTTTGAGTGAATTGAAGAATCTGAAGTTACAACATCATCATTTAAAACTAAAGTGCTGCCACATGTGTGCTCCTGATATTCTTGTGCCATATATGCCAGAATAAAATCATCAATATTATTATAATCCGCATCTTGTATGTTAATTACTGATGTGCAACTCAGTTTGCTGTTGGAATTGATCAACTTATCCATAAATGAGAGGTTTTTCATCTCCGGGTCGACCAGTGTCTTGCAGTGAGTGAGTTCAGATGGTGCTTCATGAACATTGGTCCACAGATCACTCTCATCTGAGCAAGTTGTTAGACCAATATCGTACGCTCCTGTAATGACATCTTCTAACATTGGAAACTCGGACGGAGTGAAGGGATGTGGTAGACTAAGGTGTTCAATGGTAAATAGCTGAGCAGAATTGTTGATCACATCAAATAAGTCATGGGCCAGAACATCTGCGGGATCCAACGATACATCTGCAGTAGGTCTTTTCAAAGAATTTGAGTAGCAGAACCCTGTGGCTGAAGGATTATGAGGAATTGAGGGATTGTAAATCTTATAGAACAGGTCCTTCATGTGTGTCGCCAGTGCTGAACTTTCCAAAACCTGAGGCTTGAGAATTTTTTACACTGATTAGTCACAAGTAAGAGACAGAGACCTTGTGAAGGAAGAGCCTCAATATATTCTATGTGAAGATTGTTGCACATCAAGTCTGAGCAATTGATGTTGTTTTTGCACACAATATGCTGATTATGCAGCAATAGTGTGAGTTCCCTAAACAATGCTGCTGGGGAGGTACAGAACCAGCTTGGTTTCAATCTAGAAATGGAACTGGAACTGGAACCGCCAAAAGTCTCTAAATCATGTTGATTCTCTTAAATATGATAAATGCACTAATGCATTTAGGAAACATGTGGGTACAATAATAACGACTGAACATACCATACATAAAGATCCCAGGTGAAGAACCCCATAAGGAATCACTGGTACAAGTAGAACTGTCTACAAATAAGAAATAAGAATTGCCACGTTAGCCATGCAAGTCTGCGTTTGCTGGTTGAACACAGACATACATTGTTGGAGAGGACAACTGAAGTGAAAATAAGTGGGTCTTACTTTGATTCCTGCTGCAAACTGAAATTGCCAGTCTTCGTGATACTGAAAAAAGTAAAGTTTGTGAAATCACTTAAAGTGCTATGCAAGTTCCAGAGAGTTGTGGTGTGGAACGAAAAGCGTAAATTTAGCTCACCTTGTACACCAAAGTTGAACGAAGATCACTGGAAGAAATCCAGCAATCTTGTCCCATAATGGCCACTTTACCAATAATTCTGTTGAAGTTAAAATCATTAGAGAATCAAACAGTTTATGTGACGTTGATTATAAGAAGTTGAACAACGCGCAATCATGCTTACTCTTCTCCAAGAGAATACGAATGACTAGACATGCGCAGTAATGCTGCCTCGATGGGGCAAAATGGATAGCTTTGATATTGGCCATCGTTAGAAGTAGGTGTTATTATCTGGTTGTCACCATCAGCTGGGCCCCCGTAATGATCTCTCGTGTTTTTGGTCATCTTGTCGACGTAGCCATCCTCCCAAGTCAAGATGCTGAAAGTTAATTTACAAATTATGCAACTGAAAGAGTGATAGTGATTAACGACAAATAAGACTAACAGTTGCAAAATTTTAGATGGTATATACTTTATATGATAAGAATGTTTTTAGTCCTGTTACATTTGACGCACCAAGTTGGTTCAGTACTACTGTCCTACAGATAAGCAAAAAATCAAGAGAACAAACAGTAGGACTTACCCATGCTTCTCGCTTTTGATTGACCAAAATACTGCATACTTCCATAGACGATCAGAACACAAGCCTCGCAACGATTCTGTGTTCAACCCCATGTGCTCACAGCTCAAACCTCATGCAACAAACACAGCAAAGAGAAGTTGCAGACTGGGAGCAAGCTGCCAGAAAATACTAGCTGCAACCGTAAGATGCGCGGCCTGCTTGCTTCCACCGTAGACAAGCTCGTCGTTTGATCAATTTGTGAGAGAAATCTAGAAGCACAACTCCCATAACTCTGCCTCCCTCACTACTCCCTTGCAGTGCAGGCCTTCCCTTTGAAGCACTTGCAAGATTAAAAGTAGGACCCACAAGAATTGCAACCACGGAAGGCAGATATCTTGGAGGTTCTGCAGGTCACTGCCATCCAAAAAACTCAGTGCCCGGGCTTATGTTCAAGCGGCAACATCTTGATGGCAGCTTGTAAAGACCTGAACACAAGAACATGAGGTTTCCCACTTGAGAGTCTGCTGCAGGTTTTTGGTTCAGAAATCATGAATAATTACTTCGAGAAACGTAGGAGAAATATAAGAGTGAAGAAATGTCCGTTGGGAAAATAGATGATCCGCTTATGCTCTCTAACTAGTACATATCTAAACATGTGGGTCATGAGATATGGAAGCTAACCAAGTTCGTACTCCTTACAGTTAATTGGCATGTCCCTTAAAGACAAAGGAATGGAGAAAAAAAAAGAGGGGGAGGCTTCACCAAGAAGAACGCTCCCCTCTTGATGTACAAGAAATCACAAAAAGGTCGCCAAGAAAAGAGTTGATTTGATTCTAGCTAGCAGAGGTTTTTATGAGACCTGGAACTTACTGGAATATGATGAATCCGCAGGAGTAAGCAAACGACAAACAGATGAGAGGTGGCGCCAAACAAGCAGGTGCCTTTGAGAGTTTGAGGCGGGCCTCTTATCAACTCCACTTATATAATTTTCAAGGGAAATAACCCTTTCAGCCACCAGCTGTCCTGTTATTAGTTAAAATAAAAATAATAATACGATCTACCAAAATACTAGTACTATATTCTCTGGTGTAGTAGAATTTGCAGTTAGTACAAAAGTTGAACAATCAACAATGTGCCCCAGAAAAATAGAACTGCTTTCTAGAGTATAAAAAAAACATAGAACTGCTAGTGCAGAGTGGAAGACATATCATATCATATCAGCATCAGGATATGAATATACTAATTCAAGTTGAAGACCCAAGGCAACGTGGCAGGAAAACGAGTTAGCACTAACGTTAAACTTAAAACAAGGAGTTGGTAGGTACTGGACTCCAGCTAGCCCTGTGATAAGTCAAAACGTTCTATATTGGTTTGTGGTTTTCCTTTTGCAGAATGAGTCAACTTCTTCCATCACCAAACATGACATACAATAA
>NC_041382.1:388472979-388483297 GCF_002162155.2 Triticum dicoccoides | reverse complement strand
GGGGGGAATAAACACTCCATGATGTATCAGTAGTACCTAGTCCTGATTTTGATTGAAAAGGGCCAAAAGGCCTATATTTAGTATTCGCTCTCCTGTATATCGTGATGACATAAGCTAATAAGGATCCAGCACGGCCAAAGGGGATGCACCTGCTGATCAGTTTTAGAAAACGTCTAAATAAAGAAATGGAAACCACTCTCTGTCTGCATATGTGTTGTTTATTTTGATTCCATACTTGTGGTTCAGTTGGTCCAGTCGTAGAATACTTCAACTGGAGGATGATTACATTATCTGATGCCAACATCATTTCCCTACATTATCTCCTTTTATCAAATCATAACTCAGGCAACTCTTGAATGCCTTCTCAAGTCAGCCACAACTTCTTTCTGTCAAGAGTCAACCAAGCCTGGTAGCAAGTAGATGGGCATGCACTCAGATTTCTCATGGTATTTTACTTCCATAATTTACTCTTCTTCCAGACCCGGAATGAATTTAAGCGTGATGCCACATAATAGGCCTTTCAGTACAACTTTACAAAGTTACAGGTGCAGCTGGAAGTTAACTAAGGAAAATTCTGGTTCCTGGAATAGATATTGCAGCAAACCTGCAAGTTTAATAATGAACTATGAGTCATCTTGTTATGAGCGAGTGTAAAAACTATACATGTACAGTCATCAAGGCTAATAGCCAGTTATACACACCTCCTCGGTTCCAGCTACAAGGAAATAGGCACTGTCCTGCTGTTGATTCGACAAAATGAGCACAATGTTCAACTGTAAGAACTACTCAGTTAATCAGTTCCAAACTTGCAAACCAAGTGCTACATCCTGGTGAGATTTTATCACCTCAAAAGTAAACATCAGTCAAGTTTCAAGCTTGCACCTCTATGTATAGAGCCATGCTAGAACCTTGGAAGAAAACTATAACTAGAAGAAATTGTTTGTACCTTGTTTGAATCCTCAGCTCTTTGACTTTTTGAGCAAAGTTAGCTGGAAATTAAATATGAATCAGGGCAATTCATAATTTTTAAGAGAAGTCCAATAACAGTTGAAGTAGGCTCACCATTCTCTCACCAAAGATTATAGATGCTTCTTAGGGATATTTTCGCAGACCATTGAAGATTTTTATTTCCATGTATCTCCACCTAGAAGGACCTTGATACTTAGACCACTTCAATCTTCTTTGGAGGCATGACAGACTTGAAACATTTCCAGTTGCAGGGAAAACACAGTTCTTGTCGGCAAATAAACAAAGCACACAACAGCACTTACTTCTACTAGCATGGTTCTCCATCTGGACATGTAATATAAATTCACTAGTTAGTAGTCCCAGAAGACAATAACCGGCAATTGGGAAGCAAGTTTAGGAGCCATCTTCTACCTCAGAGATGGTACGGCATCTAAATTTTTTCCAGGACAACACTTTAAAACATGAGTAGCAAGGGTGAAATCCTATATATGTTTAATGTCCCTGTTATGGTGCTGCTAGAAGGAGGGCGCGAGAGGGCCGGCCGGGGGCCTTTTGCCCACGGCCGGGCAAGATGGAAGGGATTTCCTTCTTAATTCTTGCTTGATTAGATTGATACATCTCCTCTCTTTATATAGAGAGGTTTACTTGACTCCCAAGCAAGGCTTACTTGACCCCTAAGCAAGCGACCCTTATCTCTAATTAACCCTAAGACTAACGGGCTATACCGGCAGCCCAGGCCATTAGGCCCATTACGTACTCTAACACTACACCCCACCTGGACATGCAGCTTGTCCTCGAGCTACAGCCTAGCCAACTTATAACCATGACTCGACGCAACACAAACCTAACACCTAAAAACAAGCCTTTTACATCTCGGCTTGTTTTATTACTCTCAACCTGAAATGGACCGGAACGCTTTATTTTGGACCCCTTAACAGAAAGTGGACACCATCCGCACGTCGGACATGCACGTGTACAGCCACCTGGATCCCATGGACATCACCTGGACAAAAGGAGTGCATGTGTATGGCCACCTGGAAGTGGTCGCAAGAGCGACCAGCAGAGGCGCCCTCGCGGCGGCCGGCGGCGGAATGCAGTGGTGCTACGCGGTGTGCTCCTGTCGGTGACACCCTGCCTTCTCCCCGCCGGACGGCTGTTGGTTTGCACCGCACTGGGAAGAGTGGAGGGCTTGCGATGGAGAATGACGAGGAGGGGAGCGCCCCCCCAAACCGCCGATGTCGCAGACTTTGAGGTCGCTGCCCGCGGGAAAAACAGCATGCCCGCCGCCCGTGGGGGAAACCGTATGCCCAAGATCCCCGACGCAGTGGACGAGATTGAGGTCCTTTGCACAGCGAAGGGCAATTTGGACGAGCGGCAGCTGCAGACCACGCATCTCCCGCACACGCCGACGCGCTAGGAGGCCGCGCGCAGCAGCCTGCAGCCTCACCGCCGCCGACACGTGGCGGGTAGTGATCCAAGCCGGAAGCGGTGACGGCGACGGCGGGAACTTGATCTGCTGGATGGGGACGCCCTGGGGAAGCGGTGATGGCGACGACGGGAACATGATCTGGTGGATCGGGACTCCCACCGGCGCGGTCGATGCAGGGCCGGAGCTGAACGACGGTGGCTGCTGCAGCGGAGCGCCGGGCGCGGCGGAGGCCGCCAAGAGTGGCGGCTGCCATTGCAACCAGGGCGGGGCGGTGGTGGCGGTGGATGGAAGCTGCAGCGGCGGCTGCCGCGGCCCAGCGAGCGCGGCGGGGACGCCCTGGGGCAGTAGCAGCGACTGCTGCGACGGATCGCCGGGCGTGGCGGAGGCCGCTAGGAGCGGCGGCTGCCACTGCAGCCAGGGCGGGGCGGTGGATGGCAGCTGCACCGGCTGCTGCAGTGACCCGGTGAGCGCGGCGGAGGCCGCTTGGTGCGGCGGCTGCCACGGCAGCCACGGCGGCGCGGTGGCGGCGATGGGCGGCGCAGCTGGGTGCGGCCCGTAGGACCCGGCCAAGAACAGGCGGATCTCCTGGACCGCCTGGGTTAGGTCCCGCAGCGCCCCGAACACCTCCTCCGGGGTGAGGACGGCGGGGGCGGGTGTGACAGAGGATCCCGGCAGCGGAAGAGACGGGTTGGGCGGCGGTGAAGACATGATCGAACCGAAGCTGGCTGATACCAAATTGTTATGGTGCTGCTAGAAGGAGGGCGCGAGAGGGCCGGCCGGGGGCCTTTTGCCCACGTCCGGGCAAGATGGAAGGGATTTCCTTCTTAATTCTTGCTTGATTAGATTGATACAACTCCTCTCTTTATATAGAGAGGTTTACTTGACTCCCAAGCAAGGCTTACTTGACCCCTAAGCAAGCGACCCTTATCTCTAATTAACCCTAAGACTAACGGGATATACCGGCAGCCTAGGCCATTAGGCCCATTACGTACTCTAACAGTCCCACACCACTAAACTTTTAACGTGAAGCAGATTGAAACTTAATGCAGGAAACTCTTAATACAAGAAGTGTGAAGCATAGAGATTTACCACAGACCTTTGTATTCTTGCATCTAAGAACAGATGATCTCCCTATTCTGAGCAGAAATATGAAAGTATAACCTTGAGGTGATCAAGTTTGTTGCATCCAAGATTTTGCGGACCTAATGACATAAGCACTTGTGGTTTCTCTCAAACAAGTACTTGTGGTTGAGTGAATGACTGATGTTGTGAGGCAACCATGCTAAATATATTTATTCTGTTCCTGTTTTCTATTTAGTTTGTTATCTCTCCCTCCTTCATGCAGTACTTCATAAGTAGGGTAACTAATGTGACCCTTCTTCATCAAGTCCTCAACAAGTATCTTTGGTGCAGCTATCTTCTTCTTATCAGCACTCAAGATGGTATCTACAACCTCGGGAACAACTCCAATTCTAACCATGACACGAATAACGCCCACAGCTTCCGTAATCTGATGGTTCACTGCGAGTGTATTTATTACACGGCCAAAAGTAGCCATTGATGGAATGAAACCCCCATTTATCATTTCCACGAGATGCTCGTATGCACGGTCAACATTTGCAGTCTTGCATGATCCATCAATTAGGACGCGATAAGTATACGAATCAGGTCTATATCCCTTCTGGACCATCTTCTCAAAAATACTTTCAGCCATTTGCATGTTCAGTTGACTGCAATATGCGCTAATTAGGATATTAAATGTATCAGCTGTTGTGGAGTACCCCTTTTCCTCCAATTTTTGAAAAAGTATGTACGCTCCCTCAATCTCACCATTCCTACAAAATCCATGAATAAGTGTGTTGAAGCTAACTGCATCAGGAGCTAGTCCTTCTTGACTCATCCTCACTATCACCCCAGAGGCCTCTTCCAATTTATTGGACTTGCAGAAATTCTCTATCAGTATGTTGTAGGTAATAGTGTTTGGGCGACATCCTTTAAGTGTCATCTCTTTGAATGTTTCGTTAACTTCATTGGCCTTCCCAGACTTGCAGAGACCATTAAGGACCGAATTGTATGTGATAGCATCAGGGGTGATGCCATATGTCCACATCCTTTCAACAAGCTGAAGAGCACTGTCCAGCTTCAACCTCTTGCAGTACCCATCAATCAATGTGTTGAAGGTGAACACATCAGGAAGGTATCCTTTCAAAATGGCATCGTTCATCACAACTGTGGCATCCGAAATATTCCCCATTTTGCACAGCCCATTGATAACAATGTTGTATGTCCAAATGTCAGGATGACAACCGTCCTCGGACATCTCATTCATGACCTGCAAGGCCTGCAAGATCAGCCCCTGGCGACAGAGTCCCTTGATAAGAGAATTGTACACTACCAGATCAGGTTTCAGTTCTTTTGCTTGGGCCTCATTAAACAGCTCCAGCGCCCTCTCGATATCACCCTCGGCACATAGGCCATTGATCAAGGAGCAATATGTGACCCGGTCCGGTACAAAACCTTTAAAGACAGCATCCTTAAGGAGCTCAGTAGCTTCTTGCATCATTCCCATCTTGCAGTACCCATCAATAATGGTGTTATAGGTGAAATCATCTGGCATGCAGCCCCGGTTCATCATCCTACGAAGGTAGTGTGCAGCCTCCTGGGCTCTGTAGCCCTTTCAAAGGCCACGGATGAGCGTGTTGTAGGTCACAACGTCTGGTGTGATGTAGTCGTCCATCTCTTTTACAAGTGCAACGGCTTGGGCCAACCTCCCACATTCGCAGAGCCCCCTGATCCAAATATTGTAGGTGAACCTGTTCACAGACATCCCCCGCTTGAGAACCTTGGCGAGAAGCGCGGCAGCCTCAGAGATATCCCCTTTCTTGCAAAGATCATGCAGGACCTTGTTAAAAGTGGCAGTATCAAGGAACACCGGTCCCTGGAGCATTTCATCGAACAGGCGACGTGCGTCGTGGGGGTGGCCGTGCGCATAGAGTCCAGACACGACGGTGCAGTATGCGACGGGTCTGGCATGGCATCCACGGTCTGGCAGAGTGCGCAGGAGTCTGAGGGCAACATGCGGGCGGGCGGTGAGGCAGAAGGAGCGGAGGCGGATGGTGTGGGTGTGAAGGTCGGGGGCAAGCCCGGTGGCGAGCATCCTGACGTAGACCTTGTGAGCCTGGTGGTGGTGGTGGGCGTGGACGAGGGCGTCCATGATGGCGTTATAGGCGGTGGCTTGGGGCGGGCAGGCGAAGAGGTCCATGCGCTCGAAGGCGTCGACGGCGGCCTGGAGGCGGCCGGCCCGGGCGAAGGCGCGTATGGAGGCAACGTAGAGCGGGTGGAGGGAGGCGGGGGCGAGGGCCGAGCGCGCGGAGGCGAGGGCGGCGTGGACGGCATCGACGCGGCCGGTGGAGGCGAGGCGGTGGATCAGAGCGCCGTACGCCGGGGCCGTCAAAGCGACGGCTTCGCCTGGCATTCGCCGATATCGAATTCGCGCGCGCGCACGCAACGGCTGACACTGCTCTTCTGAATTTCTGATGCTGCTGCTGCATGTCAATGTCTACTGGGCTGGACTTGAAAGCCTACGTTAACAATTATGGATTTTAAGAGCAACTTTAATGGAGCGATCCATTTTATCTGTTTGGGTCATCCGCATATAAAAGTTGACTCAACAGGCAGCGTCCACTTGCTGTCCGTTTTGTGTCCGCGCGGACCCATTTTCGTCTTAAATTTGAGAAAATTTGGGTCAAAAGCGGGCGCTATCTATGCCCTCCTCGTCCGCCTCTGTCCGGTTGCATGTGCTGCCTGCCCCACTTGCCATCCACCCATCCATCCCATCCCGTCTCTCTCCTCCTTTTTCTTCTCCCACCCACCCACCCCGCTCGTTCTTCTCCGGCGCTGGTGCTCCGCCGTGGTGGGCTCTTGCTCCCCCGGCCGCGCCCGTCGACTCGCCTTGCCTGGCCTTGCCTTGCCGCGCCCAAGCTCGCGGGATGCGGCGCGCACGAGCGAGGCACGGGCAGAGGCGCGCGAGGCAGGGCGAGGATGGCTCCGGCCAGCGCAGGGCGCGGAGCGGCAGCGCGCGGGACGCGGCGAGCTACAGCGCGAGCGAGGCACGGGCAGAGACGCGCGAGGCACGCCGAGGATGGCTCCGGCGAGCTACAGCGCGAGCAGGGCGCGGCGCGCAGGGGGCGGCAGCGCGCGGGGCGGCTCCGTCGGGCGCAAGGGTGGCGAGCTGCAGCGCGAGCGGTGCGCGGTCAGATGCAACACACGGGAAACGCGGCGAGCTGCAGCACGAGACGCGGGGGCGGGGGTGCAACTAGATGCGGCAGGCAGGAGCTGTGGCGGGCGCGAGCTGGCGCAGCGGCCGCGGTGAGCTGCGGCGAGCGCGGCGGGCATGCTGCTCCGGCCGTGCAGGTGGCTGCGTGCGTGCGTGCATGCACAACGCATGCTACCCCGCGTGCGTAGCTAGCCGCTCCCGTGCTCGCGGTGGCCTTTGCTCGCCCTGCTTGTCGTGGCCTTCGCTCGCCCCGCTCGCGACCTCCCCTCCAATACATGGAACTCGCCACGGTGCGCCAAGCTTGCGTTGCCGCGCAGCAGAGCCATGGCGGGCTCCAGCTCGTCCGCTCGCCCGGGCGGCGCTACTGCAGCCGTTGGTCTCGCCCCGCGTCGAACCCGGCCTGGCCTCGCCTCCCCGCGCCCAGCTGCTGCATGGTCTCGCCCAGCGCCCGACCTCAAGCAGCAGGCTCCAGCTCGTCCAGGCCATGGCCAACGTGCACCGGCGTTTGCGAGCTATATGTGTTTGACGAAATGCCGACCCGGACATGCATAAAATGGGCCTGCCTTCCGTTGAACGCACTTGCCGACCCAAATAAAAAAGCAGATACGGACGGGCGACCCAAACGGACAAAAAGCGGACAAAATCGGTGTCCGTTTGGGTCGCTCCGTTGGAGTTGCTCTAAATATGTTCATGAATTTATAGGAACTATTCAGGTTTCTTTAAAACACATGAATTCGTAAAAAACTGTTGATGATTTTTTTACTTTTTTATGGATTTAAAAATATTCATGAATTAGAAAAAATGATAAAAGAAATGGGAAAAAAGAAATAAAATCAAACAGGAAGCTATACAAAAACAAAAAATTGTAGGAAAATATCAATCTATAAACAAAGAAAAGAAAACCAATGGATAAACTCTCAACTTGTACCCAGAAAAAACTAAAATAGCCATCTCAGAGATTAGCCACCAATTTGGTGCTGTGTGGTACAAGACAAGAGAAAGAACGAGACAAAAGCCTAAATGGCCAAACTTAATGGAGGAAGGAGTATGTGATTTATACCAAAAGAGTATTATTATTTGCTATGAGCGAAGAATATGGAATTCCGGTTCAAGAACTCCTCGCATAATACAATCTCGGAAGAACTTGTTTTTCAATCCATAACTCAGCCATTTGAGGCACCGATGGGTCGAAGGCGGCCAACTTTAACTATCAATATACAAATATGCTATTGCAACTTGAAATAGCTATTGAAACTAAAAACTGCTACAAAAATACTTATTCATTTGCAATGGTAATTACAATGAAAGCTCCTCATTGCCTAGTTGTCATACTTGCTAAACGAGACACATCTGTTGTGGGGTAATACCGAAAGAGTAGATTTGTAGGTGCTCTGAGTCGGAGAGTTAGTTAGCCAGAAGGAATGGCCTTAGGGGAGTCATGACTCTCCTTCCCTTCCTCTTCACTAGGCATCATGCCATCCTCTGCGTTAGTGTTCTAGGATCTAGAAGGAATGGTCGCTAAACATTGGATAGAACCTCTGATGATGTCTAGGTAACGACAAGTAATCCTGGATAGTTGTAACTTGTGACGCTCCGATTCAATCGTACATTAATCATACACGCAAACGTGTACGATCAAGATCAGGGACTCACGGGAAGATATCACAACACAACTCTAAAACATAAATAAGTCATACAAGCATCATAATACAAGCCAGGGGCCTCGAGGACTCGAATACAAGTGCTCGATCATAGACGAGTCAGCGAAAGCAACAATATCTGTATACAGACATAAGTTAAACAAGTTGCCATAAGATGGCTAGCACAAACCGGGATACAGATCGAAAGAGGCGCAGGCCTCCTGCCTGGGATCCTCTTAACTACTCTTGGTCGTCGTCAGCGGCCTGCATGTAGTAGTAGGCACCTCGAGTGTAGTAGGAATCATCGTCGAGGTGGCGTCTGGCTCCAGGGCTCCAGCATCTGGTTGCGACAACCAGGTAGAAGGGAAAGGGGAAAAGAGGAAGAAAAGCAACCGTGAGTACTCATCCAAAGTACTCGCAAGCAAGGAGCTACACTACATATGCATGGGTATATGTGTAAAGGGCCATATCGGTGAACTGAACTGCAGAATGCCAGAATAAGAGGGGGATAGCTAATCCTGTCGAAGACTACGCTTCTGGCAGCCTCCGTCTTGCAGCATGTAGAAGAGAGTAGATTGAAGTCCTCCAAGTAGCATCTCCAAGTAGCATCTCCAATAGCATCGCATAGCATAAACCTACCCGGCGATCCTCCCCTCGTCGCCCTGTGGAAAAGCGATCACCGGGTTGTCTGTGGAACTTGGAAGGGTGTGTTTTATTAAGTATCCGATTCTAGTTGTCATAAGGTCAAGGTACAACTCCAAGTTGTCCTGTTACCGAAGATCACGGCTATTCGAATAGATTAACTTCCCTGCAGGGGTGCACCAACTTACCCAACACGCTTGATCCCATTTGGCCGGACACACTTTCCTGGGTCATGCCCGGCCGCGGAAGATCAACACGTCGCAGCCCCACCTAGGCACAACAGAGAGGCCAGCACGCCGGTCTAAACCTAAGCGCGTAGGGGTCTGGGCCCATCGCCCTGAGCACACCTGCATGTTGCGTGGGCGGCCGAAAGCAGACCTAGCCTAGTGGCGTTCCAGTCCAATTCGACGCGCGCCACTCAGTCGCTGACGTCACGAAGTGCTTCGGCTGATACCACGACGCCGAGTGCCCATATCTTTCCCACGTAGTTGGTTAGTGCGTATAGGCTCGTAGCCAACTCAGATCAAATACCAAGATCTCGTTAAGCACGTTAAGTATCCGCGAATGCCGAACAAGGCCAGGCCCACCTCTCTCCTAGGCGGTCTCAACCTGCCCTGTCGCTCCGCCACAAAGATCCACTCGCGGGTGCTCCACCAGCCGACCCGACTTTAGTCTCCACATGTATCATGTATAAAGTATATAGTATATACCCGTGATCACCTCCCGAGTGATCACGGCCCGATAGTATAGCACGGCAGACGGACAAGAATGTAGGGCCACAAATGAATATACTAGCATCCTATACTAAGCATATAGGATTACAGGTAAAGATAACAACAGTAGTAACAAGGCCAGGCTATGCATCAGAATAGGTATAACAGAAAGCAGTAACATGCTACACTACTCTAATGCAAGCAGTATAGAGTAGAGTAGGCGATATATGGTGATCAAGGGGGGGGGGCTTGCCTGGTTGCTCTGGCAAGAGAGAGGGGTCGTCAACTCTGTAGTCGAACTGGGCAGCAGCAGCGTCGGTCTCGTAGTGGTGGGGGGCGCGTAGGGTCTAGGCAGAGGGCTCGGGGACGGTCGGGGAGGACCGGCGAGGAGGAGGTCGAGGCGGCGGAGCTCGTGGAGGGGGCCGGGGACGACGACGACGCAGGGGAAGCAGGCCGGCGGGGAGGCGGACGGCGACGAGGTCGGAGAGGGGCAGCCCGGCGAGTGGCGCGGGTCGGTGACGGGGCCGGGGCGGCAAGCAACGGCGTCGGCAGTGGTAGCGACGTAGGGCGGCGAGGCACCGGGGCGATGGCGTCGGGGTCGCCGGGTTCGATCCCCCCCTTCCCGATCCAGATCAGGCCGGGGAAGAGG
>NC_041382.1:388464480-388472430 GCF_002162155.2 Triticum dicoccoides | reverse complement strand
GTGGGGGGGGGGTTAAGGGAGTGAGGGGGCCGGATGGGCCAGTGGGCTGGCCGGATGGGTCAGTGGGCCGGCCGGCTGGGCCGTTTGGCCTAGTTGGCCAGGGGGGTTCCCCCCCCCTTATTTATTTTGTTTGTTTTCTTTTCTTTTTTTTCCTTTTCTGTTTTAATTCATTTTAATAACTTAGACATTTATAAAATGTGTTTACTCCACCTTAATTACCGATGCAATATTTGGCAACCCCCGAACATTTTAGTTTTAATTTTTGAAAACTTTTATTGCTATCATAATTTGAATTTGAAGTTCGAAACAATTTTGAATTAACCCGAGATTAACTACATTGACAGAGGTGACGTGGCACCATCAACGTGAGTTTACTGTAGCATGATTATCCGGGCATTACAAATCTCCTCCACTACAAGAAATCTCGTCCCGAGATTTAGGAGGTAGACGGAAAGAGTGCGGGGTATTCATCACGAAGACGATCCTCGCGTTCCCAGGTGGCTTCGTCTTCAGAGTGATTCGACCACTGGACTTTGAGGAACTTGATCGCCTTCTGACGTGTGCGGTGTTCAGCTTGGTCGAGAATGCAGACCAGATTCTCTTTATAGGAGAGGTCCTGTTGCAATTCGAGCACTTCATGGTCCACTGCTCGGATTGGGTCCTTGAAGCAGCGTCGGAGTTGTGACACGTGGAACACATCGTGAACCTGAGAAAGGTTCGGCGGAAGTTCCAGTTGATATGCCACTTTCCCACGCCTTTCCAGAATAGTGAATGGGCCAATATAGCGAGGAGCTAGCTTGCCCTTGATCCCGAAGCGGTGAGCACCCTTCATTGGTGTAACGCGAAGATAGGCCTTTTCGCCAGGTTGATAGACCATGTCTTTATGATGACGGTCATAATTACTCTTTTGACGTGACTGAGCAGTCTTGAGATTCTCGCGAATAATGCGGACTTGTTCTTCGGCATGTTGGATAATATCCGGACCGAAGAGTGGACGTTCCCCAGTTTCTGACTAGTTCAGAGGGGTTCGGCACTTTCGTCCATATAACACTTCGAAGGGGGCCATCTTCAGACTAGCTTGATAGCTATTATTATAAGAGAACTCAGCATACGGGAGAGATTCCTCCCATTTCTTGCTGAAGGAAATAACACAAGCTCGAAGCATGTCTTCGAGAACTTGGTTGACACGTTCAACTTGCCCGTGTGACTGCGGATGAAACGCAGTACTGAAAGATAAATGAGTCCCCATAGCTTCTTGAAAACTTGCCCAGAATCTTGAAGTGAATAAGCTGCCACGGTCCGAGCTGATAACCAGTGGAATACCGTGAAGTGAAACAATTCTGGACATGTAGAGCGTTGCAAGCTGACTAGCAGTGATCGTTTCTTTGACCGCCAGAAAATGTGCAACTTTAGAAAGCCGGTCAATGACGAGAAGAATAACATCATTACCTTTCTGCGACTTGGGAAATCCAGTGACGAGTCCATTTCAACATTGTCCCATTTCCATTCAGGTATAGAGATAGGTTGCAGAGTTCTAGCAGGCCTTTGATGTTCTGCTTTGATACGACAGCAAACGTCACATTCAGCAACATAACGAGCAATGTCTCGCTTCATATTAGACCACCAGAATCTCTGACGAATGTCTTGGTACATCTTGGTGCTACCGGGATGAATAGACAAAGGCGTATCATGAGCTTCTTTCATAACCTTTGGAGTCAGATTCAGGTTTTCCCTCTTACTCGGTACCACTAGGCGACCTTTGAAGAATAGGGTGCCTACGTCATCCACAGTGAAGAATGAGGGCTTTCCTTCTGCGAGATAAAGTTTAATCCTCTCGACTTCATCGTCACATTTCTGTATCCATTTGATGGTGTCCACAAGATCTGGTTTCGCAACCAGGGTATTGAGAGAACCCCTGGAAACAACATGGAGGTTCATCTTGCGAAGCTCCGGAGGAGGGGGAGCGAGTGCACCCGGAGGAACAATATGGAGGTTCAGCTTTCTGAACTCTTCAACGAGTGAGGACTGAACTTTGTGAACCTGGAGGTGGTTGCAGTAAGACTTGCGACTCAAGGCATCAGCCATTACATTAGCCTTGCCTGGTGTATAGGAAACACCCAAATCAAAGTCTGCAACAGTCTCCATCCATCTCTGCTGATGGAGGTTTAGGTCTGGCTGAGTAAACAGATACTTCAGACTTTGGTGGTCAGTGAAGATCTCGCAACGATTACCGAGTAGGTAATGTCGCCACTGCTTCAGTGCATGAATGACAGCAGCAAGCTCGAGGTCGTGAACTGGGTAGTTCTCTTCGTGAGGGCGCAATTGCCGCGAGGCATAGGCAATCACTTTGCGCTCCTGCATTAGGACACAGCCTAATCCTTGACGGGAAGCGTCGCAGCAAATGACGAAGTCCTTCTTAGTATCAGGAGGAGCTAGTACTGGGGCAGAAGTCAACTTGTCTTTGAGTGCCTGGAAACTTTCCTAACATTTATCTGTCCATTGGAACTTGACGCCCTTATGCAGCAGGTTAGTCAGAGGCCTAGCAATCTTGGAGAAGTTCTCGACGAATCGACGGCAATAGCTGGCGAGACCGAGAAAACTTCTGACTTGCTTAATGTTCTTCGGAGGAGTCCAATCAAGAATAGCCTGAACTCGTTCAGGGTTGACGGCAATACCATCCTTAGAGATGACATGCCCAAGATAGGTTACTTCGGGAAGCCAGAATTCACATTTCGAGAACTTGGCATAAAGTTGATGCTCTCGTAGCTTTTCCAACACAAGACGAAGATGTTCAGCATGCTCTTCTTCGTTCTTAGAAAATACCAGGATATCATCCAGATAAACCACGACGAACTTGTCGAGGTAATCCATGAATATATAGTTCATCAGGCGAGAGAAGGTGGCTGGAGCATTGGTTAAGCCGAAGGACATGACGGTGTACTCGTATGAACCATAACGAGTCACAAATGCGGTCTTGGGGATATCCTCTTCGCGAACACGGATCTGGTGGTAACCCAACCTCAAGTCGAGTTTAGAGAACACTGATGAACCAGCCAGTTGATCATACAGATCATTGATCCGAGGAAGAGGATACTTATTCTGAATGGTAGCTTGATTTATAGGACGGTAGTCTTGGACCAATCGGTTTGTCCCATCCTTCTTCTTGACAAAGAGAGAAGGTGCCCCCAAGGAGAGCAACTTGGGCGGATGAAACCACTTTGAAGAGATTTGTCGATTTCCTCCTTAAGCTCAAGGAGTTCATGCGGCGGCATCTTGTAGGGTCGCTTGGCTATAGGAGTGGTGCCTGGTTTCAAGTCGATGACGAATTCGACAGCTCTAGCAGGGGGAATCCCTGGGAGTTCTTCAGGAAAGACGTCCTGGAAGTCACGAACGACAGGAATGTTTTCAATGCCCTCGAGTGGTGGAGCGTTCAATGCATTCCATGCATAGAGCCTTGCCTCGGCATTTTGCACCAGATGAGCTTGGTAAGTGACTATTTCATCGGAAGGGTGTAGCAGATGGACGGTCTTAGTGGCGCAAACTATAGAAGCAGTATGCGCCTTTAACCAATTCATTCCCAGAATGAGGTCAATGCTACAAGACTTTAGCACGATGGGTGAGACAAGGAATTCCAGTCCTTAGATTTCAACGGGGACGTCGTTGCAAATCATGGAGGTTCGACATTGGCCCGTAGGGGTGTACTAATAGTGAAGCATTCATGTCTTCACATTTAATGTCGTGCAAGCATGCAAAATCTTCTGACATGAATGAATGCGATGCACCTGTATCAAATAAAACGCATGCTGGTACTGAATTTACGAGGAGTGTACCCATCACAGTAGCAGGCTGGTCTTGAGCTTCGTTCAGATCAACGTGGTTGACATGAACTCGACCATAAGGCTTGGCATTGTTGTTGCGGGACTGGTTGCTTCCACGGCCAGTCGCTGGAAGGGCCAGTTGATTCTGGTTCTGGTTGCATTCTCTAGCACGGTGCCCTGGTTGTCCACACCTGAAGCACAAACCATTATTGGGGGTGGGAACAGGAGCTTGGGGTGGTGGAGCTGGAAGCTTTGGCTGCCTAGTTGGAGTAGGCAGACGAGGTGCAGCATAGCTCTGTCTTGGGGCAGGTGCATTTGGCTGGTACATGCTGTTGGGAATCCATATCTTACGCTTCTGCGAGGACGGGCCCGAAGACGAGCCCGTGTCACGGTTGCGCCTGTTAGAGCTCTGGTATTCCTGCAAACCAGTTTCGACATCGATAGCTTTGTTCACCAAGGTGGCGAAATCAGCAAAGTCGTGCACTAGAAGTGCGAGTTTGATGTCAGCTTGAAGGCCGTCACGGAACTTCTCTTGTCTGCGTGCATCAGTTGCAATATCCTCCTCAGCATAGCGAGACAAGTCCAGAAACTCTCGTTGATAAGCTTCAACAGTCTTGTTGCCTTGGGTGAGGTTGCGGAACTCACGCTTCTTTCGGTCCATGACTCCTTGAGGGATGAAGCGGGCACGGAAAGCAGCTTGGAAGTCTGGCCAGGTGATGATTGTTCCAACTGGCAGAGTACGCCTGTGGCTGTCCCACCATTGAGCTGCGGGTCCCTTCAGGAAGAAGGAAGCAAAATTGACATAGCTGGCAGGGGCTACATCAGCAGACTCCATCTAATAGGTGATGTCACGGAGCCAGTCATCAGCATCCAGCGGCTGGGTTGAGCTGCGGTACACACTTGGGTTGAGGCGTATGAAATCCTGCAGAGTTGTTGTGTTTGGCTGCTGGTTCATATTGGGGCGAGGAAACTGAGCCATCATGTTTTCCATGAACTGGCGATTCATCTCAAGCTGTTGGATCATACCAGCCATGTACTTAGGCGGTGGTGGGAAGTTGCCACCACGACCACGACCAGCTGGTCTAACCATCCTGCTAATATATAACAGGGGTAGTTCAGCATTTGAGAAATTATGCAAATGACAAGAATCATTCATGATGAAACATGCATAATGAAAGCAGCACGATAGATACTACATAGTAGTCGGCATATCTTACAAAAGGGGTCATGCATAGAGTTCGGTACACAGAGTTCAGTACATAGACTAAGACATCATAGGCGGCACGCAGGCTCGCGGCGAATGCATCTAACACTAACAAGCAAGCCTACATCAGTCCCACGCGGTACTGCGGAGGTAGTTGTAGCCTGAAAGCTGATAGTGTGGCAGCAAATAGTCCTCCACCTCAGTGACCTGGGGGCCGCGGATACTCTGGTGCAGAACCTGACGCCCAAGTGGCAGAAGAGGACCAAGTGCGGGAGAGTAGCCTCCCACATTTGGCCAACCGACACCCTGGGGCATCACGGTCCTGGCTGGGTAGATCGCAGAACGCGGCGACTCTCTGGATCGGACAAAGGGGTGCAACAGCGTCAGAGCACGGTAAAGGTGCTGACGGGTGGTGTACAACTCGTGGCGAAGAGCTCGGTTAGCTCGATCCAGCCCATCAGCATGCAGAACAAAGTTCTGATGGTAGAAGGGCTCTCGGGTGACAGTGGAGTAGGCAGCAGTGTAGTAACCCTCCGCACCAACATCAGATGCGATAGCAATGTGCCTGAAGGGGGAGGTGTCCAACTCCCGATACTCTCCACGAAGACGTGTCAGAGCAGCATAAGCAGCATCGTGGACTGCCATATCGATAGTCACCCCAACACCATGTGCGGTGTGCAGCACAGTAGTGGAGTCATACTCCCGAGAGTAGAGGTGGACGATGGCTCGGTACTGGTCCTGGTTAAAGTCCTGGTACTCCTCAGAGACGGTGTACTCAGGATGCCAGCGATAACCCAGATAGGTCATCATCTCTGCTAGCACCGCAGGTGATCCCGAGGCACCAATGGCCGTCGTGTGGCGCACGACCTGCCTCGTGGGTTCCATCTAAAAACAAAGATGTTTCAAGGAGTCAAATGACAGTGCGGAAATCGTCCAAAATACTATTCCAAAGAATACTATGGCTTTATCCAACTTTGGGGTGAATGTGGTCACGGGATCCTAGTGTTAGTCAGTAAATTCGTTTAACCCGAGTAGAAGAGAGTTCAGAGTCCCAGAGTAAAGGTCGAGGAGTAAAAGATCCTAGTACCACCCGATGGCGACGTGGGCCCATAAGGCACACAGCCATGTTAGTAAAAGTTTTTGCAATGTCTAGACTCGACTTTGGCCAAGGGGTGTGGAAGGGGGATTCCTACAGGCAGTTGGCTCTGATACCAACTTGTGACGCCCCGATTCAATCGTACACTAATCATACACGCAAACGTGTACGATCAAGATCAGGGACTCACGGGAAGATATCACAACACAACTCTAAAACATAAATAAGTCATACAAGCATCATAATACAAGCCAGGGGCCTCGAGGGCTCGAATACAAGTGCTCCATCATAGACGAGTCAGCGGAAGCAACAATATCTGAGTACAGACATAAGTTAAACAAGTTGCCATAAGATGGCTAGCACAAACTGGGATACAGATCGAAAGAGGCGCAGGCCTCCTGCCTGGGATCCTCCTAACTACTCTTGGTCGTCGTCAGCGGCCTGCACGTAGTAGTAGGCACCTCGAGTGTAGTAGGAATCATCGTCGACGGTGGCGTCTGGCTCCAGGGCTCCAGCATCTGGTTGCGACAACCAGGTAGAAGGGAAAGGGGAAAAGAGGGAGAAAAGCAACTGTGAGTACTCATCCAAAGTACTCGCAAACAAGGAGCTACACTACATATGCATGGGTATATGTGTAAAGGGCCATATCGGTGAACTGAACTGCAGAATGCCAGAATAAGAGGGGGATAGCTAATCCTGTCGAAGACTACGCTTCTGGCAGCCTCTGTCTTGCAGCATGTAGAAGAGAGTAGATTGAAGTCCTCCAAGTAGCATCTCCAAGTAGCATCTCCAATAGCATCGCATAGCATAAACCTACCCGGCGATCCTCCCCTCGTCGCCCTGTGGAAAAGCGATCACCGGGTTGTCTGTGGAACTTGGAAGGGTGTGTTTTATTAAGTATCCGATTCTAGTTGTCATAAGGTCAAGGTAAAACTCCAAGTCGTCCTATTACCGAAGATCACGGCTATTCGAATAGATTAACTTCCCTGTAGGGGTGCACCAACTTACCCAACACGCTTGATCCCATTTGGCCGGACACACTTTCCTGGGTCATGCCCGGCCGCGGAAGATCAACACGTCGCAGCCCCACCTAGGCACAACAGAGAGGCCAGCACGCCGGTCTAAACCTAAGCGCGCAGGGGTCTGGGCCCATCGCCCTGAGCACACCTGCACGTTGCGTGGGCGGCCGAAAGCAGATCTAGCCTAGTGGCGTTCCAGTCCAATTCGGCGCGCGCCGCTCAGTCGCTGACGTCACGAAGTGCTTCGGCTGATACCACGACGCCGAGTGCCCATATCTTTCCCACGTAGTTGGTTAGTGCGTATAGGCTCGTAGCCAACTCAGATCAAATACCATGATCTCATTAAGCGCGTTAAGTATCCGCGAACGCTGAACAGGGCCAGGCCCACCTCTCTCCTAGGCGGTCTCAACCTGCCCTGTCGCTCCGCCACAAAGATCCACTCGCGGGTGCTCCACCAGCCGACCCGATTTTAGTCTCCACATGTATCATGTATAAAGTATATACCCGTGATCACCTCCCGAGTGATCACGGCCCGATAGTATAGCACGGCAGACGGACAAGAATGTAGGGCCGCAGATGAATATACTAGCATCCTATACTAAGCATATAGGATTACAGGTAAAGGTAACAATAGTAGTAACAAGGCCAGGCTATGCATCAGAATAGGTATAACAGAAAGCAGTAACATGCTACACTACTCTAATGCAAGCAGTATAGAGTAGAATAGGCGATATCTGGTGATCAAGGGGGGGGGGGCTTGCCTGGTTGCTCTAGCAAGAGAGAGGGGTCATCAACTCCGTAGTCAAACTGGGC
>NC_041382.1:388462335-388463577 GCF_002162155.2 Triticum dicoccoides | reverse complement strand
GGGTTAAGGGAGTGAGGGGGCCGGATGGGCCAGTGGGCTGGCCGGATGGGTCAGTGGGCCGGCCGGCTGGGCCGTTTGTCCCAGTTGGCCAGGGGGGTTCCCCCCCTTATTTATTTTGTTTGTTTTCTTTTCTTATTTTTCCTTTTCTGTTTTAATTCATTTTAATAACTTAGACATTTTATAAAATGTGTTTACTTCACCATAATTACCGATGCAATATTTGGCAACCCCCGAACATTTTAGTTTTAATTTTTGAAAACTTTTATTGCTATCATAATTTGAATTTGAAGTTCGAAACAGTTTTGAATTAACCCGAGATTAACTACATTGACAGAGGTGACGTGGCACCATCAACGTGAGTTTACTGTAGCATGATTATCCGGGCGTTACATAACTCTAGGCTAGCCTTTGGTGAGGGCTCTAGCCATCTGATAGTTATGAAGGCAATTACAGCGGGGTTTGAAAGGGCAGTGCCTTTCGAGGCGAGTTGTCAAGTCGGTTAGCCGGTGACCTTCGAAGAGACAACGCTCAAAACCTCAGCGGCAAATGGCGTGTGCATCCATGTCTTCAACAAGGTTTGCGGGTCTATGTCCTCGAATGCATCCATAGGTTCTTGTCCACACCATCAATCGAGGAAGAAGTCCGCCATCCACCCCTTCTATTGGTGGAAGAAATTGTCCAGCAACCCATGCCCTCGGCGAAAGAAGTCGTACCGCTTCGAGGAGAGTCACGACATGCTCCTTCATGGGAAGTTGTGCCACACCGCTCCTATGTGAGAGTGTGGGGTGTGGTGCCTAGTCCGACCACGCTCGTTTGTTGCACCCGGGCCAAGTCACAATGTCTCCACTCCACAAGGTTGCCTACTAGTAGGCCTCACCCCCCACTGCTCCCTTTCTCCCAAGCCACAACGCGAGGGAAAGAGTAAGCACCCAATGTTGCCCCCTCTCCAATCGACAGGAGACCCTCTATTTATAGGGAGATAGTTGGGGAATATACATGGCATGATATTGGGTGTTCTACAAGCTTACACTTGCTTTTCCTCTAACCTAAGGGTGTGATCATAAATCCAAAAGGGGATAATCCTATGGCATCTAGCATATCCCATTAAGGTTACAACAACCCCCCCCCCCCCACCTTCTTGAAATATTGCCTTTGTCCTCTCATGCATGAGAGAGAGAGAGTGTGTACACAAGTTCCCCTTTAGAATTTCTTATTCTCCCCTTTTATGGGGTATTTTGTAAT
>NC_041382.1:388428439-388462028 GCF_002162155.2 Triticum dicoccoides | reverse complement strand
AATTTGAGGGCCTCCTAATTTCTATTAGCTCTATGTGCCTTGCCTCACTCATGGCTTTATCTTGGGGCATCCCATTTGCAGTGGTGGAGCATGAACCAAATTTCAGGGTGGGAGAGGAGCAAGTGGTAGCATAGCCTAGAAACAAGTAGGAAGATCAGGGAGGCTGAAAGATTACGAGGGAGTTTAGCACGATGAGAAGGATCTTATCCTTTCAAACAATGTGTGTGTGTGTGTGTGTGCGTGTGTGTGTGTGCACGCGCGCGCGTGTGTGTGTGCGTGCGTGTGTGTGTGTGTGTGAGCATGAGCTAGAAACAAGTAGGGATATTTAAAAGGCCAGAAGTGAGTAGCTGAAAGCATCACTAGCTTACGCTTTGACCCGAGTAGCACGGGGCACGTGGAATCCCGTGTGGATCAACAAGGACCACCTTGCAAGGCAAAATATTCCTAGGTGACCGATAGCGAAGTAGTACCATGAGGGAAAGCGGTGAAAAGAATCCCCAATGGGTAGTGAAATAGAACGTAAAACCATGCCGAGCTCTGAGCAGTGGGAGGGGACTTAGTAGGGAGTTTAGCAGCAACATGAGAAGCTTGTCCTTTTAAATGGGGTTTTATCAGCTTTGCCACTAGTTGTGTCACGCTACTCAATTATGCCACTAGAAATTTGAACTACTCAAAAATGTCAATCTTAACCTTGTGCTAAAAAATCCACACAACATCATTACCATTTGGTCAAATGCCATTGACCGGGGTGAAGTGACCAAAGTACCCTTGGACCCCACTTGTCAGCGGTCCCCTATAACACGTGGCTCCTAGTTGTCAGCACCCAGAGAATTTAATTAGAATAAAAATAACGACACACTGTGATTTTCTTTCTAATTTCATGGCTTGTGTGCTGAAAGCTAGCACCAACTGGTTTCAATGAGTTGCAGAGGAAAACATTAACAAATGGGGTCTAAGGGTATTTTGATCAATTCACCCCCGTCAATGGCCTTTGACTGAACGGTAACAGTGGTAAGTGTCATTTTTTAGCACACTCTTAACAAAAAGATGGCATTTGAGTAGTAGAAACTTCTAGTGAAAAAATTGAATATTGTGACACAACTAGTGGCAAAATTGATCAAAACCCTTTTAAATGTTTCTCTTGGAAGGCTGTGCGGGTAGGGGATAGTCCTGGTGACGCGCCACCACTTCCCACTTGCTCCTTGCACCCGAGGCTCATGGGAATCTACAAGCTAGCACGGGCCTTTGACAATGTGAGAAAACCTATATCTTTTTTGAGGCTAAACCTGGGTCCTTACGATCAAATGGTTGAATAGTAAACATGTGTGAGGAATCAATTGTGTCTAAGATATTGTATATGACGTTTGCACCAACTGGAGGCACTTGGGTGGAGGTGGCCAGGTTGCCCAAGTTTGGTCTTGCCCTGTTGCAAGCCACCCCCTGTCTTCAATGGCGCCACCTCCGAGCGGTGGTTGCGACTTCTATGCGTGTGGTCACGGTGGTTTCTCCTCGTCAATGTTGTTGGTATCACGATTCTATTGTATGATTCTATGACTTTACAATCCAAACTAACCACTGCGATTCTATGATTTTGGTCAGTAGAATCTACATTTTTACGACTCTAATAGTTAAGATTCTACAATGTGCGATCCTACCATCGGAGCTCCAATCCGATTCAGAATCATGATTTTGACAACCTTGCTCTTGGTAGATGGCCGAAGCATCGTGGTGGATCCTTATCGGCACCGCTTCGGTCCTGGCGACCACGGAGCTGCGTTCTCCAGTGTGTGTGGTTGTCCAGCGTCCTCCACTGGTGCAGTTTCCGCCCCTAAGCTTAGGTTGTTGTGCCCCTTCCAGCTTCTTCGGCTCATTGGTGTTCCGGCGGCTCCGCTTCCAGCGCCCGGATCTATGTTTCCTTCTGGTTCCTGCTTGTCAACAACGTCGGTCACCATACTAATCTTCACGTCGGATCTCCACCCTGCTACCTTCCCGACCCAGTCCGCCTATACTCCATGTTAGTTTTAAGCTCACATTTTTTCGGCGGTTGCAGGTGCAACCTCACCTCCCCTTATGAGGTGGCGATCGCCTGGCGGGTTGACTTCCTCATCTTTGGATCTTGATCTGGCGGCCATGGGATTTCTCGGACTCAGGCCAGACAAAGTTCATGCTCGGCTTGTCGATGCTGGCAGTAATGACACTCGTGGGTAGTCATTTCCCTTCTTGAAGGCGCTTTCGTGCCCTTTATCTATGCCCCTCTTCGGGCATCGAAGGAAACCCTAGGTCTGGTTCTCCGGATCGGATGGCAGCGGCATCACGACACCATTCCCCTTCTTGAAGGCGCTATCTTAATCGCTCACGGTGTCCCTCGTGTGGATTTGAAGATGTTTGATGTCATGCCGGTTCGGCCTGCCTTCCTAGTTCTAGGCTTGGTAGGTTTAGTTGTATCTATCCCATGTTTAGTCGGAGCATCCCTTGTCTCTCTACTCTGGGTTCCATGTTCATGCCTTCCCGCATTCATGCCATGTGTTGTACCCCTATTAAACTTTTTTTTCTATCAATGAAATGATATACAAGCTCTGCATATTTGCGAAAAGGAGTTAACAAACATATCTAGCCATTGCTTTGCTAGGCCCTCATCATTATTTGGACGACAACATACATACTTTCAAGATAGTTCGTCTAATACCAACGATGACGTGACAACCTAACAATAATAAATAATGCTAGATCACAAGATGCAATAAATTTATTTGGTCTAATGTCACGTACAAACTACAGATATGATCATCAAAATTATGGAGGAACTATCTCAAAACTTGTCAATCATGATGGTCAACGGAGACACCATTGTATACTACTCCTACGTCTTATATTTACGGAGGTTAGAGCAACTCCAAAGGGCCGACCCATTTCATCCACCTGCGTCCGTTTGGGTCGGCGCGGACAAAAATGGCGGCCCAACGCGTCGACCAAAATCCAAATCACGTCCGTGTCGCGTCCGCACCGACGCATTTGCGGCCCAAATTTGCGCCACAAATGCGTCGGCGCAAACGCTGAACGGACACTTCGCGCACCTTCTCGCTGTCCGCCACGTCCCCACATGGCGGTCGTCCAACTACCCGCTGTCCATGCAGTCAGCTTAATTTATGACGACGGGCTCACGCGTCAGCGACGGCGCTCGTCCTTTTTTAAGCCGACCGTGCGGCGGGGCCATCCTCATTCAAACTCGCCGTCCCTATCTGCCCACCCTTGCTCCCTCGTTGCCGGCAAACCCTAGCCACCGCAACCACATCGACGATGAGCCTCTTCTCCGGCGCCAGCGGCGGCAAGGCCAAGGGCGCCGGCTGGCAGAGGAGCGCCGTCAAGGCGAGCGAGCGCGACCTCGAGGAGGAGGCGCGCCAGGCCGCGGCTGCACAGGCGGCCGCACAGCCCCCCGCTCCGGCACTGCCTGCAACGGCACAGCCCGATGGCAGCGCTCTGGAACACGGCGTTCGCCTGGGCCGGGCCGGCGCCGACGCTCATCGACCTCATGGACCCCGAGGACGACGACGACGCCTAGGGCAGCGCGCCGCCTCGTAGTTTAGGCTGTTTTTATTTTTTTAAATGCAAATGTGGACGCGTGGACTCTCGCCGGCCTTCGTGGCCGGCTTTAATGTTTAATTAATATAGTTTCTCTTTTTTTAAATATGCATGCGTTTATTTTTTTTGGCGTCGTCTAAAATGGATCGCAGGCCAGCGTTGGACGTAGGTGCCGACCCAAATGCAAAAGCGGGTATCCGTGTTCGTCTGCCGATTCAAAGGGATAAAAAGCGGACGAAATCAACGTCCGTTTGTGTCGGCCCGTTAGAGTTGCTCTTAGTATTTTATGACCAGTTAGTAAATGGATGACCATTATCTTTCTTAGAAGATAATGAAGTTTCCTCCCCAGTTCCGTCGCATGAATGAAACCCGACATACACTCATGCAAAGGGGGATGGGATTTGGGGCACGCAAGTGCAGGGGCACCGAGTCCCCATCACGTGCTTTTATTTTTGGCTTCCAATTTTTAAACCTTTATATCTTTTGAATGAATAGTCTAAATTAAATTTTATTTTTATATCCATGTTTCTTGTGACAAGGGCTTTCAACCAAGATCCATTTTGAATATGTTTTGAAGACTTTTAAAAATAAATGTTAAGTTTCAACTCTTGAAACTTAATATGAGCGACAGATAAAATCTAATGTTAGGGATATCGTTTATCGGGAACTTATCGGCCGACTCAAGATAAGAGGTATATCGGCCAATTTATCGGCATATCGACCGATTTATCACCCTAACGTCCGATTTATGTTAATGACTATACACCGGTAAGCGATAAATTGGCTAGTTTATCTTAATACCGGCCGATATCTCAAACAGTGATAGAATCATGATTTTTTGTGCCTACAAACGACAAAAAAATGTCTTCAAAATTCATCTATGAAACTTGGTAAGAGCGAACGAGAAAACCGCAAGTTTCAGATAAAAAGTCATAAGTTTCAATGACTGAAACTTAAAACTAATTGTTCCCTCGTGTGGGATTCAACTACTTCATGAATCATGAGGTAATCAAGCGGCCATGCAGAACTTGGTAGGTGTGTGCCCTGGCACCTGCATGGCTCTGCGAATTTCCGCTCTTGCAAAACCACAACTTGGCTTGTTTGAGGGATTTGGAAGCTATTCGTGCCTTGGGGTAACCAGAGAGGCGGTGACGACGGCGGCCATATGATATGTCTTATTCTTTCTTTCTTTTTGATCTTACTGAAAAAGGCTTTCGCCCCGTTTTATATATAAAGCATCACAGCCGAACCAATACAAAGTGATGAGGGAAACCTCTTACAAAGCAGATCAAAGATAAAACAAGATTACAAGAGCGCACACACTCCATCAAGACACACCCAAGGCTACTAACTAGAAGACAGACCGCGCCTCCAAGAGAAACCACCGGACATCGATGCAACACACACACACACAGACACACACACACCAAGTTGTCGCTGGAGAGGACACCCTGCCCTCTCGCTCCGGACCGTGGAGCACTGATCCTGCCTGCAGACAACAAGGACCAAGAGCGATGCCCTCGACGTCACGTGTAAAGGATAGGAAGCTGTCGGCATCACCCCAAGCGAGAGCTGAAGGAGCTTCAAGATAGGATCTGAGCTCGCCCGCCAATGGTGAAGAAATGCAACCGGTGGGTACCTACGCTCCACGACGATGCCCCTAAGAGGGTGGCGACACAACAGGTCGCCGCCGTCGAGACCGAAGACACGATCAAGGGTTTTCACCCGGAGCCCTGACGCGGGGAGAGATACCACAACGACGCCCCCAACAGGGACACGACACTCGCAGGCATCACCGCCGTCGGCGCCGAGCTTTCGCCCGAAGACACTCTCGCGCCACATCGAAGTACCACGGTGAAAATCCGTCGGCACCAAAACAGGCCTCCACACCACGATCTGGACGATACCCCTGCCGTAGCAATGCCATCGTTAGGATCGCCGCCGCCTCGCTCCTCGCTGCCCGCACAGCCAAGGAGAAACACCACCACCACCGCAATGCCACTCGCCGAAGAGCCGATCGCGTAGACCACCTTCCAGTGCCGCCGCCCCGGCATCCCAGATCTCGCTGCCTCCAAGCCCCGCCGAGCCCTCGGTCACCGCCCACCAAAGAAACGAGACGGAAGGGACCACCTTTACGCCCCTGGACGACCCCGCGCAGCTCGTCGCGCAGCTCCCGTCGGCCATGGCCTACAACCATGGACCCGAGCCCTCAGATCGGTGGCAGCATTGCGAGGCTGGATCTAGCAGGACCCGACCAACCCACCCCTGGGCTGGGACGAAGGAGCCATCCACCGACGCGAGAGCAGAGAAGCACCACACAAGGAGGCCATCCCCTCTGAGATCAATCTGATGTAATTCTTGTGGTGTGTTTGTTGGGGTCCTATGATTTGTGGATTTGTGATCAGATTGTTCATTGAATATAATTGAATATTTTGAAGTTTCTTTGCTGTATGATTGAGTAACTATGTATACTTCCTGAGTTATTTGTCTTCTCTGGTCAAGATAGATGGGTAATTCTTCAGATGGAGTGGTGCATAGTAGTGGGTTCAATCTCACTGTGATCTACTCCCTCCGTCCTAAAATAAATGTCTCAACTTTGTACTAACTTTAGTATAAAGTTGTACTAAATTTGAGACACTTATTTTGGGACAGTGGGAGTACATCCCAGTGACAGAATGGGGAGAAGGCACGTGATGTGTTATTGCTACTAAGGATAAAACGATGAAGATTGATCTTATTACTAGGTTTATTTCTATCTACATCATGCCATCTTGCTTATTGCGTTTTTCTATTTTTCATTAAACTTAATACCTTGACATGCATGCTGGATAGCGGTTTCGAGGCGGAGTAATAGTAGTAGATGCAGTTGGATTATGGTGTACTTGTCACGAACACGACGCCTATACGAGATTATGACATGAATGATCAGAGTTATGAATGTTGCTTATCTGTCAATTGCCCAATAGTAATTTGTTTATCATGCCACTACCCATTTTCGAGAGAGATGCCACTAGTGAACCTATGGTCCCCGGGTCCATTCTCTATTAATACTTGCGTTGCTCTATTGCTCTTTTATTTACCTTTACTATTTTACCGTTTTAACATACCACTATCTATCACTATTTTCTTTTAACCTTGCAACGAGCAAGACAAGAGGATTTGAAAAACCCCTTGTCAAGTTGGGTGCAAGCATTTATTTTGTTTGTGTTCATGTGCTGCTTTTCTTGTTAGCTTGTAGACTCCTACTAATTCAATTAAACCTTGGTTCTTAACTGAGGTAAATACCTTTTGCTGATGTGCTACATCATCCTTTTTCTTCGGGGAAATTCAACAACTCCTATGGAAGTAGAACCCTATGGGATTTTGGTTTTCCAACTCTGTCCCCGTCTCAGTGACATGTCCTTCGATATCACCAGAGGGCTAAGGGATTCTGTATAGGAGTGAAGTTGGTGGCTAGAGGGCGGTGCTCTGGGCGGCGTCGACGATGCACGGGGAAAGATGTCGATAGACCCAATGCTTCTTCCCAACTTCATTAGTGTGTGGGCATGGATTTGGGATCCGAGATCCAGCATGCGGATGAGCCTCGATCGGTGTGCCACATCATCAATGGCTTTGCTACGTCGGCAAGCCTCTCCGTCGACTAACAAAGCCCACGACGGTGATGGTGCTGCCTCGGCTCCGGTGACGATGAAAGGATCTGGTTGCAGGCCCCAAGCCTCTCGTTGTAATTTTCTTTCTTTCAAGGCATTTTCTGCATTTTCTTCTAGACTCGTGGTCTTTCCCCGTCTTTCTAGCGGTGTTTGCGTGTGTGGTTGTACTACTCTGGCTTGGTTAATATAAGGGAAAAGTTTGTAACCGGTGGGCCGGCCGGACTTTCGGTCGGTCCGCGTTAGCTCTGTCGCGCACTCGCACCACTTTCTTCATGCTCGCCCACATGTCCCAGTCCCACGTGCACCAGTCCTTATCCACAGGCCACATCACCGCTCGTTCACACAATCTCCATCTCCATAGCTTTTTATTCATCTTTCTTCTCTTTTCCCCTCCAGAGTTCATCTGCCTACCCTTTCCTCTCACCCGCGCCACCGCATCTTTAGCTCCGGCGAGCCTCACCACCGCTGGACTCCCCTAAACTACCTTTCCTCCCTCCCCTTCCTGCTTCCCAACACCCCCTCATTGATGGAGCTACTACAGGCCATCACCGGGTGTTACCATGATGACTAGCTACAACGCAACTTACGGCGAAGCTGCAACCGGCGCCCCGTTTTGCTGGGACCGACAACGCAATTTTCTGCATAGGGTGGGGGAGCTGCCACCATGGACGACGAGTGTGGCGACTGTGGTGGGCGACGACGGCGACACTGGTCCGAGCGGCACTACACCCCTACTACAACCAGTGTCACATGTTGCTACCACCAGCATCGCACCTTGCTACAACTGTCATCGTGATTTGCACAACCAGGTTTCGGTGTCACTTTTTCTTCTTGCTACAACCAGCCGCCGTACTGCTACAACCAGCTTCATCCTTTGCTAGAACTGATGCAGAATTTCGCTACAATTGGCATCGTGTTTTGCTACAATGCAGGAACTGGCGTCGTGCCTTTTGCTGCATCTGGCTTCATGTTTTGCTGCAACCGACACCTTGATTTGCGACAACCGGCGGCGCGGTTTGTTACCACCAGCGCCATGTTTGCACAATCAGCATCATGCTTTTGCTACAATTTGCATCTCATCCTGCTACAACCGGTGTCAAGTTATGCTACAGCCGGCGTCGCACCAGCAATGGGATGGGTGTGACCGTGCCTCGGTGACACTACAACAGCCACATGTTGCTGGGAACGGCGACGCCCCTATGTTGCAATGTACGCAGCCAGGGGCGGCAGCGATAACGACCAATGATGCGAGGGACGATGGCACCCATGCTACAACAAACGCTGCCTAGGTTGCGACGACGACGACCTCGGGAACGACAATGGCGACCTCGCGCACGACAACTGCGACTTGTTGCGACGCACCGACACAAGCAACTGGCGGCAAGCGTGTGTCACGGGGCCGCCGCCGAGAGCATGTTGCGCTAGGCTCTATCCTCTTTTTTTGTCTTTTTTTGCTTTTTTCCTTGAGATGAATGAAGGATCGTACTGTTTAAAAGTGGTGTATCATGTGGTGGCGCAACGACCGGTTCAAATTTAGGCCGGCGCATCACTTGCCTTGATATAATGCGCATGTACTTTCTCAAAAAAAGAAAGCATGTTGAACTCAGTCAATCAAAAAGGCAGATAAAAACTGAAATCAAAACTACCAAAGGAGAATAGACGAAGTGCATGTTTGGTTGCAGTTTGCAATAGTAGTTGCATTGCATGTCCATCTCCAGCCAGCCTGGTTATTCAAATGCAGCCTCATATGCAGCAGATGCAACATGTTTGGTTGCCTGCATCGCATGGAGGGGCACTTACCCCCTGGTGTTTGTTTGCCGTTTTTGTGCTTAGAGTGTGAGCAGATGCAGACTTCAACTGTTTGGTTGCCAACAACGTTTGTGTTCTGCTCACCCCATTCAAATATGGTGGCCTTACCACCACATGATCAGCACAACAGCAAGATTAAACAAAGAAAACACCCAAATGAAATCAAACACAACAAGCAAGGAAATGAAAGCAAACTACATAGCATAAGTCTAGATTAACAGCAGGGGCATCCTCCTTCCCTGCTCGAAACCAGGGTGATGCTCCTGGCCAAAATATGAACAAGTTCCCAACACAAGTCTCGCCACACACCATAAAAGTTCTCCACTAACACCTTACTTAACTTAACTACATAGCATGCTCGATGTTACCAACACAATTGTGCCTGCTGCAAAGAAACCTGCACATTACCGAGGAGTCGTGGTTGTAGATCTGAACCTTCAGTCCAAGTCCTGAGATGCGTACAATAATGAGGTCACCGGGGACGATCTGGTGGCGGCGGCAAAAGTAGTTCCAGTCCCGGCCAAGCACCATGTGCCCCTCGAAGTTTTGGACCTGCACCCAGAACACGCACCGCTTGTTCACCGACAGCCTGACCACGCGCGGGAGCCGCTTGATGACCAGCCAAGTGTTCATCATCTCCACGAACTTGCGAGGGACGATGAGCATGGCAAGGTCCTCGTTGTCCTTGATCTGCTGGTAGAAGCGTAGCGGCTCCCTGGCCCCCTCCTCATGGCCCTGCCTCGGAGATCGTCCCCTTGAACGAGGCAGGGTCATGAAGGTGATCCTGCCAGGCAGGTCCACCATCCTGAGCCACCTGTTCGTGGGGATGAAATCCTCGGCGCGCTCAGCTCCGACCAGCACCTGAGCTCCTCCTCCCACCACATCCCAGTCAGTCTTAATTATCTTGTCAGGTAAGATGACAAGTATTAGTGCACAAACTCTTTGCAAAATTGCATTGATTAGAGACATTTATCCAAGAGCAAATGCCACTGATCAGTGCACATACTCTTTTAGGTAATGCCACTTATCAATGGCACTTGCTGTTAGGCAAATGCCACTGATCAGTGGCAAATGCCACTTATCAATGACACTTGCTGTTGGGCAAATGCCACTGATCAATGGCACTGATTAATGGACTTCCCAATAGCAAGTGCCATTGATAAGTGGCATTTTGCCCAACAACAAGTGCCATTGATAAGTGGGATTTGCCTATGGGGGCAAATGCCACTTATCAATGACACTTGTTGTTGGGCAAATGCCACTGATCAGTGGACTTGCTGTTGGGCAAGTCCACTGATCAGTGGCATCTGCTTTGCTGCAACTGCCACTCTTCAGTGCACTATCCTAAACATGGAAGCATCTAAAAATAGCAATAGCAAGTGCCAATATCACCCATGTGCAGCCATGCACATTTGGCAGCATCCTAAAATGGTCCTACTACATGCACATATAACATTCAACACAAACCCTAGCTTGAACATGTATATTAGCAACAGGAACAACAACATGAACATGATCCTAGCTTGAACATGAACATGCCATCAGTCAACATGATTCTAGCATTCATCAGTCAACATGAACATGCCATCAGTATAACATTCATCAGTCAACATGAACATGATTCTAGCATCAACACAGCTACTAGCATGAACACAGATCATAGGACACACTAGCAGTAGCACAAGAAAATTATCCTAGCACACACATTGTACAAAACAAGAACATATCAGTCCAATTGGATTTGATTGGGATCGCATCCAATCGGATCTGCTAGAATCCTATCTAATCCTATCAAATCCACTAACTACTAGCACATGCCTAAGGAATAAACCCCTAATCTACATCTACAAGCAAGCATTGAGAGGGTTTGACTCACCGAAGCACGCGCAACCGCGGAAAACCGAGGCCAGCGTGAAAACCCCGGTGGGAAGGAGAGAGAGGTGGCGGAGCAAAGGAGGAGCCGGCCCTGGCGACGGCCTACGACATCGGCCCCGTGCTCATCGCCACGCCAGAGGTCGAGGAGGACGGCCCGCCGATAGGATTAAACCCTTGGACGGGGGTCAAGAAACCCCCCTTCCTAATGGGGTCCCAAGAAGGGGAGGCTCCGTGGACGACACCGGTGCCGAGCCTAGGATCACAAGGTCCGAAATCGGCGGCGGAGCAGGAGCGGCCGGCACCGCATTGGCCGGCGCTCGTGGTGGCCGGCAGCAGATAGGGGACGACACTCGCATCGTTGACGCCAGGTCACAACCCGAGTACTGGAGCTCGGCCAGCCAACGCTCCTGGATGCTGGCGATGCGCTAGTCGACGGGGGTCAGTGGGCGGCGCAGCGGTGGGCGTGGCGGAGCCATCGGAGGAGAGGAGAGGGAGGGGCGGTGAGGGTGTCGTGGTGGGCGTGCACGGCAGATGCCAAGGGATGGCTAAAGATAGGAGGAGGCTCGAGGGCACTGGTGGGCTCTAGAGGGGAGGTCGGCATGAGCGAGCGCGGGACGCAAGACATACCCAGGTTCGGGGCTCTCCGGAGAGATAATACCCCTAGCCCTGCCGAGTGTGGTTGATGTGTATCAGTACAGAGTTGCTCCTTGAGCTGTGTCGGGGGAGAAGGAAGGCTGGCCAAGGCTTAGGCCGCTCCCTCCCCGTGTGTGTGTGTGTTCTACTGATCGGTTTCTTCACCCCCGTCCCGTGCATGGAGGCCTCCTGGGGGTTTTATAGGTCAACCACCCAGGGGTACAATGGTAATGTTACAAGGCCATGGGGCCGGGTTGTCATTGTCCGGGGAGCCGGCGCTGGGACCCGCCGGGGGCCCGGGCTCGCCAGGTTCTCCGGCCGCGGGGCCCGCTGGGTACCGGGGCACTGTTGGCCGTCTTGTCGATCGTCAGGGAGTGGCCGGGTTGAGTCAGCTACAGTGGTGCTCTGTTAGGTCGCCACTTGCTGGCGTCATTGATGATGGTGGTTGCACTGTTGCCACGCCGGCCCTAGTCAGTGGGTAGGTGGGGCACTATTGCCACGCCCTAGCTGACCAGATGCATGGGCGGGGCACTGTTGCCTCGGTCATCGGTAGGTGGAGACTTGTCCCATTGTACGACTAGGATGGGACGGGAGCTAACCCGTGGCCGGGTTTAGGAATACACCAAGGGTGGAGCTGGCTTGTTGATGAAGTCTTTACGTGTCGGGTTCGACTGTCTTGAGCTGGTTGTTGGGGCCGAGTCGAGGAGTCCGGCCGGGTTGCAGAGTTCGGCCGGGTTGAGCGACCCGGCCAAGAGTGAGCCGGCTCGAGGGGCATTGCTGATCCCGTTGTTTTTGAAAAAGGATCCGGGTTCCGTTGCCTGCCTAGGGTTCATCCCCCCGACAGTAGTCCCCGAAGCTGTGAAGGTCCACCGTCTTCGGATGGGAGGGCCTTCGCAGCCCCCCCCCTCGAGGAGGTGAATTTCGCGGTCGCCGGGTCCGGCAACACCCACTGTGTGCCGGCTTTCGGAAGCCGGGTCGCGGCACCCCGGCAGGGGCGGGAAACCGAAGAGTCCGTCGAATATTGGGGTGATATTTTGAACTTCACGCGGACGCCATGTGGCGGCCGGAAGCTGTAGAGGTCTGACAGGCCACGCGCGCGATAGGACGGGGCGACACACTGGGGCCCGTGGCCGCGCGCCCTCGTCCCATGCGCACGGATTTATTGCGGCGTCTACAAGCCAGTTGCCATTCTCGATGCAGTTACTGTGCGCGTACGTGCACAGTTATTGCGGGGAAGTGGGAGGGGCGAGCACAAACGATCCCACCTCCCCACGTTTCGACTTGTGGGCTATAAATTGGGGGAGGGGGCGGCGGAAGTCATTCTCGCACGCACTCCCCTGCTTCTTCTTCCTTCCTCTGCTTCTTGCGACTGCCGCGCACCGCGACGCCCGCTGCCTCGAGCAGAGCTTCGTCGTTATCTTCTTCCTTTCCCTCTTTCGCCTTCATCCATGGCGCTGCCGTCGGGCTCATGGATGGGCTTGACCGTCACCCCTGATGACATCACCTATCTTCGCACCTCCAGGCGCTTGCTGGGGAGACGGAGGTTGCCGTGCGCCTGCCGCGGGGCGAGTGAGAGCCGCGTCCAGAGGGCACAGAGCGCGTAGTCTTCTACCCACACTTCAAGCGCGGGTTCAGGCTTCCGGCGAGTGATGATCCACAAGTGTAGGGGATCTATCGTAGCTTTTCGATAAGCAAGAGTATCGAACCCAACGAGGAGCAGAAGGAAACGATAAGCAGTTTTCAGTAAGGTATTCTCTGCAAGCACTGAAATTATTGGTAACAGATTGTTTTGTGATAAGATAAATTGTAACGAGCAACAAGTAATAAAAGTAAATAAGGTGCAGCAAGATGGCCCAATCCTTTTGGTAGCAAAGTACAAGCCTGGACAAACTCTTATATGAAGGAAAGCGCTCCCGAGGACACATGGGAATTATCGTCAAGCTAGTTTTCATCACGATCATATGATTCGCGTTCGGTACTTTGATAATTTGATATGTGGGTGGACCGGTGCTTGGGTGCTTTCCTTACTTGGACAAGCATCCCACTTATGATTAACCCCCATTGCAAGCATCCGCAACTACAACATAAGTATTAAGGTAAACCTAACCATAGCATGAAACATATGGATCCAAATCAGACCCTTACGAAGCAACACATAAACTAGGGTTTAAGCTTCTGTCACTCTAGCAACCCATCATCTACTTATTACTTCCCAATGCCTCCCTCTAGGCCCAAACAATGGTGAAGTGTCATGTAGTCGACGTTCACATGACACCACTAGAGGGATAACAACATACATCTCATCAAAATATCGAACAAATACCAAATTCACATGACTACTAATAGCAAGACTTCTTCCATGTTCTCAGGAACAAACATAACTACTCACAAAGAATATTCATGTTCATAATCAGAGGGGTATTAATATGCATAATGGATCTGAACATATGATCTTCCACCAAGTAAACCAACTAGCATCAACTATAAGGAGTAAACAACACTAGCAACCCACATGTACCAATCCGAGGTTTGGATACAAAGATTGGATACAAGAGATGAACTAGGGTTTGAGATGAGATTGTGCTGGTGAAGATGTTGATGGAGATTTACCCCCTCCCGATGAGAGGATCGTTGGTGATGATGATGGTGATGATTTCCCCCTCCCGGAGGGAAGTTTCCACGGCAGAACAGCTCTGCCAGAGCCCTAGATTGGTTCCACCAAGGTTCCGCCTCGTGACGACGGAGTTTCATCCCAAAAGCTTGCTTATTATTTTTTCTCGGACGAAAGACCTCATATAGCAGAAAATGGGCATCGGAGGGCCATCAGGGAGCCCACGAGGCAGGGAGGCGCGCCCAGGGGGGTAGGGCGCGCCCCCACCCTCGTGGCCAGGGTGTGGCCCCCCTCTGGAACTTTATTCGCTCAATATTTTATATATATTCTGGAAATAACTCCTGTGAAGTTTTAGGACTTTTGGAGTTATGCAGAATAGGTCTCTAATATTTGCCCCTTTTCCAGCCCAGCATCCCAGCTGTCAGCATTCTCCCTCTTCATGTAAACCTTGTAAAATAAAAGAGAATAGGCATAAGTATTGTGACATAATGTGTAATAACAACCCATAATGCAATAAATATCGATATAAAAGCATGATGCAAAATGGACGTATCAACTCCCCCAAGCTTAGACCTCGCTTGTCCTCAAGCGAAAGCCGAAATCGAAAAATATGTCCACATGTTTGGAGGGTCGATAAAATAAAATACGAACATGAGGGCATCATGATCATTCTTAGAATAGCTATATATATTGTCATATGATCTCTTATGCTAAAGTAACAATTCAATCACAATTTCAAGTATGAATCATAAACTTCATTGAAAACTAACAAACTCTAATCTTAGTCATTGAGGCAATTGCAATTTATCATAACATAGGAAAGAGTCAATATAAGAGCTTTTCAGCAAGTCCACATACTCAACTATCATTTAGTCTTTCACAATTTCTAACACTCACGCAATATTTATGGGTATGGAGTTTTAATCGGACATAGAGAAAGATAGGGGCTTATAGTTTTGCCTCCCAACGTTTTACCTCAAGGGTAATGTCAACAATAATAGCTCATGTAGACTCACATCCAATTAGCTATATGTATCAACACATTGTGCTTGCCAAAGGGTAAAATGTAAAAAGGAAAGGTGAAGATCACCATGACTCTTATATAAGGTGGAAGATAAAATTAAAAGATAGGCCCTTTGCAGAGGGAAGCAGAGGTTGTCATGCGCTTTTATGGTTGGATGCACAAAATCTTAATGCAAAAGAACATCACTTTATATTGCCACTTGTGATATGGACCTTTATTATGCAGTCCGTCACTTTTATTTCTTCCATATCACAAGATCATATAAAGCTTATTTTCTCCACACTAATAAGTCATACATATTTAGAGAGCAATTTTTATTTCTTGCACCGATGGCAACTTACTTGATGGATCTTACTCAATCCATAGGTAGATATGGTGGACTCTCATGGCAAAATTGGGTTTAAGGATATTTGGAAGCACAAGTAGTATCTCTACTTGGTGCAAAGAAATTGGCTAGCAAGAGAGGGAAAGGCAAGCTCAACATGTTGGATGATCCATGATAATATAATTTATCTCAGATGTAAGAAAACATAACCCATTATGTTGTCTTCCTTGTCCAACCTCAACTCTTTAGCATGTCATACTTTAATGAGTGCTCACAATCATAAAAGATGTCCAAGATAGTATATTTATATGTGAACCTCTCTTTCTTTATTACTTTCTATTAATTACAACGATGACCAAAACTATGTTTGTCAACTCTCAACAACTTTTACTCATCATACTCTTTATATGTGAGCTCATTACTCTCCATAAGATCCATATGATCTCTTTATTTCTTTTTATTTCTTATCTTTTATTTTATTCCATCAAGATCATAGCAAAATAATCAAGCCCTTGACTCAACACTAATCTTTATTATATATAGCTCACGGACTCGATTACATAGGAAGATCATAAAGCAAAACTCACAACTAGATCATACTAAAACTTTACTCTACTAGATCAAGATATTATCAAAAGGATCGAACTAAGAAAAATGGTAAAGGTAAAAGTGATGGTGATACGATACCGATGCACTCCCCCAAGCTTGGCAGTTGCCAAGGGGAGTGCCCATACCCAATGTGTTTATGTTTCCTTCCTCGGAGGTGGTGATGAAGGAGTTGTTGATGATGTAGGCTTGTCGTCCATCTTCCAAGGTATAGGCTCACCATCATAGAAGGATGATCGAGTCTCCAGAATCCTCAAATCTACAGCCAAACTCATCCTCTTGAATCTATATTCATACTCACAGTTTTGGTTTTGTAGGTCATAGATCTGGGCTTGGAGGCACTCGATTTTCTAATGAAGCTTGAAGATGGCCTCCCCAATGTCCTTGGCGTCCAGCTTGTGGTTGTTGGTGTACTCCGTGATCATTATGTGATTGGAGTCGAGTCCACGCTGATACGTCTCCAACGTATCTATAATTTTTGATTGCTCCATGCTATATTATCTACTGTTTTGGATGTTTACAGGCTTTATTATACACTTTTATATCATTTTGGGACTAACCTATTAACCCAGAGCCGAGTGCCAGTTTATGTTTTTACCTTGTTTTAGGGTTTCGAAGAAAAGGAAAACCAAACGGAGTCCAATTGACCTGAAACTTCACGGAACCCATTTTTGGAAGGAAAGAAGCCCAGAAGTCTTGAAGTGCACGTAAGGTAAGCTTCGAGGAGGCCACGAGGTAGGGGGCGCGCCCACCCCCCTGGGCGCGCCCTCCACCCTCGTTGGCCCCTCGTGGACCCCCTGACATACTTCTTCCTCCTATATATCCCATATACCCTAAAAACATCGGGGAGAACAATAGATCGGGAGTTCCTCCGCCAGAAGCCTCCGTAGCCACCGAAAACCAATCTAGACCCGTTCCAGCACCCTGCCGGAGGGGGAATGCCTCTCCGGTGGCCATCTTCATCATCCCGGTGCTCTCCATGACGAGGAGGGAGTAGTTCTCCCTCGGGGCTGAGGGTATGTACTAGTAGCTATGTGTTTGATCTCTCTCTCTCTCTCGTGTTCTTGAGATGACATGATCTTGATGTATCGCGAGCTTTGCTATTATATTTGGATCCTATGATGTTTTCTGCCCCCTCTACTCTCTTGTAATGGATTGAGTTTCCCATTTGAAGTTATCTTATCGGATTGAGTCTTTAAAGATTTGAGAGCACTTGATGTATGTCTTGTCGTGCGTATCTGTGGTGACAATGGGATACCACGTGATTCACTTGATGTATGTTTTGGTGATCAACTTGCGGGTTCCTCCCATGAACCTATGCATAGGGGTTGGCACACGTTTTCGTCGTGATTCTCCGGTAGAAACTTTGGGGCACTCTTTGAGGTCCTATGTGTTGGTCGAATAGATGAATCTGAGATTGTGTGATGCATATCGTATAATCATGCCCACGGATACTTGAGGTGACATTGGAGTATCTAGGTGACATTAGGGTTTTGGTTGATTTGTGTCTTAAGGTGTTATTCTAGTACGAACTCTAGGGCTGTTTGTGACACTTATAAGAATAGCCCAACGGATTGATTGGAAAGAATAACTTTGAGGTGGTTTCGTACCCTACCATAATCTCTTCGTTTGTTCTCCGATATTAGTGACTTTGGAGTGACTCTTTGTTGCATGTTGAGGGATAGTTATGTGATCCAATTATGCTATTATTGCTGAGAGGACTTGCACTAGTGAAAGTATGAGCCCTAGGCCTTGTTTCCTATCATTGCAATACCGTTTATGCTCACTTTTATCACTTGTTACCTTGCTGTTTTTATAATTTCAGATTACAAAAACTATTATCTACTATCCATATACCACTTGTATCACCATCTCTTCGCCGAACTAGTGCACCTATACAATTTACCATTGTATTGGGTGTGTTGGGGACACAAGAGACTCTTTGTTATTTGGTTGCAGGGTTGCTTGAGAGAGACCATCTTCATCCTACGCCTCCTACGGATTGATAAACCTTAGGCCATCCACTTGAGGGAAATTTGCTACTGTCCTACAAACCTCTGCACTTGGAGGCCCAACAACGTCTACAAGAAGAAGGTTGTGTAGTAGACATCAAGCTCTTTTCTGGCACCGTTGCCGGGGAGGTGAGTGCTTTAAGGTATATCTTTAGATCTTGAAATCGAGTCTTTTAGTTTCTTGTTTGATCACTAGTTTAGTTTATAAAAGAAAACTATAAAAAAATGGAATTGTGTTTGTCTCATACGCTTCACCTTTTTAATATCTTTCGTGAGTATGATGGAAAGGATAATTGTGCTCAAGTTCTAGAAGAAGAAATCTATAAAATGTTTGGCACTAAATATTTGAATGATGAGCATGATTGTAATGTTGTTAGTATGAATTCCTTGAATATCCATGATGCTAATGATATGCAAAGCCACAAGCTTGGGGAAGCTATGTTTGATGAAGATGATATTTTTTGTCCCCCAAGTTTTGATGAGCAAATTTATTATGATGAAAGCATGCCTCCTATCTATGATGATTATTGTGATGACACTTATCCTTTAAATAATAATAATAATAACAATGAAACTTGTCATCTTGATTTAAATTTTCAATCCCACGATAGTTACTCTGTTGAGTTTGCTCCCACTACTATTAATGAGAAGAATTTTGCTTGTGTGGAGAGTAATAAAATTTCTATGCTTGTAGATCATGAAAAGAATGCTTTAGGTGCTGGTTATATTGTTGAATTAATTCATGATGCTACTGAAATTTATTATGAGGGAGGAATATATGCTTGTAGGAATTGCAATAATATCAAGTTTCCCCTCTATGTGCTTAAAATTTTGAAGTTATGCTTGTTTTACCTTCCTATGCAAGTTGATTCTTGTTCCCACAAGTTGTTTGATCACAAAATCCCTATGCATAGGAAGTGGGTTAGACTTAAATGTGCTAGTCATATTCTTCATGATGCTCTCTGTATGTTTCAATTCCTATCCTTTGTGTGAGCATCATTGAAACCATCATGCCTAGCTAGGGGCGTTAAACGATAGCGCTTGTTGGGAGGCAACCCAATTTTATTTTTGTTCCTTACTTTTTGCTCCTGTTTAGTAATAAATAATTTATCTAGCCTCTGTTATGATTGAGTTTTTTATGCTTTTAATTAGTGTTTGTGCCAAGTAGAACCTTTGGGAAGACTTGGGGAAAGTCTTGTTGATCATGCTGTAAAAAACAGAAATTTTAGCGCTCACGAGAATTGCTGCCATTTTTATTTGGAGAGTGATATTTAGTTAATTCTTTTTGAAGATTATTAATAGATAAATTACTCAGGTCCAGAAATTTATTTGATAATTTTATGAGTTCCAGAAGTATACGTTTGATCCAGATTACTACAGACTGTTCTGTTTTTGACAGATTCTGTTTTCTATGTGTTGTTTGCTTATTTTGATGAATCTATGGCTAGTAAAATAGTTTATAAACCATAGATAAGTTGGAATACAGTAGGTTTAACACCAATATAAATAAAGAATGAGTTCATTACAGTACCTTGAAGTGGTGTTTTGTTTTCTTTCGCTAACAGAGCTTACGAGTTTTCTGTTAAGTTTTGTGTTGTGAAGTTTTCAAGTTTTGGGTAAGGATTCGATGGACTACGGAATAAGGAGTGGCAAGAGCCTAAGCTTGGGGGTTACCAAGTCACCCAAGGTAATATTCAAGGATAGCCAAGAGCCTAAGCTTGGGGATGCCCCGGAAGGCATCCCCTCTTTCGTCTTCGTTCATCGGTAATTTTACTTGGAGCTATATTTTTATTCGCCACATGATATGTGTTTTGCTTGGAGCGTCATTTTATTTTATTTAGTTTTGGTTGCTGTTTGAATAAAATACCAAGATCTGAAATTCTTAAATGTTAGAGAGTCTTCACATAGTTGCATAATTATTCAACTACTCATTGATCTTCACTTACATCTTTCGGAGTAGTTTGTCATTTGCTCTAGTGCTTCATTTATATCTTTTAGAGCATGGTGGTAGTTTTATTTTGAAGAAATAGATGAACTCTCATGCTTCACTTAGATTATTTTTAGAGTCTTAAATAGCATGGTAATTTGCTTAAAATCCTAATATGCTAGGTATTCAAGATTAGTAAAATTTTCTTATGAGTGTTTTGAAAACTAAGAGAAGTTTGATGCTTGATGATTGTTTTGAGATATGGAGGTAATAATATCAAAGTCGTGCTAGTTGAGTAGTTGTGAATTTGAGAAATGTTTGTGTTGAAGTTTGCAAGTCCCGTAGCATGCACGTATGGTAAATGTTATGTAACAAATTTGAAACATGAGGTGTTATTTGATTGTCCTCCTTATGAGTGGCGGTCGGGGACGAGCGATGGTCTTTTCCTACCAATCTATCCCCCTAGGAGCATGCGCGTGGTACTAAGGTTTTTGATGACTTGTAGATTTTTGCAATAAGTATGTGAGTTCTTTATGACTAATGTTGAGTCCATGGATTATACGCACTCTCACCCTTCCATCCTTGCTAGCCTCTTCGGTACCGTGCATTTCCCTTTCTCACATTGAGAGTTGGTGCAAACTTCGCCGGTGCATCCAAACCCCGTGATATGATACACTCTGTCACACATAAATCTCCTTATATCTTCCTCAAAACAGCCACCATACCTACCTATTGTGGAATTTCCATAGCCATTCCGAGATATATTGCCATGCAACTTTCCACCATTCAGTTTATCATGACACATTCATCATTGTCATATTGCTTTGCATGATCATGTAGTTGGCATCGTATTTGTGGCAAAGCCACTGTTCATAATTTTTCATACATGTCACACTTGATTCATCGCAATCCTGGTACACCGCCGGAGGCATTCATTTAGAGTCATATCTTGTTCTAGTATCGAGTTGTAATCATTGAGTTGTAAATAAATAGAAGTGTGACGATCATCATTTTCTAGAGCATTGTCCCAAGTGAGGAATTATATAAAAAAAGAGAAAGGCCAAAAAAAGAGAAGGCCCAAAAAAGAAAAGAAAAGAGAAAGTCCATAAAAAAAGAAAGGCCAAATAAAAAAATGAGAGAAAAAGAGAGAAGGGACAATGCTACTATCCTTTTACCACACTTGTGCTTCAAAGTAGCACCTTAATCTTCATGATAGAGAGTCTCTTGTTTTGTCACTTTCACACACTAGTGGGAATTTTTCATTATAGAACTTGGCTTGTATATTCCAACAATGGGCCTCCTCAAGTGCCCTAGGTCTTCGTTAGCAAGCAAGTTGGATGCACACCCACTTAGTTTCTTTTGTTGAGCTTTCATACATTTATAGCTCTAGTGCATCCGTTGCATGGCAATCCCTACTCCTTACATTAACATCAATCGATGGACATCTCCATAGCTCATTGATTAGCCTCGTTGATGTGAGACTTTCTCCTTTTTGTCTTCTTCACATAACCCCCTCATTATTCTATTCCATCCATAGTGCTATATCCATGGCTCGCGCTCATGTATTGCGTGAAAGTTTATAGGTTTGAGATTACTAAAGTATGAAACAATTGCTTGGCTTGTCATCGGGGTTGTGCATGATGAGAGCATTCATGTGTGACGAAAATGGAGCATGACTAAACTATATGCTTTTGTAGGGATGAACTTTCTTTGGCCATGTTATTTTGAGAAGACATAATTGCTTAGTTAGTATGCTTGATGTATTATCATTTTTATGTCAATATGAACTTTTGTCTTGGATCTTTCGGATCTGAATATTCATGCCACAATTAAGAAGAATTACATTGAAATTATGCCAAGTAGCACTCTGCATCACAAATTCCGTTTTTATCATTTACCTACTCGAGGACGAGCAGGAATTAAGCTTGGGGATGCTGATACGTCTCCAACATATCTATAATTTTTGATTGCTCCATGCTATGTTATCTACTGTTTTGGATGTTTACGGGCTTTATTATACACTTTTATGTAATTTTTGGGACTAACCTATTAACCCAGAGCCCAGTGCCAGTTTCTGTTTTTACCTTGTTTTAGGGTTTCGAAGAAAAGGAAAACAAAACGGAGTCCAATTGACCTGAAACTTCACGGAACCCATTTTTGGAAGGAAAGAAGCCCAGAAGTCTTGAAGTGCACGTAAGGGAAGCTTCAAGGAGGCCACGAGGTAGGGGGCGCGCCCACCCCCCTTGGGCGCGCCCTCCACCCTCGTGGGCCCCTCGTGGCCCCCCTGACGTACTTCTTCCTCCTATATATCCCATATACCCTAAAAACATCGGGGAGAACAATAGATCGGGAGTTCCGCCGCCATAAGCCTCCGTAGCCACCGAAAACCAATCTAGACCCGTTCTAGCACCCTGCCAGAGGGGGAATGCCTCTCCGGTGGCCATCTTCATCATCCCGGTGCTCTCCATGACGAGGAGGGAGTAGTTCTCCCTCGGGGCTGAGGGTATGTACCAGTAGCTATGTGTTTGATCTCTCTCTCTCTCTCTCTCTCTCTCTCTCTCTCTCTCTCTTTATCGTGTTCTTGAGGTGATACGATCTTGATGTATCGCGAGCTTTGCTATTATATTTGGATCCTATGATGTTTTCTCCCCCCTCTACTCTCTTGTAATGGATTGAGTTTCCCCTTTGAAGTTATCTTATCGGATTGAGTCTTTAAAGATTTGAGAACAGTTGATGTATGTCTTGCCGTGCGTATCTGTGGTGACAATGGGATACCACGTGATTCACTTGATGTATGTTTTGGTGATCAACTTGCGGGTTCCGCCCATGAACCTATGCATAGGGGTTGGCACACGTTTTCGTCGTGATTCTCCGGTAGAAACTTTGGGGCACTCTTTGAGGTCCTATGTGTTGGTCGAATAGATGAATCTGAGATTGTGTGATGCATATCGTATAATCATGCCCACGGATACTTGAGGTGACATTGGAGTATCTAGGTGACATTAGGGTTTTGGTTGATTTGTGTCTTAAGGTGTTATTCTAGTACGAACACTAGGGCTGTTTGTGACACTTATAGGAATAGCCCAATGGATTGATTGGAAAGAATAACTTTGAGGTGGTTTCGTACCCTACCATAATCTCTTCGTTTGTTCTCCGCTATTAGTGACTTTGGAGTGACTCTTTGTTGCATGTTGAGGGATAGTTATGTGATCCAATTATGCTATTATTGCTGAGAGGACTTGCACTAGTGAAAGTATGAACCCTAGGCCTTGTTTCCTATCATTGCAATACCATTTATGCTCACTTTTATCACTTGTTACCTTGCTGTTTTTATAATTTCAGATTACAAAAACTATTATCTACTATCCATATACCACTTGTATCACCATCTCTTCGCCGAACTAGTGCACCTATACAATTTACCATTGTATTGGGTGTGTTGGGGACACAAGAGACTCTTTGTTATTTGGTTGCAGGGTTGCTTGAGAGAGACCATCTTCATCCTACGCCTCCTACAGATTGATAAACCTTAGGTCATCCACTTGAGGGAAATTTGCTACTGTCCTACAAACCTCTACACTTGGAGGCCCAACAACGTCTACAAGAAGAAGGTTGTGTAGTAGACATCACACGCTCCACCATCTACCGACACTTGAAAACTTGTTGCTCCATCGCCTCGAGCCTTGTCTCCACGCTTCCGGTCCTCCTTGGTCCCTCCACATCGCAAATGTGCAACAGCCCCTCACGCATCTCAATGGTTTGAGGGTGTTGTAGCACCTCCGTGAGGTAGGGGTTGATGACCTTCTCGAAGAACTTGTCCTTGGGGGCACTTGAAGACGCCATGGTGATCTAGATCTGTCAGAAAAACAGCTCGAAACAAAGACAGGAGATATTTGTGTGATACGGTGGTTAAAACCTTCGGGAGATTATATAATGAATTTTTACCGACCAAAATAAGTATCATGCAAGAAAACGGAGTCCGGAGAGCACACGAGGTGCCCACGAGGTAGGGGGGCGCGCCCAGGGGGGTAGGGCGCTCCCTCCACCCTCGTGGAAGCCCCGTGTCCTTTCCGGTCTGCTTCTTATTTTCCTATTTTTTTATATATTCCAAAACAAAGAAATATTGCCATTAGAACTGTTTTGGAGTCGGTTTACTTACCGTACCGCATACCTATTCCTTTTCGGAGTCTGAAACGTTCCGGAAAGTGTCCCTTATGTATTCCTCCGGGGTTACGGTTTCAATAGTATTAGTCTCAACATTTATAGGATTACTTGAGATATAATGTTTGATTCTTTGGCCGTTCACCACCTTCGGATTTGTGCCTTCGAAGTTGTTGATTTTTATGGCACCGGAATGATAGACCTCCTCGATAACGTAAGGACTTTAGAGAGAAGTTTGCCTGCAAAAAAAAATCTTAAACGAGAGCTGTATAACAATACATAATCACCTACATTGAACTCACGTTTTTGTATCCTTTTATCATGCCATCTTTTAACTTTTTCTTTAAACAATTTGGCATTTTCATAGGCTTGGGTTCTCCATTCATCAAGTGAGCTAATGTCAAATAACCTCTTCTCACCGGCAAGTTTGAAATCATAATTGAGCTCTTTAATGGCCCAATATGCCTTATGTTCTAGTTCGAGAGGTAAGTGACGTGATTCTCCATAAACCATTTTATACGGAGACATACCCATAGGGTTTTTATATGCAGTTCTATAGGCCCATAATGCATCATCAAGTTTCTTGGACCAATTCTTTCTAGATCTATTAACAGTCTTTTGCAAAATTAATTTGAGCTCTCTGTTACTCAATTCTACTTGACCACTAGACTGTGGGTGATAAGGAGATGCAATTCTATGATTAACATCATACTTAGCAAGAATTTTACGAAAGGCACCATGAATAAAATGTGAACCACCATCAGTCATTAAATATCTAGGGACTCCAAACCTCGGAAAAATAACTTCTTTAAGCATCTTAGTAGAGGTGTTATGATCAGCACTACTAGTTGTAATAGCTTCTACCCACTTAGTAACGTAATCAACAACAACTAAAATATCTGTATACCCATTAGAGGAAGGAAAAGGTCCCATATAATCAAAGCCCCAAACATCAAATGGTTCAATAACAAGGTAATAATTCATATGCATTTCTTGACGTCTACTAATATTACCAATTCTTTGACATTCACCACAAGACAAGACAAACTTACGGGCATCCTTGAAGAGAGTAGGCCAATAAAAACCGGATTGCAATACCTTATGTGCAGTTCTATCTCCAGCATGGTGTCCTCCATAGGCTTCGGAGTGACACTTGCATAGGATCTTTTCCTGTTCATGCTTAGGTACACAACGTGTAATAACACCATCTACTCCTTCTTTGTAAAGATGTGGGTCATCCCAAAAGTAATGTCTTAAATCATAGAAGAACTTTTTCTTTTACTGGTATGTGAAACTAGGCGGTATGAATTTAGCAACAATCTAATTAGCATAATCAGCATACCATGGAGCAGTGCGAGAAGCATTTATGACATTTAATTGTTCATCGGGAAAGCTATCATCAATAGGTAGTGGGTCATCAAGAACATTCTCTAACCTAGACAAGTTGTCTGCAACGGGGTTCTCAGCTCCCTTTCTATCAATAATATGCAAATCAAATTCTTGTAGCAGGAGAACCCATCTAATAAGTCTAGGTTTAGCATCTTTCTTTTCCATAAGATATTTAATAGCAGCATGATCAGTGTGAATAGTTACTTTAGAATCAACAATATAAGGTCTGAACTTATCACAAGCAAACACAACTGCTAAAAATTCTTTTTCAGTAGTAGCATAATTTCTTTGGGCATTGTCTAGACTTTTACTAGCATATTGGATAACATTCAGCTTCTTATCAACTCTTTGTCCTAGAACAACACCTACAGCATAATCGCTAGCATCACACATAATTTCAAATGGCAAATTCCAATTAGGTGGCTAAACAATAGGTGCAGAAATCAAAGCTTTCTTAAGTATTTCAAATGCTTCTACGCAATAATCACCAAAGACAAAAGCAATATCTTTTTGTAATAGGTTAGTCAGAGGAAACCGGCATAAGCAATTTTTGAGAAATCCTTAATGAACCTCCTATAAAAACCGGCATGACCAAGGAAACTTCTTATACCTTTGATGTCCTTGGGACACGACATCTTTTCAATAGCATCAACTTTAGCTTTGTCAACTTCAATACCTCTTTCAGAAATTCTATGTCCCAAGACAAGACCTTCATTAACCATAAAGTGGCACTTCTCCCAGTTCAAGACAGGATTAGTTTCTTCAAATCTCCGCAAAACTCGATCAAGGTTTCTCAAGCAATCATCAAAAGTGGATCCATAAACGGAGAAATCCTCCATGAAAACCTAACAAATCTTTTTCACAAAAGTCAGAGAATATAGCCATTATGCATCTTTGAAAGGTAGCAGGTGCATTACATAAACCAAAAGGCATATGTCTATAAGCAAAAGTACCGAAAGGGCAAGTAAAAGTGGTCTTTTCTTGATCCTCAGCTGACACAGGTATGTTTGGATAATCTTTCTAGCATTTGATCAATGAAAGGCAAAGTGTAATGATCTTTTTAGTAGCTTTATTTAATTTGCAAAAATCAATTACCATCCTATAACCTATAATAATTCTTTGTGGAATCAATTCATCTTTATCATTAGGAACGACAGTAATACCTACCTTCTCAGGGACACAATGGAAAGGACTTATCCACCGACTATCAGCAACGGGATAAATTATACCTGCCTCAAGGAGCTTTAATATTTCCTTTCTTACCACTTCTTTCATCTTAGGATTCAGCCGTCGTTGGTGATCAATAACTGGTTTGGCGTCTTTCTCCAAATTTATTTTGTGTTGACATAGAGTGGGACTAATGCCTTTAAGATCATCAAGAGTATATCCAATAGCAGCGCGGTGCTTCTTCAGAGTTTTCAATAATTTTTCTTCCACCTCCTCTGAAAGGTTAGCACTAATAATAACAGGATATATTTTCTTTTCATCAAGATAAGCATATTTAAGAGTATCAGGTAATGGTTTAAGGTCAAATACGGGATCACCCTTGGGTGGAGGAGGATCCCCTAGGATTTCAACAGGCAAGTTGTGTTTCAGAATAGGTCCCTGTTTAAAGAATACTTCATCTATTTCCCTTCTTTCATTCATAAACATATCATTTTCATGGTCTAGCAAATATTGTTCTAAAGGATCAGTGGGAGGCACGACAATAGAAGCAAGACCAATAATTTCATCTTTACTAGGAAATTCCTCATCACAGGGTTGTCTATGAAACTTAGCAAAATTAAACTCATGAGACATATCCCCTAAACCAACAAAAACAATATCTTGATTGTAGTCTATCTTAGCATTAACATTATTCAGGAAGGGGTCTACCAAATATAATGGGACAAAAGCTATCTTGTGGGGAACCAAGAACAAGAAAGTCAGCAAGATATTTAACCTTCCCACACAAGACTTCAACATCTCTAACAATCCCAATTGGTGAAATAGTATCTCTATTGGCAAGCTTAATGGTAACTTCGATATCTTCTATCTCAGCAGGTGCAATATCATGCATAATTTCTTTGTATAAGGAATGGGGTATTGCACTTGCACTAGCACCCATATCACATAAGCCATGATAACAATGATCTCCTATTTTAACAGAAATAACAGGCATGCCTACAACAGGTCTATGTTTATTTTTAGTACCAGGTCTAGCAATTCTAGCAGTATCATCACAGAAGTAAATAACATGCCCATCAATATTATCGGCCAAGAGATCTTTAACCATAGCAATATTAGGTTCAACTTTAACTTGCTCAGGGGGTTTGTATGTCCTAATATTACTTTTCTTGACTATAGTTCAAACTTTAGCATGATCCTTTATTCTAACAGGGAAAGGTGGTTCGTCAACATAAGCAGTAGGAACAATAGGATCATTATAAGTGATAGTCTTTTCTTCAACTTTAATAGGTGCAACTACTTTTACTTCAATGGGAGGATTATATTTAAACCACTTCTCCTTAGGGAGATCAACATGAGTAGCAAAGGATTCACAAAAGGAAGCTACTATCTCAGAGTCAAGTCCATATTTAGTGCTAAATTCACAGAAAGCATCGGTATCCATAAAAGATTTAACACAATCAAACTTAGGTGTTATACCTGACTCCTTTACCTTCGTCGAGGTCCCAATCTTCAGAGTTGTGTTTAATTCTTTCCAATAAATCCCATTTGAATTCAATAGTCTTCATCATAAAAGATCCAATACAAGAAGTATCGAGCATGGAGCGATTACTGAGAGAAAGCCGAGCATAATTTTTTTGAATAATCATTTCTCTTGAGAGCTCATGATTGGGGCATGAATATAACATTGACTTAAGCCTCCCCCAAGCTTGAGCGATGCTTTCTACTTCGCGAGGCCAAAAATTATATATATAATTACGATCACGATGAAGAAGATGCATAGGATAAAACTTCTGGTGAAATTCCAATTTCAATCGCTTGTAGTCCCATGATCCCATATCATCACATAGCCTATACCATGTCAATGCATCTCCCTTCAAATATAAATGAAAGACCTTCTTCTTGATAACATCCTCGGGCATACCTGCAAGCTTAAATAATCCACAAACTTCATCCATATAGATTAAGTGCAAATCGAGATGCAATGTTCCATCTCCTGCAAAAGGATTAGCTAGCAGTTTCTCTATCATACCCGAAGGAATTTCAAAGTAAAAATTTTCAGTAGGTTCGGTAGGTTGAGGAGCAACTCTTTGCTCTACTGGTCGGGGTGAAGATACCCCGAACAAGCCCCTCAAAGGATTATGTTCCATAGTAACAAGTGACAATAAATTTCAGCACACTATATAAATTTTTCCTTACCAAATTCCACCTACCAAAGGTGCTTCACTCCCCGGCAACGGCGCCAGAAAAGAGTCTTGATGACCCACAAGTGTAGGGGATCTATCGAAGCTTTTCGATAACTAAGAGTGTTGAACCCAACGAGGAGCAGAAGGAAATGATAAGCATTTTTCACTAAGGTATTCTCTGCAAGCACTGAAATTATCGGTAACAGATAGTTTGGTGATAAGATAATTGTAACGAGCAACAAGTAATAAAAGTAAATAAGGTGCAGCAAGATGGCCCAATCCTTTTGGTAGCAAAGGACAAGCCTGGACAAACTCTTATATGAAGGAAAGCTCTCCCGAGGACACATGGGAATTATCGTCAAGCTAGTTTTCATCACGATCATATGATTCGTGTTCGGTACTTTGATAATTTGATATGTGGGTGGACCGGTGCTTGGGTGCTGTCCTTACTTGGACAAGCATCCCACTTATGATTAACTCCCATTGCAAGCATCCGCAACTACAACAGAAGTATTAAGGTAAACCTAACCATAGCATGAAACATATGGATCCAAATCAGCCCCTTACGAAGCAACACATAAACTAGGGTTTAAGCTTCTGTCACTCTAGCAACCCATCATCTACTTATTACTTCCCAATGCCACCCTCTAGGCCCAAACAATGGTGAAGTGTCATGTAGTAGACGTTCACATGACACCACTAGAGGGATGGCAATATACATCTCATCAAAATATCGAACGAATACCAAATTCACATGCCTACTAATAGCAAGACTTCTCCCATGTCCTCAGGAACAAATGTAACTACTCACAAAGCATATTCATGTTAATAATCATAGGGGTATTAATATGCATAATGGATCTGAACATATGATCTTCCACCAAGTAAACCAACTAGCATCAACTACAAGGAGTAATCAACACTACTAGCAACCCACATGTACCAATCTGAGGTTTGGATATAAAGATTGGATACAAGAGATGAACTAGGGTTTGAGATGAGATGGTGCTGGTGAAGATGTTGATGGAGATTGACTCCCTCCCGATGAGAGGATCACTGGTGATGACGATGGTGATGATTTCCCCCTCACGGAGGGAAGTTTCCCCGGCAGAACAGCTCTGCCAGAGCCCTAGATTGGCTCCGCCAAGCTTCCGCCTCGTGGTGGCGGAGTTTCATCCCGAAAGTTTGCTTATTATTTTTCCTCGGAAGAAAGACCTCATATAGTAGAAGATGGGCATCGAAGGGCCACCAGGGAGCCCACGAGGCAGGGGGCGCACCCAGGGGGTAGGGCACGTCCCCACCCTCGTGGCCAGGGTGTGGCCCCCCTTTGGAACTTTCTTCGCTCAATATTTTTTATATATTCTGGAAATAACTTCCGTGAAGTTTCAGGACTTTTGGAGCTGTGCAGAATAGGTCTCTAATATTTGCTCCTTTTCCAGCCCAGAATCCCAGCTGCCGGCATTCTCCCTCTTCATGTAAACCTTGTAAAATGAAAGAGAATAGGCATAAGTATTGTGACATAATGTGTAATAACAGCCCATAATGCAATAAATATCGATATAAAAGCATGATGCAAAATGGACGTATCAGCGAGTGCTACCTCTTGAGCACTGCGTTGGTTTTCCCTGAAGAGGAAGGGATGATGCAGCAAAGTAGCGTAAGTATTTCCCTCAGTTTTTGAGAACCAAGGTATCAATCCAGTAGGAGGCTACGTGCCAGTCCCTCATACCAGCACCAAACAAATAAATCCTCACAACTAACGCGATAAGGGGTTGTCAATCCCTACATGGCCACTTACCAGAGTGAGATCTGATAGATATGATAAGATAATATTTTTGGTATTTTTATGATAAAGATGCAAAGTAAAATAAAAGCAAAGTAAAAGCAAAGGAAATAACTAAGTATTGGGAGAATAATATGATGAAGATAGACCCGGGGGCCATAGGTTTCACTAGTGGCTTCTCTCGAGAGCATAAGTATTCTATGGTGGGTGAACAAATTACTATTGAGCAATTGACAGAATTGAGCATAGTTATGAGAATATCTAGGTATGATCATGTATATAGGCATCACGTCCAAGACAGGTAGACCAACTCTTGCCTGCATCTACTACTATTACTCCACTCATCGACCTCTATCCAGCATGCATCTAGAGTATTAAGTTAATGAAAACAGAGTAACGCCTTAAGCAAGATGACATGATGTAGAGGGATAAACTCATGCAATATGATGAAAACCCCATCTTGTTATCCTCGATGGCAACAATACAATATGTGCCTTGCTGCCCCTACTATCACTTGGAAAGGACACCGCAAGATTGAACCCAAAGCTAAGCACTTCTCCCATTGCAAGAAAGATCAATCTAGTAGGCCGAACCAAACTGATAATTCAAAGAGACTTGCAAAGATAACCAATCATACATAAAAGAATTCAGAGAAGATTCAAATATTGTTCATAGATAGACTTGATCATAAACCCACAATTCATCGGTCTCAACAAACACACCACAAAAAGAAGATTACATCGAATAGTTCTCCACAAGAGAGGGGGAGAACATTGTATTGAGATCCAAAAAGAGAGAAGAAGCCATCTAGCTACTAACTATGGACCCGTAGGTCTGAGGGGAACTACTCACACTTCATCGGAGGGGCTATGGTGTTGATGTAGAAGCTCTCCGTGATCGATGCCCACTCCGGCGGAGCTTCGGAATAGGCCCCAAGATGGGATCTCGTGGATACAGAAAGTTACGGTGGTGGAATTAGGGTTTTGGCTCCATATCTGATCGTTTGGGAGTACATAGGTATATATAGGAGGAAGGAGTACGTCAGTGGAGCAATAGGGGGCCCACGAGGGTGGAGGGCACGCCTAGGGGGGGGGGTAGGTGCGCCACCTACCTCGTGGCCTCCTCTTTTGTGTCATGATGTAGGGTCCAAGTCTCCTGGGTCTTGTTCGTTGAGAAAATCATGTTCCCGAAGGTTTCATTCCGTTTGGACTCCGTTTGATATTCCTTTTCTTCGAAACCCTAAAACAGGCAAGAACAGCAATTCTGGGCTGGGCCTCCGGTTAATAGGTTAGTCCCAAAATAATATAAAAGTGGATAATAAAGCCCAATAATGTCCAAAACAGTAGATAATATAGCATGGAGCAGTCAAAAGTTATAGATACGTTGGAGACGTATCAAGCATCCCCAAGCTTAATTCCTGCTCGTCCTCGAGTAGGTAAATGATAAAAACAAATTTTTTGGTGCGGAGTGCTACTTGGCATAATTTTAATGTAATTCTTCTTAATGGTGGTATGAATATTCAGATCCGAAAGATTCAAGATAAAAGTTTAATATTGACATAAAAACAATAATACTTCAAGCATACTAACAAAGCAATCATGTCTTCTCAAAATAGCGTGGCCAAAGAAAGTTTTTTTGATAGAAAGACTGTAAGGGAACCCCCTACAGTATAATTGGTGCAACAAACCCAAATTTCAAGTACCATGCCTTGAACCTGGGTGGGTGGGAAGGCATCAGCCCCTTCTCACCACTAGGCTATGCTCCATCTTCACCACATAAAATAGCATGGCCAAAGAAAGTTATCCCTACAAAATCAATCATATAGTCTGGCTATGCTCCATCTTCACCACATAAAATATTTAAATCAAGCACAACCCGATGACAAGCCAAGCAATTGTTTCATACTTTTGGTGTTCTCAAACTTTTTCAATCTTCACGCAATACATGAGTGTGAGCCATGGATATAGCACTATAAGTGGAATAGAATGGTGGTTCTAGAGAAGACAAAAAGGGAGAAGATAGTCTCACATCAACTAGGCATATCAACGGGCTATGGAGATGCCCATCAATAGATATCAATGTGAGTGAGTAGGGATTGCCATGCAACGGATGCACTAGAGCTATAAGTATATGAAAGCTCAACAAAAGAAACTAAGTGGGTGTGCATCCAAATTGCTTGCTCATGAAGACCTAGGGCATTTTGAGGAAACCCATCATTGGAATATACAAGCCAAGTTCTATAATGAAAAATTCCCACTAGTATATGAAAGTGATAACATAGGAGACTCTCTATCATGAATATCATGGTGCTACTTTGAAGCACAAGTGTGGTAAAAGGATAGTGACATTGTCCCTTCTCTCTTTTTCTCTCATTTTTTATTGGGCCTTTTCTCTTTTTTTTTCTTTTATTGCCTCTTTTCTTTCTTTTCTTTTCTTTTCGTCCGGAGTCTCATCCCGACTTGTGGGGGAATCATAGTCTCCATCATCCTTTCCTCACTGGGAAAATGCTCTAATAATGATGATCATCACACACTACTGGAATCAGCTACTTTGCCATCTGCCAGCTCTTTGCCGTCAGCTAGCGGACGACAAAGAAGCTCTTTGCCATCAGCTACCCAAAAGCAGACGGCAAAGAATCTTTTTGCCGTCCGCGAGCTCTTTGCCGTCTGCCAGCAGACGACAAAGAATCTTTGCCGTCCGCTGGCAGACGGCAAAGAGAGAGGTGGCCCCCACCCCCCGCCCGTTTGGAAAAAAACTTAACGGCCCACCTCTTTGCCGTCTGCCAGCAGACGGCAAAGAGGCAAAAGGGCGGACGGCAAAGATAGGCGGACGACAAAGATAGGCGGACGGCA
>NC_041382.1:388421988-388427057 GCF_002162155.2 Triticum dicoccoides | reverse complement strand
GAAACAGCACCCCGACCCCGACACGGCACCCCGACACCGACAGGACACCCCGACCACCGACACCTCCCGAAAAGGTGTTCTTTGGCCTTCTAGAGGCCGACGGGGTCATATATTTGTGAATTATTAGTTAGATCATATATTTTTCGATTTTGTTATGAAAAACATCATATATAATTATGTTGATCGTGTAGTTTTAAATGTGCAGTTGTTTCATCGCTGCGAGGTTTGGTGTTCGACGACCTCGCCGTGCGTTTGACGAGCTCTGCCCCTTCGTTCGTGGGTGAGCACAAATGACAAGTCCTCCTCCCCCATTAATTATTTGATCTATTCCGATGAAACTTGATAGCTAGCTATATATGTGTCTTGAATCATCAGTATGCGTAACCAATATGTGTCTCCCATTCGAAAGCGTCATAGTTATAAATATGCATGCATTTGCATATTTATAACCTTGATTCTTTTGAATTGTCCAACGCTATCCATGGACAGCCCGAGTATGTGTAGATTGGGTTCGTTTTCCCATATGCTTTGCTCCGGATCCGACGCATATATTTTGTCAGTGCCTCCCCTGTTGTTCTCCGGGTACACATCCTCTCTGTTTATTGCAGAGACGTGTATCAGGAGAACAGCGGGGAGGTGCTGCCAAAATTTTGCGTCGGATCCGGAGCATAGCATGGGAAAATGAACCCAATCTACACATACACGGGTGGGATTAGGACCTATCATTACCTATTAGAGTGTAGGTTGCATGGACGTAATAAAATTGACAAAGTAGATCAACTAATGAATATATACATGGTGAATTACATATATAATTGTTGTGTGTCCAGTAGCTTTGAAAGTCAAGATGAGTGACCGTGCTTGGATGTATATCGGTCACACTGGTCAGAACAAATGGAGCGCTGAATGGTTCACAAAAACTAAGGGGTTTGTGCAAGCCGCATTTGCAAATGGCCAAAAGAAAACCTGGTGCCCCTATTTCCGGTGCGGCAATTGGGAAAAGAAGACAGAGGCTGAAATGGGCAAACACCTGCAGAAGAGTGGTTTACGCCCTATTATACGGTGTGGACATTTCATGGTGAGTCTGCCCAACGTGACCGAGCTGAGGTGGATCGTCGTCGCACCGACGAGCATGGTACCGGGATGGAAAACATGGTGCAAGGCTATGATGATGCTCGGGATTCGGACGAGGAGATGGAGGAATCTGCAAAGGCCTTCAATGAAATGTTGGAGTCTTCGAAATGTCCGCTCCACGAGCACACTGAGCTTTGTCAGTTGGATGCCATCTCACAAGTAATGGCTCTGAAGGCTCAGTTCAACTTGGGCAGAGAATGCTATGACGCAATTATGACAGTATTTGGACGCTTTCTACCCAAAGGCCATGTAATGCCTGCAAACCTGTACCAGTCGGACAAAATCCTCCGTGCACTGAAGATGACCTATGAGAAGATACATGCCTGTGAGAAAGGATGTGCCTTATTTAGGATTGACTATGCGGACTTGAACTATTGTCCCATTTGCAAGTCTTCCAGGTATCTTGTGGTAGACAACGGTATGGGTGAGAAGACACAGACCAAAATCCCCGTTAGTGTTCTTCGGTATATGCCAATCGTACCAAGACTTCAACGTCTTTTCATGGTCGAAGAGACAGCCAGACAGATGACATGGCACAAAACAGGCAAAAGAACCGAACTAGATGCAGATGGGAATCTGATGATGGTACACACATCGGATGGTGTTGCGTGGAAAAAGTTTGATGAATTACATGCTGACAAAGCGGCAGATCCGAGGCATCCTCGAGTCGGCATCAGCACGGATGGGTTCAGTGTGTTTGGTATGACGGCAGCCCAATACAGTTGTTGGCCCGTATTTGTCTTTTCACTCAATCTCCCCCCCGGACAGATTATGCAAAGAAAGAACATTTTCCTGACGTTGATAATTCCAGGACCCAACTATCCGGGCAAAAATATGAATGTGTACATGCAGCCGCTTAAGGACGAATTGCAAGAAGCCTGGGATAATGGGTTCAAGACATACGACGCCTTTAGCAAACGGAACTTCATAATGCGTGTCTGGTACATGTACTCGACGCATGACTTGCCGGCGTATGCGCTATTCGTTGGCTGGTGTGTGCATGGAAGGTTCCCGTGCCCCACATGCAAGGGAGCTCTTGAGTTTCGTTGGCTTCAGGCCGGTCGCAAGTTTTCTTGCTTCGACATGCATAGACAGTTCCTGGATCCTCGCCATAAGTTCAGGAAAGACAAGAAGAACTTCATCAGGGGTAGAGTTGTCAAAAAATCTGCACCACCTGCATTGACAGGCCAACAAACCCTGGATCAGTTAAACGCTCTCGAGCCAGACCCACAACGTCCAGGGTACTTCAAGGGGTATAATACTAAGCACGCGTGGACTCACAAAACATGCTTATGGGATCTGCCTTACTTCAAAGACCTCCTTTGCCCACACAACATCGACGTGATGCACACTAAGAAGAATATCGCCGAGGCACTTTTTGGTACATTGTTCGGCATAGATGGGAAGTCAAAGGATAATACTAAGGCTAGAGTCGATCTGGAGGCGCTATGTGATAGGCCGTTACAAAACATGAAAGAACCGAAAGGAAAGCAGAACTGGATGAAGCCAAAGGCATGGTTCAATCTTGGAAGGCCAGCTATGAGAGAAATTCTCTTGTGGGTGCAACAGCAGTTGATGTTCCCCGATGGGTATGCAGCGAATCTAAAGAGGGGAGTGAATCTTGATAAATTGAAGATATTTGGTCTCAAGAGTCATGATTGGCACATATGGATTGAGCGGGTAATGCCGGTGATGTTGCGTGGCTTCATCCCTGAGGATGAATGGCTAGTACTGGCAGAACTCAGCTATTTCTTCCGTGTTCTTTGTGCGAAAGAACTATCGCCTGGCATGCTAGAGGAAATGGAAGAGTTGGCGCCGGAGTTGATCTGCAAGTTAGAGAAGATCTTTCCACCGGGCTTCTTTAATCCAATGCAGCATTTGATTTTGCATCTCCCGACCGAGGCAAGATTGGGGGGGGCCCGTGCAAAATCGTTGGTGCTACCCAACTGAGAGGATGCAGAAGACGCTTCGAGGAAAATGTAAAAATAAACGTAGAATTGAAGCATCAATGGCTGAGGCATTCATCACAAAGGAGGCGGCAAACTTCATAACAGCGCACTACGAAGCCAAAAATCGTCATTTGCATAATCCGAAGCCTCGATACAATGCTGACGAGCCTAAAAAGGGTGGATCCAACCTCAGCCTATTCAAAGGGAATCTCGCACCAGCTAGTGTTTCACATCCAGTATCTTTGGATAACGAAGAATGGCGGACCATTTCGTTGTATATCTTCAACAACCTGATAGAAGTGCGGCCATACATCGAGTAAGTTCTCGGTACATTGTTTCGCAACTTCTATTTCCTTTGAACTACTCTTATTCCTGGATATGTCATATAGTCGATACGTCGCCATATTCTCGTATGGAGCGGAGATCCAAAAGGATTCCGTCGAAGAGTATGAGCTTCTCGCAAAGCAAGGAGGTGGCTATCCCGGTTTCATCTCTTGGTTCAAACAAACGGTAATTTCTATTAGACAATTTCATTTCATTCGCTAATTTGTGCATAATGCAACAATCCTTTCATATTAAACTTGTACGCTAATTCAGAGTCTATGGACGCCGAATTGAGACAAGTCGCTAATGGTTTTGACTATAAGGTAAGTTCATTTGACAAGTACGACATCAACGGGTATCGCTTTCGTACCTATGGCAAAGAGCTATCTATGGCCGACCGAAAGTCTACAAATTGTTGTGTATCTGCTATCGGCGAAGGAGGTACCGAGTATTATGGGAGAGTTGAAGCAATTTATGAACTTCTGTTCTATGGTGAAAACCCACCGAATGTTGTAGTCTTCAAATGTTATTGGTTTCAGCCGAAGGAGACTAGAAGGACTCATGAACATAAAGGGCTAGTTGAAATCAACCAAAGCACTCATTTAGATGTTCCTGATGTCTATATTATGGCTCAACAGGCGACCCAAGTATTCTATCTACCGTGGGCCTGCCAAACTAATCCAAATCTGAAAGGTTGGGATGTCGTTTATGAAGTGCCGCCACGTGCTAGACTTTCTCCCCCAAAGGAAGAGGATTATGAACCTCACATTAACCAGACACATATGAAGGAGAATTCTTCCAAGAGACACGTCTTTCCAAAAAGCGTTTCAAGAACCGCTATACTTCACCCCAAAACATTGAAGTAGACAGCGACAATGAATCCGACATCACCCCAGAGGAGGAACAAGAAGAGCCGGAACAAGAAGAGGTTACTGCTGCGGATGACCTGTCAATGCTTGACCGATTACGTCAAGGTGGCCTTGCACATGTTGATGCCAATGAACCCTATGAGCCCATCATTGATTATAGTGATGATGATGATTATGCATTTATTGATGATACCGATTGAGATTATTAGTAGTGTCAGGTATTCAATTTTTTTATGTTGTACTTGATGATGATACACTTAAGTGATAGACATATTATTATTCATGTCGGTACTTTTTTTATGTTGTACTAATTTCGTTTATTCTTTGTCATGGCAGGTGTTGAAAGATGGTGGGCGCAGGTCGGGAGCGCGCCAAGGCCCCTTCTTCATCGGCGCGTGGTGCGAGGTCTTCCATTCCACACGCACCTCTCCGCCAAGCGTTGCTGGATAGTATGGTGACACCGCCGGGCCCTTCTTCATCGACCGCGGTGCCCAGCAGGGGACGAGGTAAGAAGAAGAGAGGAGTTGGAGCACGTGGTCGCGGGAGAGGAGGTAGGGTGACTCGTACGGCGCCTTCCTCGCCACCGCCCCCAGCTGTTTCACCCGAGCACGTGACTGCTAGGGTGGACTCGTCTGAGGAGGAGGCTGCACGGACTCCGGTCCACGAGCCTCCGGTCCACGAGTCTTCGGCCCACGAGCCTCGGGTCAACGGGCCTTCGGCCCACGAAACCCTAGAGGAGCACACGTCTGGATGGGGTACCTGGTCGGGTCAGCCTGAGCATGGCGGGGAGCCG
>NC_041382.1:388390188-388421565 GCF_002162155.2 Triticum dicoccoides | reverse complement strand
TGGTGCTACACGGCTCCCGTCCGTGCCGGTGACCCGCGAGTAGAGGTGGTTGATTTTCCCTGATGGGGAGAGGTACGTAAGTGCATTTAATATTTTTGTACCTTCTGCATTCACGTTTCTTCAAATAACTAATGCGTTGGCCTTGTCATGCTGCAGGGGTTGGGACCACCATCATAGTGTCCGCCGGCCCAACTCCGTCCTTGGAGTTCTTTGCCGGTAAAACTTCCCGGGGTTTGTCACGTTGCCTGGTGAGGGTCGGCTTCCAGAGCTTGGATTGAGCTGGGAGCACTACGTGGCTGCCCCGGCCCCGCCGGATGAGATTATCGACGGTGTCGTGTGCGACACGAGGGCAGACATGGTGATCAGAAAGTTCTGGGTAATTTCTCCTTTACACATTTAAAAATCTTCAACTAGCTAGTTATTAATTGTACTAATCAATATTGTCTCATTTGATTGCAGACATTCTACAGGTGTGAGGAGGGATACGAGGAGGACGCGGCACATGTTATCGAGAACGTCTGCAAGCGCCTACTCCAGAACTTACGGCACGAGGCTCGGGTGCAGGCTGTTCGAGACTACTACGCCTTGCGTGGTATCAAGAAGACCAAGCCGGCGTGCCGCGATAAGTTCCTGAGTAAGGAGCAGTACATGAAGGTAATTCTTAAGGCCTTCTCTACTTAAGTTCCTTCATTTAGTAATTGTTAGCCGTAGCGCTCAAGTTTCTATTTGCTAACTTAGGCGCCTCCGAGATGGTGTGCGGATCAGATGGATTGTTGGGAGGTGTTGGTCGATGAGTGGTGCTCAAAACAATGGCTAGCCCTCCACAACGAGGCCAAGGACAAACGTGCCCAAATGGAAGGTGTGCCACACCATCAAGGCAGCTCCAACTTATATCAGTTCGAGCGCAACTGGGTATGTGGTTTGCTTCATGATTCATGCAATTCATTCATCATGCTAGCTTGAGCCCTTTAATTACTAATTTTCATTGTTTCTCTCTTTCAGGCACGCTACAATAAGGCGGATAAGGTGCCAGAGGTGTATGACCTGTATGCCATGGCCCACACTGCCTCTTTCAAGAAAGTCAAGGCTTTCTCTCAGTCTGACCTCGATGATGCAAACAACTTCACCAACATCTCCTCCCACAACAAGCTCGTGAGATATAGAGATGAGGGGAAGGCGAGGAAAGGGGAGGACTTTAATCCGAGCCAGGGTCCCATTGATCCAGAGCTGGTGATGATATCTGGTGGCGGGAGGTCCCATGGCTCCATAGCCATTGGAGATGGACTTATCCGTTGTCCTAGCACTCTCCCGGAGATCAAGGCGCGCCAGTCGAGCTCCGCTCCTGAGATAAGGCCTCGTGAACGGCCAGTGCAACTCGCCATCAAGGTTAGTGATACGTACTCAGTTATCTTTCTCCATTACATTGTGTGCGCTTCCATCAATGATTACAAATGGTCATGTGAGTGGTGTTGCAGGCTGCTATACAGAGTGAGATAGATAGAATGGAGAAACTTCTGGCAGAGGCGGCGGAGAGGCAGCGGGAGTTGGAGGAGAGGACGACAAAGATGATGGAGGAGGAGAGGGCACGGAATGACATGCAGGCAAGGGCCATGTACGAGCTCCTTGTGGTAAGTTTCTTCTGCAGATTAGCCAAAACATTCATGTAGTGTTTGTTTCATTACTAACTAGTATGACTGAGTCGTCAAAACCAAATGTGCAGTCTGTGTGCGAGAAGACAGGTCAGACCGCTCCGCCGATGCCAGTGATTGCTCCTGGGACCACGGTGAGTTTTATTTGAATGGACATTACTTGCTAGTCTTAACATTTGAGTGCCATCATGCTAACAAGACATTGGAAATGATCTTTGGTGCAGCGTAACTCCAGACAAGCATCGCACGATCCTTCTCCAGCTACCGACACGAGCCACCCCGCTACACCTCCTGGATCTTGGTAAGTTTATCTAGTGTTTTGCTTAACACATGCATAAAGACCTAGACTTAGCTTTATTTCCTCCAATGCTTACCATAATGACCTAGACTTAGCTTCTTCTCCTCCAAAATGACTTAATAAGATTACTGACCTCCAAAACCGTCCATTTTACCTAAGTTAGCTCTAAAACGATCTGTACTTAGCTTACTTATGTCAAAAATTACATAATTAGCTTAGTTAGCTCATAGACGATCCATTTTACCTAAGTTAGCTCTAAAATAACCCATTTTACCTAGGTTAGCTTATAAATGATCCATTTCATCCAAGTTAGCTAAAAAATGACCCATTTTACCTAGATTAGCTCCTAAATGATCCATTTTACCTACGTTAGCTTTAAAATGACCCATTTCACCTAGGTTAACTCCAAAATGACCCATCTTACCTAGGTTATCTCATAAACGATCCATTTCAACTAATTTAGCTCATAAACGATCCATTTCACCAAGTTAGCTAAAAAACAATCCATTTCACCTAAATTAGCTCTTAAATGATCCATTTCACCTAAGTTAGCTCAAAAAGATCCATTTAAACTAAATTAGCTCATAAATGATCCATTTCACCTAAGTTAGCTCAAAAACGATCCATTTCAACTAAGTTAGCTCATAAATGATCCATTTCACCTAAGTTAGCTAAAAAACGATCCATTTCACCTTTGTTACCTCAAAGACGATCCATTTGACCTTAGTTAGCTCATAAACGACCCATTTCAACTAAGTTAGCTCATAAATGATCCATTTCACCTTAGCTAGCTCATAAACGACCCATTTCAACTTAGTTAGCTCATATATGATCCATTTCACGTAAGTTAGCTCATAAATGACATACTCTTCTTGTTCTAGTCTTCTTCTTGTTCTACTCTTCTTGTTCTAGTCTTCTTCTTGTTCTACTCTTCTTCTTGCTCTACTCTTCTTGTTCTAACTTTCTTATTTTTCATTTTGCAGATTTCATTCACTTGACGAAAGCTTGCATAGATGGAGTGCTCCTTATCCCTTTCTCTGTTTCTTTTGTATCGTTGAACTATGCATGTATCGTTGGATGAAACTATTGTAATATATATGGTTGGATGCCTCTATGTTGAACTTGTTATGTATGATGGAACTATGCATGTAATATATATGGTTGGATGATGAAGTTATGTGTTGGATATCTTATATGTTTGCTCTGTAATGGCCTTTTGAAATATATCTATATATGTCATATATATTTGTGATGAAAATTGTTGGATTTAATAAAAAATAGATAAAAGAGCCAATATGCAGGCTCTTTGCCATCTGCCACCGACGGCAATGGGCTCTTTGTCGTCTGCCGCGGACGGCAAAGAAGACATGTGGCATCCAGCTGTGCTTCCTGGGAGCTGACCCATTTGGTCAGTTTGCCTACAGTGGCAGACGGCAAAGACTTTGCCATCAGTGGCAGACGGCAAAGAACCTGCACTTTGCCATCAGTGGCAGACGGCAAAGAACCTGCCATGTAGTGACGTGTAGATGACATCATACGGCGGACGGCAAAGACACTAGAAATTTGCCGTCAGCGGTGGACGGCAAAGGCCTGCCGTTAGCCACTTAACGGACTGACAGCGCAATTATTGCCGTCCGCTCTCTTTGCCGTCCGCCGCAGACGGCAAAGGGCCTTTGCCGTCAGCCGCCAGGAAGCGGACGGCAAAGTAGCTGTTTACCGTAGCCTACTTTGCCGGAGCCTTTTGCCGTCCGCGGCTGACGGCAAAGGCCTTTGCCGTCCGCCGTTCATGCCTTTGCCGTCTGCCGTGGCAGATGGCAAAATAGCTGATTCCTGTAGTGACACTTTTATTTTTCTTACAACTCAATAATTACAACTCGATACTTAGAACAAAATATGACTCTATATGAATGCCTCCGGCGGTGTACCGGGATGTGCAATGAATCAAGAGTGACACGTATGAAATAATTATGAATGGTGGCTTTGCCACAAATACGATGTCAACTACATGATCATGCTAAGCAATATGACAATGATGGAGTGTGTCATAATAAACGGAACGGTGGAAAGTTGCATGGAAATATATCTCGGAATGGCTATGGAAATGCCATAATAGGTAGGTATGGTGGCTGTTTTGAGGAAGGTATATGGTGGGTGTATGATACGGGCGAAAGGTGCGCGGTATTAGAGAGGCTAGCAAAGGTGGAAGGGTGAGAAAAGTGCGTATAATCCATGGACTCAACATTAGTCATAAAGAACTCATATACTTATTGCAAAAATCTACAAGTTATCAAAGCAAAGTATTAAGCGCATGCTCCTAGGGGGATAGATTGGTAGGAAAAGACCATCGCTCGTCCCCGACCGCCACTCATAAGGAAGACAATCAAAAAATAAATCATGCTCCGACTTCATCACATAACGGTTCACCATACGTGCATGCTACGAGAATCACAAACTTTGACACAAGTATTTCTAAAATTCACAACTACTCAACTAGCATAACTCTAATATCACCATATTCTTATCTCAAAACAATTATCAAGCATCAAACTTCTCGTAGCATTCAACACACTCATAAAGAAGTTCTTTTACTATTCTTCAATTCCAAGCATATTAGGATTATTTAAGAAAATTACCATGCTATTTTAAGACTCTCAAAATAATCTAAGTGAAGCATGATAGACCAATATTTTCTATAAAACAAATCCACCACTGTGCTCTAAAAGATATAAGTGAAGTACTAGAGCAAAACTATATAACTCAAACGATATAAGTGAAGCACATAGAGTATTCTAACAAATTCCAAATCATGTATGGCTCTCTCAAAAGGTGTGTACAGCAAGGATGATTGTGGTAAACTAAAAAGTAAAGACTCGAATCATACAAGACGCTCGAAGCAAAACACATATCATGTGGCAAATAAAAATATAGCTCCAAGTAAGTTACCAATAGAAGTAGACGAAAGAGGGGATGCCTTCCAGGGCATCCCCAAGCTTTGGCTTTAAGGTGTCCTTAGATTATCTTGGGGGTGCCATGGGCATCCCCAAGCTTAGGCTCTTGCCACTCCTTGTTCCATAATCCATCAAATCTTAACCAAAACTTGAAAACTTCACAACACAAAACTTAAAGTTGAAAATCTCGTGAGCTCCGTTAGCGAAAGAAAATAAAAGACCACTTCAAGGTACTGTAATAAACTCATTCTTTATTTATATTGGTGTTATACCTACTGTATTCCAATTTCTCTATGGTTTATAAACTATTTTACTAGCCATAGATTCATCAAAATAAGCAAACAACACACGAAAAACAGAATCTGTCAAAAACAGAACAGTCTAGTAATCTGTAGCTAGCGCAAGATCTGGAACCTCAAAAATTCTAAAATAAATTGCTGGACGTGAGTAATTTATCTATTAATCATATGAAAAAAATAATTAACTAAATAGCACTTTCCAAATAAAAATGGCAGCAGTTCTCGTGAGCGCTAAAGTTTCTGTTTTTTACAGCAAGTGTAACAAGACTTTCCCCAAGTCTTCCCAACGGTTCTACTTGGCACAAACACAAAAAAAAACACAACCAAAACAGAGTGTAGATAAATTATTTATTACTAAACAGGAGCAAAAAGCAAGGAATAAAAATAAAATTGGGTTGCCTCCCAACAAGCGCTATCGTTTAACGCCCCTAGCTAGGCATAACAAGCAAGGATAGATCTAGGTATTGCCATAGTAGTAAGATAGATCATTAAAACTCATTTCATATTATCTACGTTCGGTGGCAAGTTTTCTTTGAGGCAAGCAAAAGTAATCAAAATGGCTAAATTTAATAGGGCAAAAAGTCCCCAAGATCAACCTTAGGAGGTACAGGTTCCTCCTTTGGTCCTTCGTATCGCACAACCAATTCATCAGTGTAAGCATTCTTTTGACAGAACTTTGTGAGCCTATATTCAAGAGAATATCCTAGTTCATTATTTTGAATAGCCAAATCATCATTAATTTCAGAAATTCTATCAACTAAAACATTGGTAGGAACCCTTTTTCTAAGATTTTCATTGAAAGCAACATAGTCTAGAGATTGAAAACGCATTATTTCTTCTTGATCAAAGAGGATAGCCTCTATGGGAGGACAACAAGTGTCCACCCTATAATGCGCAAAGATTTATTTGTCTTCTTTTATTATGAATCTAAACTCATGAGCCAAAAAGATAGTAGCGGCACGCTTAACAGAAGAATGTTCAATATTAGAAAATTCTAGGAAAATCCTTTGTATGCAAGGGTGGATGTGCATGAATTGTCTTTCAAGTTCAACTACAAGCATGGCAATAGCGTCCGCAAGACTACTAGTTCTATGAAGGATGGAACTACCCATAGAAGGTAAAGCATCGACACAAGTAAAGAAATCTTGAATATCTCCTTTTCCAATAATATTACCACTACCAACACGGAATTTTTTTGTATGTAAGATGGGTGGCTCTTTAGCAGGAGCATCAGAATTTTTCGTGATATTATTATTGTCCATATCGACAATAATTTCCCCAATTTCAGACGTAGAGGCAGAAGGTAAGGGACTAGCCATAACGACAAGCAAACAAACTAATGCACAAGCAAACAAAAGGCAAGCGGGCAAAAAGAGGCAAATAGAGAAAGAGAGGGAGGATAGAGAGAGAGAGGGAGAATAAAATGGCAAGGGTGAAGTGGGGGAGAGGAAAACGAGAGGCAAATGGCAAATAATGTAAGCAAATGGCAAATAATGTAATGCGGGAGATAAGGGTATGTGATGGGTACTTGGTATATTGACTTTTGCGTAGACCTCCCCGACAACGGCGCTAGAAATCCTTCTTGCTACCTCTTGAGCACTGCGTTGGTTTCCCCGAAGAGGAAGGGATGATGCAGCAAAGTAGCGTAAGTATTTCCCTAAGTTTTTGAGAACCAAGGTATCAATCCAGTAGGAGGCTACGCGCCAGTCCCTCGTACCTGCATAAAACAAATAAATCCTCGCAACCAATGTGATAAGGGGTTGTCAATCCCTACACGGCCACTTACGAGAGTGAGATTTGATAGATATGATAAGATAATATTTTTGGTATTTTTATGATAAAGATGCAAAGTAAAATAAAAGCAAAGTAAAAGCAAAGGAAATAACTAACTATTGGGAGATTAATATGACGAAGATAGACCCGGGGGCCATAGGTTTCACTAGTGGCTTCTCTCGAGAGCATATGTATTCTATGGTGGGTGAACAAATTACTATTGAGCAATTGACAGAATTGAGCATAGTTATGAGAATATCTAGGTATGATCATGTATATAGGCATCACGTCCGAGACAAGTAGACCAACTCCTGCCTGCATCTACTACTATTACTCCACTCATCGACCGCTATCCATCATGCATCTAGAGTATTAAGTTAATGAAAACAGAGTAACGCCTTAAGCAAGATGACATGATGTAGAGGGATAAACTCATGCAATATGATGAAAAACCCATCTTGTTATCCTCGATGGAAACAATACAATACGTGCCTTGCTGCCCCTACTGTCACTGGGAAAGGACACCGCAAGATTGAACCCAAAGCTAAGCACTTCTCCCATTGCAAGAAAGATCAATCTAGTAGGCCAAACCAAACTGATAATTTGAAGAGACTTGCAAAGATAACCAATCATACATAAAAGAATTCAGAGAAGATTCAAATATTGTTCATAGATACACTTGATCATAAACCCACAATTCATCGATCTCAACAAACACACCGCAAAAAGAAGATTACATCGAATAGTTCTCCACAAGAGAGGGGGATAACATTGTATTGAGATCCAAAAAGAGAGAAGAAGCCATCTAGCTACTAACTATGGACCCGTAGGTCTGAGGTGAACTACACACACTTCATTGGAGGGGCTATGGTGTTGATGTAGAAGCTCTCCGTGATCGATGCCCCCTCCGGCGGAGCTCCGAAACAGGCCCCAAGATGGGATCTCATGGATACAGAAAGTTACGGCGGTGGAATTAGGGTTTTGGCTCCGTATTTGATCGTTTGGGGGTACATAGGTATATATATAGGAGGAAGGAGTACGTCGGTGGAGCAACAGGGGGCCCACGAGGGTGGAGGGCGCGCCTGGGGGGGGGGGTAGGCGCGCCTCCTACCTCGTGGCCTCCTCTTTTGTGTCTTAACGTAGGATCCAAGTCTCCTGGGTCTTTTTCGTTGAGAAAATCACGTTCCCGAAGGTTTCATTCCGTTTGGACTCTGTTTGATATCCCTTTTCTTCGAAACCCTAAAATAGGCAAAAACAACAATTCTGGGTTGGGCCTCCGGTTAATAGGTTAGTCCCAAAAATAATATAAAAGTGGATAATAAATCCCAATATTGTCCAAAATAGTAGATAATATAGCATGGAGCAATAAAAAATTATAGATACGTTGGAGACGTATCAGCGAGCACCTTCTTCAATGACTTTCTGGAGTTCTTCGGGCTCCAGCCCCACCATCTTGGCGCCGGCGCCATCATGCAACTTTCTGGCTTCATTACCCTCCGCGAGGGGTACCTGGGGGTTGAGCCTTAGATCGACCTCTGGGTGCGCTTCTTCTCCTTGAAGCAGCAGGGGCCGAGGGCCGGGGAGATGTTTGAGTGCGGGGCCGCCGTCATCTCCAAGCGGTCGGGCGCTAACTGCCCGAAGATGCCGCTGGAGGATTCTGCCAAGAAATGGCAGAATTCCTTTTTCTACGTCCGCAACCTCAGCGCAGACCGCATCAACTTGCCGCCCTTCGTCAACTTTCCGCCGAAGGAGAAGAAGAACTGGGGTTATTACCCCAAGCACCCATCGCATGAGGTGCTCAACCTGTGCGAACAGGTGTCGGTGATGAAGGAGCGGGAAGGGCTCACCGGCACCGACCTCATCACCGCCTTCATCAGGCACCGAGTGCTACCGCTGTAGCAGCGCAACCATCTCATTAGCGAGATGATGGGGCTTCAGGACCCCACCCTCATGTCGAACTTGCGGCTGGGGGCAGACCAGGTCACCCGCCGGGTCAACGACATCTCCAAGGCCAACCTGCGGGACGACTGGGAGTTCGGGAAGTCTCCGTATAGCCAGGCGAACCCGGCGCTCGCGGTGAGTCCCTGGTCTCCATATTTTGCTGCTACTCATCTTCTTGTTCTTCCCGACGCAATGCGGGAGATACTTCTGAATGCCATCCGGCATTCTTACGACCGGGCACGGATGCATGTGGCCCGTGCTGTCTCGGAGGAGTCCGAGGCCCACGGCAGAGGGGAGGGGGCGACCGCCAACGCGGGCGCAGGGTGCCATGCGGGTAAGCTTGTCTCCATTTCTTTGAGTTGTCGGCACCGGGACGGTCTTGGCGATGCTGACGCGAGTTGTTGTTATAGTGGTGGCAGGTGGTGGAGGCGGTGTGGCCAGAGTTGGGTCGTCTCGGGGGGCGGCCGCGGTGAGCCAACCGCATGGGAAGGATAACGTCGCGCCGCGGGCCCCAGCCGCGAAACGCGCGGCAGACCTGGCTGGTGGCGCGAAGCCGCCCGCCAAGAGGAGGCGCGGTGCTCCGCATGAGAGGGTGGCGTGGCCCACCGCCCCGGTGGTGCCGGGGGTGAGTTTCCTTGCTTGAATCAAGCAACCGAGCTGCTCTACTTGGATCCTGTGTTTTTACTCTGTCTTTTGTTTCAGGACACCGATCTCATTAGCAGTGGCGGCGGCAGACGTTGCGTCCAATGAGGGCGCCGCGTTCTGGAGGAGCCGGTCCGGCACCGTCGACCGGGACGAGGAGGAGCGGGCGGAGGCGATGGATCTGGACCTCAGTCTGGATCCGGCCGACGCCGAAAGCCAGGCCTGGCGAGACCGGAACCGTGCCGTGGCGGAGCTGGAGGCGGCATCGACGCATGCCTGGGTTAACGCCGCGGCGACTTGGGCACGGGCCAGTGAGGGACCGGCGTGGCCAGAGATGCCAGCAGGGACGGTGGCGGCGGCGACGGTCTTCGTGCCGGCGTCGGGGGAGAGCACGGCCGGGATGGCTGTGCGGACATGATGGACCTCTACCAGGAGGTTGTGGTGCTTGAGGACGGCACCCCGCTGCGGACCGACGTGGTCGAGCGAGCGGGGGCTGGCGGAGGCGGCGGCGACGCCATCTTGAGGGAGGCGCCGCGGACAGTGCCGGAGGGGGCACCCCTGGCGCCGACGAGCGGGGCGTCGATGGTGGTGGGGCCACAGGCCACCTCGGCCACCGAACCGGTGATGGTGCCGGAAGGTGCGCCGCAGAGGGCGCCGACCGCGGGGGAGGCGGCCAGCGGAGAGCGTGCCCTGGTGCTCAGGCCAGGGGCACTGGACCGTTGGATCACAGCCGACGCGGGGCGGGCCCGGCGAGGTCTTCTTCGGGCCTCTGACCTAGGAGGAGGCGGTGATGGCCGTCGTGACCCAGCGCCTGCAAGGGCGGGCACACCAGATCCAGGCCTTCGCCCAGGCCGAGGTGGAGCAGGCGCGGGAGCTGGAGCGCGCCGTGACCGTAAGTTTTTTCCTTGCCTTCTGCTTTTTTTCCTTTTTCATTGCTTCTTCTTCTTAGGGGCGCGCAAGCGCACCCACTGGGTGTAGAACCCAAGATCCGAGCCAACTGGGTACCAGTTGGGTCGAATCTTAAGTTGTTGTCCTTGTGTTGACCGTCGCTTCTTGCAGCAACTGGATTCCTACCGGGTCAGCGTCTTCAACCGGCTCCTCGAGAAGCACCGGCAGCTCAAAGAGCAGCTCGCCACCAAGAAGGAGGAGCTCCGCGCCGTGGCAGATATTCTTTTGCGTGCTCTTCTTTAGTGGGGGCGTGCTAGCGCACCCATTGGGTGTAGCCCCCAAGATTCGGGCCAACTGTGTAGCAGTTGGGTCGAATCTTATATTGTTGTCTTTGTTTCTGACTCTTTCTTCTACAGCCGAGGTAGTGTCTTGGAGGACCCGGCTGATTCGAGCCGGCCTTCATTACGACTGGCTTGTCGCCGACACCGGCCGGCTTGGGGCCGAGGTGGCGAGGGCGAGGGTGGAGGCGATGGGAGCCCGGCAGACGCTCGACGAAGCCAGCTGGCTGCGGGAGCGGCTGGAGGGCGACAAGGGCAGCCTCGAGGCCGAGGTGGAGCGCTTGAAGGTGGAAGCCGCCATGGTTGTGGAGGTGCAGCGGGCCCTTGCTGAGGCGGACCAGCAACGCGGCAAGCTGGCCGACGACAAGGGCCAGCTCCTGGCCGAGGTGGGGCACCTGAAGGCGCTAGTGGCCGTGGCGGAGGAGACCCGGCAGGGGGAAACCCGTTGTCGCGAGGAGGCCTAGAAGACGACTGAGGCCAAGGACGCCGAGCTGAGGCGGCTCTTGCCACGGTCGCTGAGCTGGAGAATTCGCTACGGGAGCGCGACCGCACCCTTTCCCTGGAGCGGCGCGGTATGTTGCTTGAAGCGCAGCACCTGGACGAGTCCTTCTCCAGTAAGTGCTTTTCTTGGATTCTGCCGGGCTGGGACCCCGGTTTCTTGTCCCTAGTAATTTTTATGACTTGCTCTTTTTCTTGGCAGTGGACTTCCCGGAGACGCGCGAGCTAGCGGAGGAGGCCGTCCGCCTTCAGCATGACCCGCAAGGGGTTGTCGGCTCCGGGACCGATCCGCAGGTGGCCTGGACCTTCCCGGAGATTGTGACCGCTGCCGAGGCTCGTCTGCGAGTCTTGGGCGACCAAATGGGGTGGCTCTTTCAAGCCGTCACGGCGATGACGGCGGCCCTCTAGCCGGGTTCCGTCATGCCGAATAGCTTCACGCGGCTGGAACGATGGCTGGAGGCGAGGCCGGATCGACTTCATGTCTGGCGTGTTTCTGCCGCTCGTGCTGGCGCCGAGATGGCGCTCAGGTTCATGATGTCTTGGCATCCGGTCCTGTCACTGGACGCGTTGATGGGCCAGCGAGCCGGCTTGAACAGCCAGCTGTAGGCTGACGCCGGCAGGATTGCTGCGCGGGCCAGCTACATCGCCGGGTTCGTCTTCCATGATGAGTTCCAGCTGGAGCGGGTGGAAGATGGCGATGTCGTGCCTGCTGACGATTACAAATTTCTTCTGGACGACCCGGAGGGCAGCTTTGAGGAGACGGGCGTCTACCACGATGTGAGCATCGAGGAGGGAGACACCGGCACCTCAGCGGACCCGGAGGCCACCGATGGAGATACCTAAAGCCGCCTGCTTTTTACCTTTGCAAAAATTTCTATTAGGTAGCAGGTCCACCCACCCACTGGGGGTTTCAGGGTGTCGGCCGGGTCCAGCTTGATCTGATGATAGCCGGAGTAAGCATCCAGGAAGGACAAGAGCTCAAACCCGGCGGTGGAGTCGAGGACTTGGTCGATTCGCGGGAGGGCGAATGAATCTTTGGGGCAGGCCTTGTTCAGGCTGGTGTAGTCAATACACATGTGCCAGGTCTTGTTCTTCTTCAGGACAAGGACTCGGTTGGCCAGCCACTCGGGGTGAAACACTTCCATGATGAAGTCGGCTGCCAAAAGCTTGGCGACCTCTTCACCGATGGTCCTTGTCTTTTCTTCGAAAAAACGTCGCAGGGGTTGGCGGACAGGCTTGGCGTCCTTGCGGACGTGGACTTTGTGCTCGCCGTACTTCCTCGGGATACCCGGCATGTCCTTTGGGGTCCATGCAAAAATATCCCGATTCTCATGGAGGAAGTCGACGAGCTTGCCTTCCTATTTGCTGTCGAGGTGGGTGCCCACGAAAACGTACTTGCTGCAGCTGGGGTCTTTTGGGTTCAGCTTCACTTTCTTGGTCTCCTTGGAGGGCTTGAACGAGGCCTCATCGGCCGCGCGGTCGATGCTTCGTTGGCCAGGGCGATGATCTAGTCGAGTTGGCGCCGCTCCTCGGCTACGACTAGCGACTCGGCCAATTTGGCGCCATCTCGGGCGCATTCTATGGACTTGCGGTAGTCGCCGGTGATGGTGATGAGGCCCTTCGGACCTGGCAGCTTCATCTTCAGGTAGGCATAGTGGGGAACCGCCATGAACTTGGCGAGCACGGGTCGGCCCAACAGCACATGGTACGCGCTGGTTAGATCCACCACTTCAAACCAGAGCAGCTCGCATCGAAAATGGTCGCTGTTGCCGAACAGGATGTCGAGTTAGACCCGGCCGATTGGAGAGCAGGAGAGGCTGGGAACGATGCCATGGAAGATCGTCCGGGTTGGCTCCAGGTCTTTGGCCTCGAGGCCGAGCTTGGTCATGGTGTCACGGTAGAGGATGTTGATGTTGCCGCCTCCGTCGACGAGGACTCGGGAGAACTTGCACGTGCGCCGAGACGCGACGATGGTGGGGTCAAGGACAAGGGCGTAGCCACCCGGACTCGGCATGACAGCCGGGTGGTCTTCCCGGGTCCATGTGACCAGGCGCTCCAACCAATGCATGTACTCTGGTTTGGCCGGGATGACGTTGTTCACCTCCTGCCGAAGGAGGCGCTCGTTGAGCTTGTCGTCGCCGAGGTTGGTGAAGACCACGTAGGTCGCATTCTGGGCCACGTAGGCGTCTTCGCGCATCGTGCCGCCTGCCGGAGTAGGCAGTGGAGCCGGAGGTGGCTGCCCCACTCCTGGAGCCGGGGCTGGAGGAGGCGGAACGTCGCCCCTTATGAGGCGCTTGGTGATGGCGCACTGCCGCAGCGTGTGCGTGGACGACCTTGCTCTGCTGTGGTGCTTGCAAGGGGCGTCGATCATCTCTTCGAAGCTCATGGCGGGTTGCCACGCCATCTTGCCGGTCTGCCGGTGTTTGGCGGCCGGGTTGGTAGCGGGCGCCTGCTCAGCGGCCGTGACGAGCCGGTTGTCATAGCGCTGGGCCGGCTAATCGGCCTTGCGCTTGTTGTTCTGCTGGTTGTGCTGCTGCCGGCTTCCTTCGCCGGCCGGCTTTAGAGGGGGAACCGGCTTCGCTTTGCCGGCTTCATCCAGCGCCACCTGGATCTTCATGGCGGAGTCGGCGTTGGCGTACTTATCTGCCGTCACCATGAGCGCGGCCATGATGGCTGGCTCGGAGCGCAAGAGCTTGTGTTTGAGGAGGGTGCCATCCTGGCACCCATTGACGAAGTACTAGATCGCCTGGACCTCATGGACCCCCTCGCAGCTGTTCCGGAGTTCGGTCCAGCGTGCAAGATACTCGCGGTCGGTCTCCGCCAGTCCCGACACTCACATGGCGAGCTGACTAGGGCGGCCGGGTCGTTTGTAGGTGCTGTTGAAGTTGCGCACGAAGGCTTGCTCGAAGTCGACCCACGTGTTGATGCTGCCCATTGGTAGGCTGTTCAACCATGTGCAAGCCGATCCCTAGAGCATGAACGGCGCGTAGCGCATGACGAGGCGGTGGTTGCCACCGGTCATGCCGATGGCGGTGGTGTAGTCAGTGAGCTAGTCCTCTGGCTTCACGGTGCCATTGTACTTGGGGGTGTCGCGGGGTGATACGTCTCCAACGTATCTATAATTTTTGATTGCTCCATGCTATATTATCTACTATTTTGATCATTATTGGGCTTTATTATCCACTTTTATATTATTTTTGGGACTAACCTATTAACCAGAGGCCCAGCCCAGAATTGCTATTTTTGCCAATTTTAGGGTTTCAAAGAAAAGGAATATCAAATGGAGTCCAAACGGAATGAAACCTTCGGGAACGTGATTTTTGTAACAAACAAGATCCAGGAGACTTGGACCCTACGTCAAGCAACCAACAGAGAAGCCACGAGGTAGGGGGCGCGCCTACCCCCCCAGGCGCGCCCTCCACCCTCGTGGGCCCCCCGTTGCTCCACCGACGTACTCCTTCCTCCTATATATACCTACGTACCCCCAAACGATCAGATATGGAGCCACAAACCTAATTCCACCGCCGCAACCTTCTATATCCACGAGATCTCATCTTGGGGCCTGTTCCGGAGCTCTGCCGGAGGGGGCATCCATCACGGAGGGCTTCTACATCAACACCATAGCCTCTCCGATGAAGTGTGAGTAGTTTACCTCAGACCTTCGGGGCCATAGTTATTAGCTAGATGGCTTCTTCTCTATTTTTGGATCTCAATATAAAGTTCTCCCCCTCTCTTGTGGAGATCTATTCGATGTAATCTTCTTTTTGCGGTGTGTTTGTTGAGACCGATGAATTGTGGGTTTATGATCAAGTTTATCTATGAAAAATATTTGAATCTTCTCTGAATTCTTTTATGTATGATTGGTTATCTTTGCAAGTCTCTTCGAATTATTAGTTTGGTTTGGCCTACTAGATTGATCTTTCTTGCAATGGGAGAAGTGCTTAGCTTTGGGTTCAATCTTGCGGTGTCCTTTCCCAGTGACAGTAGGGGCAGCAAGGCACGTATTGTATTGTTGCCATCGAGGATAAAAAGATGGGGTTTTCATCATATTGCATGAGTTTATCCCTCTACATCATGTCATCTTGCTTAAGGCATTACTCTATTCTTATGAACTTAATACTCTAGATGCATGCTCGATAGTATCGATGTGTGGAGTAATAGTAGTAGATGCAGGGAGGAGTCGGTCTACTTGTCTTGGATGTGATGCCTATATACGTGATCATACCTAGATATTCTCATAACTATGCTCAATTCTATCAATTGCTCAACAGTAATTTGTTCACTACCGTAAAATACTTATGCTCTTAAGAGAAGCCACTAGTGAAACCTATGGCCCCCAGGTCTATATTCATCATATTAATCTTCCAATACTTAGTTATTTTCATTGCTTTTATTTTACTTTGCATCTTTATCATAAAAATACCAAGAATATTATCTTATCATATCTATCAGATCTCACTCTCGTAAGTGACCATGTAGGGATTGACAACCCCTTATCGCGTTGGTTGCGAGGATTTATTTGTTTTGTGTAGGTGTGAGGGACTCGCGCGTACCCTCCTACTGGATTGATACCTTGGTTCTCAAAAACTGAGGGAAATACTTACGCTAGTTTGCTGCACCACCCTTTCCTCTTCAAGGGAAAACCAACGCAAGTGCTCAAGAGGTAGCAAGAAGGATTTCTGGCGCTGTTGTCGGGGAGCTTCGCGCAAGTCAAGATTTGACTCCCGGCAACGAGCCATTTCTGGCGCCGTTGCCAGGGAGTCTACGCAAAAGTCAACATACTAAGTACCCATCACAACCCTTATCTCCCGCATTACATTATTTTCCATTTTCCTCTCGTTTTCCTCTCCCCCAGTTCACCCTTGCCGTTTTATTCGCCCTCTCTCTCTCTATCCTCCCTCTCTTTCTATATTTGCCTCTTTTTGCCTGCTTGCTTTTTGTTTGCTTGTGTGTTGGATTGCTCGCTTGTCACGATGGCTCAGGATAACACTAAATTGTGTGACTTTACCAATACCAACAACAATGATTTTATTAGCACTCCGATTGCTCCTCTTACCGATGCTGAATCTTGTGAAATTAATGCCGCTTTGCTGAATCTTGTCATGAAAGATCCGTTTTCCGGCCTTCCTAGTGAAGATGCTGCTACCCATCTAAATAGCTTCGTTGATTTGTATGATATGCAAAATAAGAAAGATGTGGACAACAATATTGTTAAGTTGAAGCTATTTCCTTTTTCGCTTAGAGATCATGCTAAAGCTTGGTTTTCGTCTTTGCCTAAAAATAGTATTGATTCTTGGAACAAGTGCAAAGATGCTTTTATCTCTAAGTATTTTCCTCCCGCTAAGATCATCTCCCTTAGAAACGATATTATGAATTTTAAGCAACTTGATCATGAACATGTTGCACAAGCTTGGGAGAGGATGAAATTAATGATACGTAATTGCCCTACTCATGGTTTGAATTTGTGGATGATTATACAAATTTTTTATGCCGGATTTAATTTTGCTTCTAGAAATCTTTTAGATTCGGCCGCGGGAGGCACTTTTATGGAGATCACTTTAGGAGAAGCTACTAAACTCCTAGATAATATTATGGTTAATTATTCTCAATGGCATACTGAAAGATCTACTAATAAAAAGGTGCATGCGATAGAAGAAATTAATGTTTTGAGTGGAAAGATGGATGAACTTATGAAATTATTTGCTAGTAAGAGTGTTTCTTCTGATCCTAATGATATGCCCTTGTCTACTTTGATTGAGAACAATAATGAATCTATGGATGTGAATTTTGTTGGTAGGAATAATTTTGGTAACAACGCGTATAGAGGAAACTTTAATCCTAGGCCTTATCCTAGTAAACCCTCTAATAATTATGGAAATTCCAACAACAACTCTTATGGAAATTTCAATAAGATGTCCTCTGAATTTGAGAATAGTGTTAAGGAATTTATGAATTCGCAAAAGAATTTCAATGCTTTGCTTGAAGAGAAATTGCTTAAAGTTGATGATTTGGCTAGGAACATTGATAGAATTTCTCTTGATGTTGATTCTTTAAAGCTTGGATCTATTCCTCCCAAGCATGATATCAATGAGTCTCTCAAAGCCATGAGAATTTCCATTGATGAGTGCAAAGAAAGAACCGCTAGGATGCGTGCTAAGAAAGATGCCTTTATAAGAGCGTGTTCTTTTAGTTCCTATGAAAATAAAGATGAATATCTAAAAGTTATTGATGTGTCCCCTATTAAATCTTTGTTTTTCAATATGAATCTTGATAATGATGGGACTGAATATGATCCACCTTTACCTAGAAGGCGTTCCAAAAATTCAGAGTTTTTAGATCTTGATGCTAAATTTGATGAAAGTGGGATTGAAGAAATTAAAACCCTAGATTTTGCTAAACCCACCATTTTGGATTTCAAGGAATTTAATTATGAAAATTTCTCTTTGATTGATTGTATTTCCTTGTTGCAATCCGTGCTAAATTCTCCTCATGCTTATAGTCAAAATAAAGCGTTTACTAAACATAATGTTGATGCCTTGATGCAATCTTATGAAGAAAAACTTGATTTGGAAGTTTCTATCCCTAGAAAACTTTATGATGAGTGGGAACCAACTATTAAAATTAAGATTAAAGATCATGAATTCTATGCTTTATGTGATTTGGGTGCTAGTGTTTCCACGATTCCAAAGACTTTGTGTGATTTGTTAGGTTTCCGTGATTTTGATGATTGCTCTTTAAACTTGAACCTTGCGGATTCAAATATTAAGAAACCAATGGTAAGAATAAATGATGTTCTTATTGTCGCAAATAGGAATTATGTGCCCGTAGAGTTTATTGTTCTTGACATAGATTGCGATCCTTCATGTCCTATTATCCTTGGTAGACCTTTCCTTAGAACGAATGGTGAAATTATTGATATGAAGGAAGGAAATATTAGATTCCAATTTCCGTTAAGGAAAGGCATGGAACACTTTTCTAGAAAGAAAATTAAATTACCTTATGAATCTATTATGAGAGCCACTTATGGATTCCCTACCAAAGATGGCAATACCTAGATCTATCCTTACTTTTTATGCCTAGCTAGGGGCGTTAAACGATAGCGCTTGTTGGGAGGCAACCCAATTTTATTTTTATTCCTTACTTTTTTATCCTGTTTAGTAATAAATAATTTACCTAGCCTCTTTTTTGGTTGTGTTTATCGTTTTTAATTAGTGTTTGTGCCAAGTAGAACCGTTGGGAAGACTTGGGAAAAGTCTTGTTATCTTGCTGTAAAAAACAGAAACTTTAGCGCTCACGAGAACTGCTGCCATTTTTATTTGGAAAGTTCTATTTAGTTAATTATTTTTGAAGATTATTATTAGATAAATTCCTCACGTCCAGCAATTTATTTTAGAATTTTTGGGGTTCCAGATCTTGTGCTAGTTACAGATTACTACAGACTATTCTGTTTTTGATAGATTCTGTTTTTCGTGTGTTGTTTGCTTATTTTGATGAATCTATGTCTAGTAAAATAGTTTATAAACCATAGAGAAGCTGGAATACAGTAGGTTTAACACCAATACAAATAAATAATGAGTTCATTACAGTACCTTGAAGTGGTCTTTTATTTTCTTTCGCTAACGGACCTCACGAGATTTTCTACTTTAAGTTTTGTGTTGTGAAGTTTTCAAGTTTTGGGTAAAGATATGATGGATTATGGAACAAGGAGTGGCAAGAGCCTAAGATTGGGGATTCCCATGGCACCCCCAAGATAATCTAAGGACACCTAAAAGCCAAAGCTTGGGATGCCTCGGAAGGCGTCCCCTCTTTCGTCTACTTCCATCGGTAACTTTACTAGGAGCTATATTTTTATTCACCACATGATATGTGTTTTGCTTGGAGCGTCTTGTATGATTTGAGTCTTTGCTTTTTAGTTTACCACAATCATCCTTTCTGTACACACCTTTTGAGAGAGCCATACATGATTTGGAATTTGTTAGAATACTCTATGTGCTTCACTTATATCTTTTGAGTTATATAGTTTTGCTCTAGTACTTCACTTATATCTTTTAGAGCACGGTGGTGGATTTATTTTATAGAAACTATTGATCTCTCATGCTTCACTTAGATTATTTTTAGAGTCTTAAATAGCATGGTAATTTGCTTAAATAATCCTAATATGCTAGGTATTCAAGATTAGTAAATTTTTTCTTATGAGTGGTTTGAATACTAAGAGAAGTTCGATGCTTGATGATTGTTTTGAGATATGGAGGTAATATGTAACGCCCTCAATGCGGCTATATCTCCCATGTGTCGAAGCACGACTTAGAGGCATAACCGCATTGAAAGCAATGTCACAAGTGAGGTAATCTTCACACAACCCATGTAATAAATAAGGGAAAGAGAAACATAGTTTGGCTTACAATCGCCACTTCACACAATACATGAATAAAGCATTACATCATCCAGATACACTCAAGGTCCGACTACGGAACTAAAGTAAAAGAAGACTACCCCAAATGCTACACAGATCCCCGATCGACCCCAACTCGGCTCCACTACTGATCAACTGGAAAACGGAACAACACAAAGAGCGAGATCTTCATCGAGCTCCTCCTAGCTTGGTTGCGTCACCTGCTCGGTAACATCGGCACCTGCAAACTAGTTTTGGAAGTATCTGTGAGTCACGGGGACTCAACAATCTCACACACTCGCGATCAAGACTATTTAAGCTTATAGGTAAGGTAAAGGTATGATGTGGAGTTGCAGCAAGCGACTAGCATATTTGGTGGCTAACATATACGCAAAAGAGAGCGGGAAGAGACGGCAAAGCACGATCGATGAACTATGATCAAGAAGTGATCCTAGAACAACCTCCGTCAAGCATAACTCCAACACCGTGTTCACTTCCCGGACCCCGCCGAGAAGAGGCCATCATGGCTACACACGCGGTTGATGTATTTTAATTAAGGTAAACTTCAGGTTTTCTACAACCGAACATTAACAAATTTCCATCTGCCCATAACCGCGGGCACGGCTTTCGAAAGTTCAATCCCTGCAGGGGTGTCCCAACTTAGCCCATCACAAGCTCTCATGGTCAACGAAGGATATTCCTTCTCCCAAGACAAACCGATCATACTCGGCATCCCGATTACAAGACATCCTCGATAATGGTAAAACAAGTCCAGCAAAGCCACCCGAATGTGCCGACAAATCCCGATAGGAGCTGCACATATCTCGTTCTCAGGGCACACCGGAAAGAAGCAAACAACATGGTAAACAACCATCACATAAGCATGACATGATGCACAACCAAGTATGATGCATGTCCGGATTAATGAGGCCTGGCATGGCAAAGTGCACAAGCAAAGCTACAAATTAAATGGAGCTCAATATGCAACCAGTTGCATATTGACGAAACACCACAACAATTATTTAGTTCTCTCCCGTTTGTGTACCCAACAATATTAAATGTTGATTAACATGACAAGGGGTGAAGCACAACAAAACTACCTAACTAGGCAAGTTTAAATGAGGCCGGAAGCAACGAGCAACAGTTCCGGTAAATCCCCATATGCATAAATTAGGTTTGGTATTGTTCTGCCCTAAACATAATTTTAGAGTTATTAAACATGCAAAGTAAGGTCACCATGTTAAACTAGGCATTTTCCACCCCATTTACATATAAAGTTTATTAAATTTGGAGTTACGGTTATTTAGTTATGAATTAAAGCATTTTAACATGACATAGGAGCAAATTTTAACAAAACAGCATTTTAAACATTTTAAACATGGATGAAAATTGAATATTATTAAACTAGACAAAATTCTAAGCAACTTTCATATATAATTTATTTAGATCCGATGCACGGTTGTGAAGTTATTAAATGCATGAAGTTGAGGGCTTTTCTGCAAAACTGGCAATTCGGGATAAATAGCTAAAATCGCAGACATGAAAAAAACACTATATGGGCCAAAACTGAGGACTAACGGGCTGCACAGGGCAAGGCGAAGCATGGCAGAAATACACACGTAGCGCGGGATAGGTGACGACGCTCACTTTGGGCCCAGAGGCCGGCTGGGTGGAGGAGACGAACCGGGCAGGGTTCACGCGGACCGGGGCGAGGTTGGACCGGGCTGGTTCTCAGGAAAACCGGCCGGTTCAACCGGGTCTTGGCGGTCTAGGATGGGTTGGAGGCGAACCAGCCCGGTCAACGGCAGCGAGACAAGTTTGTTCGTCTCTAGGACGAAGCCGACGCAGAGGTTGGGCTTGGCGCCGGCAGGACTTGACGCGGACGATGGCAAGAAGGGCGGAGGCCGCCGGGAACGGAGCAGATCGGCGCGAGGCTGGATGGATCCGGCGAAGAATGACCAGATCTGATGGGATGCAGAGCTTGGCGACCCAAGGCGGCAAGCTCCAGTCTTCGGGCGCCCATGGCGGAACTGTAGGGGACAGAGGGAGTGAGGAAGGAAGGAAGAGAGGAGAGAGGAAAGAGCAGGGCGCTGGGGCACTGGCCTGGCGGCGGAGCGCCCGTGGTCGACAGCCGGTGCGAGGAACGGCGGCATTCCGGTGGCCTCGGGCGACGAGGACAGACGGGAGGTGCACGGCGACGAGCTCGGGATCGAGCGGACGAGCTCGGGGACGAGCCGCGGGCTGCGGCGGCGGGATCCCGACCGAGCGGGCCACGGATGGGCTGAGCGGGCCCGCGTGAGGGGAGGCGTGGCTGGAGCGACGGGGAGCCAGGTGGCGGCCTGCAGTAGGCCGATCCGGCGGCTGGGTGGCGGCGCAGCCACTGGGACGCTGCCAAGTGGCGTTGGTGAGGTGGCTGGCACCGGATTTGGAGGGGGGAGGCGGCTGGTGGCACGAAATTTGAGGAGGGAGGTGGCAGGGAGGTAGGGGAAGGGCTAGGCTGCCAAATTTGGAAGGGGTTGTCCATATATAGGCAGGGATGGCTAGGGTTTGGGTTTAGGGGGGTTTTAGGAGCGTTTCGGAGTCTCCGATCGCGATCTGACGGTCCGGCACGGAGGGGGGCTTAGATGGGCTGCAGGTGGGTTGTGAAAAGAGGTTGGGCTGAGAAGAGAGGAGGGAGTGCAGCCCGGCAACTATTTCCGGAGACCGAAAACGTCCGACGTTTTGACCGACTATAATGTCGCTATAGTTATCAGTTGGGGCATTAAACAAACTCCGAATGCGATGAAACTTGGTAGGCGGCCTACCTACAACAGAACAACACCGCATGCCAACTTTCAACCCATTCCGAGAACATTCTCTGGCCACATATAAAATAATATTTCGGACGTGCCGCGGGCGCGTGCAAGTGTGTCTGGGCTTAGAACGGACAACTGACGGAACTGGGGGAACCCGGACGAATGCAAGTTTTGAAAACATGGTGATGCAATGCATATGATGCAATGACAAGATGCAACACGCAAGCGAAAGGCATGGCAACGACGGCGACTAAGTGGAAGACACCTGGCGCATCGGCCTCGGGGCGTCACAACACTCCACCACTACGAGAGGATCTCGTCCCGAGATCTAGAATGGCACCGGAGAGAAATGGAAGAGGAAGAGAAGAGGTAAAAACTAAGTTGCTTCTCTGACCAATGAGTGAGACCAAAGAACCTTGAGAGGTTGAACAAATAGAAAGAAAGAATGCAACGAAGAAGACAAAGATGAAAACACTCCGTTAGAAAAGAGGAATAAGGAAGAACAAATTCGAGCAGCACTCCGGTTGAAAAGTGATATGAAACTTGATAAGATGGAAAGAACTTGAGCAGAGGACACAACACTCCGGTTAAATGGATAGGCATGAAAAGAACATGATCTTAGACAAAACAAAATGATGGGTGAAAAGAACAACATCGCAATGCCTCCGGAACAAAATAATAGAAGATGGATAAATGAAATAGGATAATGGAGAAGAAAATGCCAACTTCTATCACCAAAGAGCTTGAAAAGGCATACTTAGGAGAAGTGTCGAATGGAGTAGTTCGAAAACCAACAACGAAAAGGATAAGCTTGATATGGTATTATGGAATACGTCTCAAACTATGAGGTGATAACCTGCCACTCACGGGAAGCAAAATTAGATTGATATGAACAAGGAGACGAGAAAACTTATCACCGGGAGGATAGATGAAGAACTTGGGTCATTTATAAGCACCATAATAGCAACAATCCTTATGAAAGGCTTTAGGTGAAACATGACACAAGATAACTCCAACGAAGAGGTTGATGGATTTAAAATACCTCATTCTTGATAACTTTGTGAACCATGAAACATGAACTCAAATTATCAAGAATGACATAATACCTCCTCCAATGATACGGTAGAAAGAATTGCACTCCAGATTGCAAGATGAAGAATGCTTGAGCTCCTCTGAAAAGAATCTTGATGAACACTTCGAGAAGGAAATTAAATCCTTGATGAACCCATCATGTAGAGCCTTCATGAAGAACTCCGGTAACAAAAGAATGATCAAACGGAAGGAAAGAGAAGTTGAAAACACAAGGTGAATCCTTGTACCGATTTAGATGAATCTCCATGGTGAAATAATAGAAAAAGGTTGGAACTCTGGGAAAAAGAGAAAATGAACAATTGAAGTCAGGAATTTTTTATGAGCCTCCGGAATAGGGAATTGAGTTCACTCGATGAAACAAGAATTATGTTACGCGTATCCTTCACCAATTTAAATTGATGACAAGCAACGGATTGCATACAACTTATTCCGGTAGAAGGGATTAAGAGAGATATAAATCAAACTTGAGAAGGTCTTCAACGGACCACCGGTAGGATTTGAAAAACAACGAATACATTGATATGATAATGAAGGAAAAGAAATCTTGAATGAACCACCGTAAGAATCGAAAATGAACGAAGTAAAGATAAAGAAACACCGGGAAGAATTAGCAAATGAACGAAGATGCTTGCTAGGATTTAGATACATGAGAACGAAGAGATCATGAACTGATTAGAGGATATTTGATCGATGCACCGGTAAGATTGGAGAATGATAACTAATAGTTGAGAATGAATAAACCTGAATTGATGGACTCCGGATAACAAACTGAGAAGACTCTTGAATAGCTCCGGATGGGTGAAAAGAATTCTCACGATGAAAACAATTATGAGAGGATTTCATAAGGCTAGAGCCATGAATCTTGAAGAGAATGAAGCACGATTGAGAAAAAAAATCTTCTTCGGTCTTCAAATGCAGAGAATGACGATGAGAAACACCACCATAAATTGATGAGATACTCTAGGATGAAAAATGGAAAAGGTTGAGCCAATGATGAAAAGAATTTTAAAGATCTTGGAGAAATATATATGACTAATGATGAATAATTCTTACGTCAAACTTTGAAATGAATTTGAGAAGCTCCAGAAATAACAAGAGTCAGGTAAGATCCTGGGAAAAGACCTGTGGGTTAGGGCCCACTCAAAAGATACACCGTTGAACAATTTAACAGGAAGATTGTGCCGGTTGAAATAAATGGCTTGAATGAGATAATATCCTCGAAAGAGCTTGAATGAAAGCAGAGTGGAAACAAGAATCTTCTGAGATATCTTCATCACTCCGGAACAAATGAATAGTGAGAGGTGAACTATTATGAGGTGCACCGGTATGAGAAGGTATATGAAACGAGGAAAAAGGATATGATCAACAAAGCTTGACTTGAAACCACCGGAGATGAAAAAAAAAGAAGAATGATGAACTTGAGGCTCCGTTAGAATCTTCATGAGAATCACCGGATAAGAACATTCAAAGACAAGAATGAAGAGTCTTCACATGAATTAAATGGATACTTTATTAAGGTATAAGAGTCCTTGAAGAAAAGGGTGGGAGGGCGGGAAAACAAAGGCAGCTTGGAGACAGATGAAACAAACATCGTTGAGAAGAACTGATAAATGATCTTGCGGATGTTGAAATGAACGGATCCACTTGAAGAGAGACACACCGGTTCGGAAGAAATTGAGATGTCAAACTCGAAGATCAAAAAGGATTTGTATTCACATACGAATATGAGAACACCGCTTAGGAAAGGTATGGAATCAACATTTGACTCTGAAGCAACTCGAATACCACAATTCGAAACAAAACAAAGGATTGGGTTGGAAAATAAGCTGAAACAAACATATGATAGAGATTTCATCCAAAGTTTTCGTGGTGGGGCCTACACGGGCTCGATCGTGCATCACCATCATGTACAAGGCAGTGCACATGACATACGAAGCGTCCCCGAGTCGGCATAGCCAAGGACTCTTTAAGACACAACGAGACCACTGTAAAACCAACTGTGGATAGGCGGAGCACTAGACGTCGAACCCCAATTTCATATCATACCTTTGTCGGAAAGATATCCTAAGAGCTACTTGAATTCCCACTTATAAACTCCCGAAACTTTCCGGTTATGCAATCAGGTGTTGGGGATACATGGGAAGCATAATATCTCACCCAAAACTAGCAAATCCTACATCCAGCTGTATCCATCCTTCAACACATAACCAAGAAACCTTCGGAAATCGTCTACCTCAACCTTCGAAAAGCATCCGTTATACGAGTTATGGCAATACTCCCGAACTCCCGCCCCAGTACTGGGTGGCGTCGAGGTTATCTCACCAACAACTGCATAAAAGAGATTTTCGATGTCGGCGAAAAAAACTCAGGTATTCCAGAACTGCAATGATAAAATTGTGACGACAACACCTCGGAGCTCAACTCCCCGGGACACTGCCACAACCCCTAAATGTCAGGAGGCACCAAGAACAATGTTCTCGTCACAAAACCATCGGAACGATTCCAAGATACCTCCGTGATCCTAAAAAAAATTTAGTGAAATTTGAGAAGAGAAGAGTCAAAACTCTACGTCAGGATGCCTCACCAGAGCGACGAAGGGACTGAGGAGTAAAAAGAATCCTACTCTCCGATATTTATAATCCTAAATGACTCAAAACATTTTTCTAGACTCAACAACACCAGCGGTTCGATCAAGCAGGGGGCTCCTAAGGTCGGGGAAGGCTCTGATTACCAACTTGTAACGCCCTCAATGCGGCTATATCTCCCACGTGTCGAAGCACGACTTAGAGGCATAACCGCATTGAAAGCAATGTCGCAAGTGAGGTAATCTTCACACAACCCATGTAATAAATAAGGGAAAGAGATACATAGTTGGCTTACAATCGTCACTTCACACAATACATGAATAAAGCATTACATCATCCATATACACTCAAGGTCCGACTACGGAACCAAAATAAAAGAAGACTACCCCAAATGCTACACAGATCCCCGATCGACCCCAACTCGGCTCCACTACTGATCAACTGGAAAACGGAACAACACAAAGAGCGATATCTTCATCGAGCTCCTCCTAGCTTGGTTGCGTCACCTGCTCGGTAACATCGGCACCTGCAAACTTGTTTTGGAAGTATCTGTGAGTCACGGGCACTCAACAATCTCACACCCTCGTGATCAAGACTATTTAAGCTTATAGGTAAGGTAAAGGTATGATGTGGAGCTGCAGCAAGCGACTAGCATATTTGGTGGCTAACATATACGCAAAAGAGAGCGAGAAGAGACGGCAAAGCACGATCGATGAACTATGATCAAGAAGTGATCCTAGAACAACCTACGTCAAGCATAACTCCAACACCGTGTTCACTTCCCGGACCCCGCCGAGAAGAGACCATCACGGCTACACACGCGGTTGATGTATTTTAATTAAGGTAAACTTCAGGTTTTCTACAACCGGACATTAACAAATTCCCATCTGCCCATAACTGCAGGCACGGCTTTCGAAAGTTCAATCCCTGTAGGGGTGTCCCAACTTAGCCCATCACAAGCTCTCATGGTCAACGAAGGATATTCCTTCTCCCAAGACAAATCGATCAGACTCGGCATCCCGGTTACAAGACATCCTCGATAATGGTAAAACAAGTCCAACAAAGCCACCCGAATGTGCCGACAAATCCCTATAGGAGCTGCACATATCTCATTCTCAGGGCACACCGGAAAGAAGCAATCAACATGGTAAACAACCATCACATAAGCATGACATGATGCACAACCAAGTATGATGCATGTCCGGATTAATGAGGCATGGCATGGCAAAGTGCACAGGCAAAGCTACAAATTAAATGGAGCTCAATATGGAACGAGTTGCATATTGACGAAACACCACAACAATTATTTAGTTCTCTCCCGTTTGTGTACCCAACAATACTAAATGTTGATTAACATGGCAAGGGGTGAAGCACAACAAAACTACCTAACTAGGCAAGTTTAAATGAGGCCGGAAGCAACGAGCAACAATTCTGGTAAATCCCCATATGCATAAATTAGGTTTGGTACTGTTCTGCCCTAAACATAATTTTGGAGTTATTAAACATGCAAAGTAAGGTCACCATGTTAAACTAGGCATTTTTCCACCCCATTTACATATAAAGTTTATTAAATTCGGAGTTACGGTTATTTAGTTATGAATTAAAGCATTTTAACATGACATAGGAGCAAATTTAACCAAACAAAATTTTAAACATTTTAAACATGGATGAAAATTGAATTTTATTAAACTAGACAAAATTCTAAGCAACTTTCATATATAATTTATTTAGATCCGATGCACGGTTATGAAGTTATTAAATGCATGAAGTTGAGGGCTTTTCTGCAAAACTGGCAATTCGGGATAAATAGCTAAAATAACAGACATGAAAAAAACACTACATGGGCCAAAACTGAGCACTAACGGGCTGCACAGGGCAAGGCGAAGCATGGCAGAAATACGCACGTGGCGCGGGATAGGTGACGACGCTCACTTTGGGCCTAGAGGCCGGCTGGGTGGAGGAGACGAACCGGGCAGGGTTCACGCGGACCGAGGCGAGGTTGGACCGGGCTGGTTCTCGGGAAAACCGACCGGTTCAACCGGGTCTTGGCGGTCCAGGATGGGTTGGAGGCGAACCGGCCCGGTCAACGGCAGCGAGACAAGTTCGTTCGTCTCTGGGACGAAGCCGACACAGAGGTTGGGCATGGCGCCGGCAGGACTTGATGCGGACGACGACAAGAAGGGCGGAGGCCGCCGGGAATGAAGCAGATCGGCGCGAGGCTGGATGGATCCGACGAAGAATGACCAGATCTGATGGGATGCGGAGCTTGGCGACCCAAGGCGGCGAGCTCTAGTCTTCGGGCGCCCATGGCGGAACTGCAGGGGACAGAGGGTGTGAGGAAGGGAGGAAGAGAGGAGAGAGGAAAGAGCAGGGCGCTGGGGCACTGGCCTGGCGGCGGAGCGCCCGTGGTCGACGACCGGCGCGAGGAACAGCGGCATTCCGGTGGCCTCAGGCGACGAGGACAGACGGGAGGTGCACGGCGACGAGCTCGGGATCGAGCGGCGGATGGGCCGAGCGGGCCTGCGCGAGGGGAGGCATGGCTGGAGTGATGGGGAGCCAGGTAGCGGCCTGCGGTAGGCCAATCCGGCGGCTGGGTGGTGGCGCAGCCACTGGGACGCTGCCAAGTGGCGCTGGTGAGGTGGCTGGCGCCGGATTTGGAGGGGGAAGGCGGCTGGTGGCACGAAATTTGAGAAGGGAGGTGGCAGGGAGGTAGGGGAAGGGCTAGGCTGCCAAATTTGGAAGGGGTTGTCCATATATAGGCAGGGATGGCTAGGGTTTGGGTTTAGGGGGGTTTTAGGAGCATTTGGGAGCCTCCGATCGCGATCTGACGGTCCGGCACGGAGGGGGGTTTAGATGGGCTGCAGGTGGGTTGTGAAAAGAGGTTGAGCTGAGAAGAGAGGAGAGGAGTGCAACCCGACAACTATTTCCGGAGACCGAAAACGTCCGACATTTTGACCGACTATAATGTCGCTATAGTTATCCGTTGGGGCATTAAACAAACTCCGAATGTGATGAAACTTGGCAGGCGGCCTACCTACAACATAACAACACCGCATGCCAACTTTCAACCCATTTCGAGAACATTCTCCAGCCACATATAAAATAATATTTCTGACGTGCCGCGGGCGCGTGCAAGTGTGTCTGGGCTCAGAACGGACAACGGACGGAACTGGGGGAACCTAGACGAATGCAAGTTTTGAAAACATGGTGATGCAATGACAAGATGCAACACGCAAGCAAAAGGCATGGCAACGACGGTGACTAAGTGGAATACACCTGGCGCATCGGCCTCGGGTCGTCACATAATAATATCAAAGTCGTGCTAGTTGAGTAGTTGTGAATTTGAGAAATGCTTGTGTTGAAGTTTGCAAGTCCCGTAGCATGCACGTATGGTAAACGTTATGTAACAAATTTGAAACATGAGGTGTTCTTTGATTGTCCTCCTTATGAGTGGCTGTCGGGGACGAGCGATGGTCTTTTCCTACCAATCTATCCCCCTAGGAGCATGCGCGTAGTGCTTGGTTTTTGATAACTTGTAGATTTTTGCAATAAGTATGTGAGTTCTTTATGACTAATGTTGAGTCCATGGATTATACGCACTATCACCCTTCCATCATTGCTAGCCTCTTCGGTACCGTGCATTGCCCTTTCTCACATTGAGAGTTGGTGCAAACTTCGCCGGTGCATCCAAACCCCGTGATATGATACGCTCTTCCACACATAAACCTCCTTATATCTTCCTCAAAGCAGCCACCATACCTACCTATTATGGCATTTCCATAGCCATTCCGAGATATATTGCCATGCAACTTTCCACCATTCCGTTTATCATGACACATTCATCATTGCCATATTGCTTAGAATGATCATGTAGTTGACACAGTATTTGTGGCAAAGCCACCGTTTATAATTCTTTCATACATGTCACTCTTGGTTCATTGCATATCCTGGTACACCGCCGGAGACATTCATATAGAGTCATCTTTTGTTCTAGTATCGAGTTGTAATCATTGAGTTGTAAATAAATAGAAGTGTGATGATCATCATTTTCTAGAGTATTGTCCCAAGTGAGGAATTAAAAAAAGATGAGAGAAAGGCCATAAAAAAGGGAAGGCCCCAAAAAAAGAGAGAGAAAAAGAGAGAAGGGACAATGCTACTATCCTTTGCCACACTTGTGCTTCAAAGTAGCACCATAATCTTCATGATAGAGAGTGTTTTGTTTTGTCACTTTCATATACTAGTGGGAATTTTTCATTATAGAACTTGGTTTGTATATTCCAACAATGGGCCTCCTCAAGTGCCCTAGGTCTCCGTGAGCAAGCAAGTTGGATGCACACCCACTTAGTTTATTTTGTTGAGCTTTCATACATTTATAGCTCTAGTGCATCCGTTGCATGTCAATCCCTACTCCTTGCATTAACATCAATCGATGGGCATCTCCATAGCCCATTGATTAGCCTCGTTGATGTGAGACTTTCTCCTTTTTTGTCTTCTCCACATAACCCCCATCATCATATTCTATTCCACCCATAGTGCTATATCCATGGCTCGCGCTCATATATTGCGTGAAATTTTATAGGTTTGAGATTACTAAAGTATGAAACAATTGCTTGGCTTGTCATCGGGGTTGTGCATAATGAGAGCATTCTTGTGTGACGAAATGGAGCATGACTAAACTATATGATTTTGTAGGGATGAACTTTCTTTGGCCATGTTATTTTGAGAAGACATAATTGCTTAGTTAGTATGCTTGAAGTATTATTATTTTTATGTAAATATGAACTTTTATCTTGAATCTTTCGGATCTGAATATTCATACCACAATTAAGAAGAATTACATTAAAATTATGCCAAGTAGCATTCTGCATCAAAATTATCTTTTTTATCATTTACCTACTCGAGAACGAGCAGGAATTAAGCTTGAGGATGCTTGATACGTCTCCAATGTATCTATAATTTTTGATTGCTCCATGCTATATTATCTACTGTTTTGAACATTATTGGGATTTATTATCCACTTTTATATTATTTTTGGGACTAACCTATTAACCGGAGGCCCAACCCAGAATTGCTGTTTTTGCCTATTTTAGGGTTTCAAAGAAAAGGAATATCAAACGGAGTCCAAACGGAATGAAACCTTCGGGAACGTGATTTTTGGAACAAACAAGATCCAGGAGACTTGGACCCTATGTCAAGCAACCAACAGGGAAGCCACGAGGTAGGGGGACACGCCTATTCC
>NC_041382.1:388344062-388389924 GCF_002162155.2 Triticum dicoccoides | reverse complement strand
GTACTCCTTCCTCATATATATACCTACGTACCCCCAAATGATCAGATACGGAGCCAAAAACCTAATTCCACTGCCGCAACTTTCTGTATCCACGAGATCCCATCTTGGGGCCTGTTCTGGAGCTTCGCCGGAGCGGGCATCCATCACGGAGGGCTTCTACATCAACACCATAGCCTCTCCGATGAAGTGTGAGTAGTTTACCTCAGACCTTAGGGTCCATAGTTATTAGCTAGATGACTTCTTCTCTCTTTTTGGATCTCAATACAAAGTCCCCCCCTCTCTTGTGGAGATCTATTCGATGTAATCTTCTTTTTACGGTGTGTCTGTTGAGGCCGATGAATTGTGGGTTTATGATCAAGTTTATCTATGAACAATATTTGAATCTTCTCTAAATTCCTTTATGTATGATTAGTTATCTTTGCAAATCTCTTCGAATTATCAGTTTGGTTCGGCCTACTAGATTGATGTTTCTTGCAATGGGAGAAGTGCTTAGCTTTGGGTTCAATCTTGCGGTGTCCTTTCCCAGTGACAGTAGGGGCAGCAAGGCACGTATTGTATTGTTGCCATCGAGGATAAAAAGATGGGGTTTTCATCATATTGCATGAGTTTATCCCTCTACATCATGTCATCTTGCTTAAGGCGTTACTCTGTTCTTATGAACTTAATACTCTAGATGCATGCTGGATAGCCGTCGATGTGTGGAGTAATAGTAGTAGATGCAGGCAGGAGTCGGTCTACTTGTATTGGACGTGATGCCTATATACATGATCATACCTAGATATTCTCATAACTATGCTCAATTCTGTCAATTGCTCAACACTAATTTGTTCACCCACCGTAGAATACTTATGCTCTTGAGAGAAGCCACTAGTGAAACCTATGGCCCCCGGGTCTATCTTCATCATATTAATTTTCCAATACTTAGTTATTTTCATTGCCTTTTATTTTACTTTGCATCTTTATCATAAAAATACCAAAAATATTATCTTATCATATCTTTCTCTCGTAAGTGACCGTGTAGGGATTGACAACCCCTTATCGCGTTGGTTGCGAGGATTTATTTGTTTTGTGTAGGTGCGAGGGACTCGCGTGTAGCCTCCTACTGGATTGATACCTTGGTTCTCAAAAACTAAGGGAAATACTTACGCTACTTTGCTGCACCACCCTTTCCTCTTCAAGGGAAAACCAATGCAAGTGCTCAAGAGGTAGCACGGGGGAGCGTGAACCCTTTGGTGAAGGGATCGTCTCGGATGCGCCGTCCGAAGCACGCCGAGCCGACATGACCGCTCTCCTCCAGCTCCTGGGAAAGGGTGAGCCGGTCAAGGTGGTGGTGGGCATCGGTGTCGTCGATGGCACGGGGGCCCAGCCCACTGGCAACCGTGCCATGAGCGGCCGGGTAGACTGCAGTCGGACGTCGACTGGGTTGGGGAGGGGGATCGAGCCGGCGACGGTCTTCCAAGGACGGCTCGTCTCCTAGGGCTCCGGCAGTCGTCGGGGCGGGGTTGCGCCGGGTCCGGGTGTGGCCGGAGTGCGCATCGCCGGGTGGTGAAGACGCCGTGTGCTGATGGTTGCCGGGTCCGTCGTCACGGAGGGAGGCGGATCCCGCCGGCTTGGCGAGTTGGTTGAGGCGGTCCTGCTGTGCGTTGGCCGCAGCGAGGAGGTCGTTCACCCTGTGGAGGCGGTTATGCAGCTCTTCGCCCGCGAGCTGATCCAGGCCGACTGCCGCCGCCTGAGCGGTGCACATGTTCTTCATGGGAGTCTCGTAAACGGGCGGGAGGGCGCCGAAGGCGCGCCTGATCACGCCGCCCAGGGACCGCACATCGGCAACCCGGCTTGACTCGCGCGCGGCCGGCGTAAAGCTGTAGGCGGCGTTGCGCTCTAGCTGAGCGGAGTCCAGGCGACGCTGCGTGGCGGCGAGCGTCTCGGTGAGGTCCAGCAGGCGCTGGTGGTCCTCCTCGAGCCGAGTCCAGGCCTCGACGACGTTTGAGGCGTCGATGTCAGTGCCGATGGGGACACGAAGGCTTTGCATCATGGCGCGCAGCGGGTTGGGCGAGCCGGCCCGTTCCGCCGCGGCCTTGGTTGCGGCGGTCTTCCTTGCCGCGCTGGACGAGGAAGATGCGCCGGTGTAGGTGACGAAGACCTCCACACAGAGATCCATTGCCCCGGCGGGAGCATTGCCGTCGAGGGAAAGGGGGGAGCTGGAAAAGTCAAGTATCTCGCTGGGGTACTCGTCGGCCGCAGGAGCGCCGGAGACGCGTAGCGCGGCGAAGGAGGCGGTGAGTGCATCGATGATGTCGTCCACCAGCGTGACGGGCTCGTCGGAGTCGGAGAGGGGCCATGTTTGAAGCATGCTCCCGGCCAGGACCTCGAGCAGCCCCACGGTGGGCGCCAACTGTCGTGGTGGGCGCACGGCAGATGCCAAGGGATGGCTAAAGATAGGAGGAGGCTCGAGGGCACTGGTGGGCTCCAGAGGCGAGGTTGGCATGAGCGAGCGCGGGACGCAAGACATACCCAGGTTCGGGGCTCTCCGGAGAGATAATACCCCTAGTCCTACCGAGTGTGGTTGATGTGTATCACTACAGAGTTGCTCCTTAAGCTGTGTAGGGGGAGAAGGAAGGCTGCCAAGGCTTAGGCTGCTCCCTCCCCATGTGTGTGTGTGTTCTACTAATCGGTTTCTTCACCCCCGTGCATGGAGGCCTCCTAGGGGGTTTTATAGGTCGACCCCCAGGGGTACAATGGTAATGTTACAAGGCCGTGGGGCCGGGTTGTTATTGTCCGGGGATCGGGCGCTGGGACCCGCCGGGGGCTCGGGCTTGCCGGGTTCTGAGACGTTCCCTCCATCTCCCGTGAGAGAAGAAGCGGTGGGAACAGTGGCGGTGACAAGAGAGTGAAAGACGAGTTATGAGACGTTCCCTCCATCTCCCGTGCTGCCCGAGACGTGCAACTGCCTCGCACGCGTGGCCGCGCCCAACCAAAGTCGTGAGAAACTGCCGATTCGATAATTTCCGCCAGGCCAGGCTGCGGGCTGCTTTAAGCTTCGTGCGGGCTACAAACCGCATATGCAGCCCAGCCAATCAAACAGGCCACGCACATCCCGCATGGGTCTGATTGAGCTGCACGCGGGCAACCAAACACGGCCGAGAAATTTTCACCGTACTACACGCAGGCAGACAGTGGCAAAGCGGCAACAGCGTCGAGGGATAACATAGACCGAGATGAAAAACGAAAACCACAAGTCCACAACCATGCATGGATCACAGCTTCCGTGTGGACAGCAGCTCTGTTGCTTTGGGTCCCTTGTTCGGCGTTGCTGCAGCAGGAACTGGAGACCAACAAGCAGCAGGAAAACATGCTTCCTCGAGATGTTTCGAGTGATTGGTTATCTCATTTCCAGGATATATCCATCATTATCTCTTGATCATCACCATGTGTGTCTATATCTATAGCTAGCTACGTGGATGGATACTATGAAACACAGTTGGCACCAGTACGCCGCATCATCATCTATATATCTATCTATATACCTTAACAGCGACGCGGGGCACTTGTCTTATCCCGTACATTGCCGCTCGTGCTATATGCAGCATGTGTGTAGCGTGTTGCAGTGCATATGGATCATAGGCCCAACATCGCTTATCTATCTATCCATCCATCTTTCCGTCTATCCGTCCACTCATGAATGCATCTAAAAAGCCACATCATTCCTAGTGGTCGCTAAGCCACGTACTTACGTGTGCTCTTGTACAGCCAGCATGATGTGCACCGTGATTCCGTGGAAAAGCTAAGCTATAAGCACGCACTTACGTGTCGCAACATGGATGCATGCCCAGAATGAGACAATTAACAGTGCAGAGAGTGAGGCAACTGCCAACTGCACGTCAACATGTACACAGCTGAGCAGTGGCCGTTGGATCGATCAATGCCACGATTGTATGCATGGCACATGCAAAGAGTTTAGCTAACTACTCTCGTACGTAAACACATATCTACACCACGCGCACGTCGCAGATAAGTTTGGCACTCTTGTACGTGCTACCCTATTTGAATTGTCAAAATGTCTTATATTTAAAAGAGAGGGCGTATGTTTCGGCACACACGCAAATCAGTTGCAAGTGATCTATTTATTAATTTATCTAATTTTGAACGGGGCCAGGTAGAATGGAGCCATTCGAACATTATTTAGTACTTCCTTTGTTTTTATTTACTCCGCATATTAGTTTTGATCAAAGTCAAGCTTTCTAAACTTTGACAAAATTTATAGACAAAAATATTAACATATACAATAACAAATCAATACCATTAAATTTATTATTGAATATACTTCCACATCATATTAGATTTGTTATGATAAATATTTATATTATTTTCTATAAACTTGGTCAAATTTTAAAAAATTTGATTTCAGTCAACTCTAATATGCGGAGTAAATAAAAACAGAGGGAGTATTTTGGCTCGTGAGCCTGCAAAGTAAATCTGAATCAAATCGTGCAACGGAACATAATGATCAGTTTAGTTTGACCACAGCCACAGGGCGGGGTAGCACTCATCTCTAGAGGATGGATTTACCGATGGACGGACATACTCGATTCTTCTGAGGTAGCAGAGATCATATTCAATTCGGATCTTTCAAGATAAGGATGGACCTTTATTTGTTGTCCATGCATATGCTCATGGCACATTGCTATCACCAAAGATAGTCTATGGATCGATATGAAGACCCAAGCTTCCGTCCTTCCGTTTTAATCCTCTCCAAGACTCCAAATCTATATGTTTCGTGAAAGTAACCTGCTTTGTGATCATTGATCGCATGCATGGGAATGGGAATGGGATACATATCTAGCAGAAAGAGAGGAATCGGATCATGCGTGCATATATACAGAATCAAGGAACCTAGCTAGCAGTACTAGCTAATGGAGTCCTCGCAGGCATGACTGGATAGATGACACCCGTGCAGGTATCTGAATGTCGATAAACTTGTTGATTGATATTCCTGCTTCTCCTCCGGCCTGCAGGCCGGTTGACTGGATCATCCACTTTACAGGCCTGGTATTGATTTGCACGAATAAAATTGACCGGCGGTCGATTATATTGTACGTATATAGTATATGCATGAGAGAAAAATGTAAGCCGCCATGGAATGCATATGCATTTTTTGAGGCGAAACCGTAAAACAATTATTCTACGGTATTTTCATTATTGGATAAATATGCACAAACAGATAATACAACTAGTGCCACCCAATACCAGTTCTAGGAAACATTAAAATTAAACTATAAGTTCTTTGCTATCTAAATTCCAATCTGTTCCGCCTTCACTTGCTTCGCTCTTAGCTTGGTATTCTGAAGCCATTCTTTCAGCCAGTGTTTCCAGGAATTTAAGTGTGGAGCTGCCATTCTAATTTTTTTGTCATTCCTAGCCATCCAAGTACTCCAACATTCCATGATAATGATCTCCATAGCATGTCTTTCGGAAGCATATGCATTATCAAGGCACTGAGAGCATCTCCAGCTGTTCGATCTTCCAGGACGCACAAAAATCGTCTCCTGGGGGCGAGCCGGCGATACAATCGACGTTGGGGGCGGTTTTACGCCCAGTCGTCGCCCCCCCCCACCCCCCCAGCTCGCCCTCAGGCGACGATATTGGCCCATTTTCAGCCCCATTTCGGCGAATAAAGGACCCATACAAGCGACAATAGGCCCATATTCGGCGTGGTTCGCCGTTGTTCGGCGTTCAATTATCCACATACTTTTTCTATCACATATTTCATCACAGAAATATCAAATACTTCAACAAAATAGTACACCAACGAATAGTTCAATACAAATTATATAGTTCAACAAATAAAAACTCATATTTCATCACACGTCGCGCCGGGCGTCGCTCTTGAGCCTCCATAGGTGCTCTATCTGATCTTGCTGCAGTTGATGATGCACCTGTGGGTCTCGCATCTCCTGACGCATACTGAGATAGGCAGTCCAGGTTGCCGGTAGCTGGTGATCAACTTCGGCTAGAGGACCCTGCCTGTAATATGGTTCAGTGTCAAACACTGGGTCTTCTTGCTCGCTCTCGATGATCATGTTGTGCAAGATGACACAACAAGTCATAATCTCCCACATTTGATCTTTCGACCAGGTCTAAGCGGGGTATCGGACAACAGCAAATCAAGATTGGAGCACACCAAATGCCCGCTCGACATCCTTCCTGCAAGCCTCCTGAACCTTCGCAAACCAGGCGTTCTTGCCTCCTGGCACATGGTTTGAGATCGTCTTCACAAATGTCGAGCATCTCAGATATATGCCATCAGCTAGATAGTACCCCTTGTTGTAGTGCCGCCCATTGATCTCGAAGTTCATCGGAGGAGAATGACCTTCAACAAGCTTGGCAAAGACAGGAGAGCACTGCAGCACGTTGATGTCATTGTGAGTTCCTGACATACCAAAGAAGGAGTGCCAAATCCAGAGGTCCTGTGTGGCCACCGCCTCAAGTACCACACTGCAACCGCCTTTGACGCCTTTGTACATCTCATGCCAAGAAAATGGGCAATTCTTCCATTTCCAATGCATGCAGTCGATGCTTCCAAGCATCCCAGGAAATCCTCTTGCTGCATTCTGTGCTAGGATCCGAGCAGTGTCTTCCGCATTGGGTGTTCTCAAGTATTGCGGTCCAAACACTGCCACAACTGCCCGACAAAAATTGTAGAAACACTCCATGCTGGTGGACTCGGCCATGCGCCCATAGTCGTCCAGTGAATCACCGGCAGCTCCGTATGCAAGCATCCTCATCGCTGTCGTGCACTTCCGGATTGAGGTGAATCCAAGTTTGCCAGTGCAATCCATCTTTGACTTGAAGTAGTTGTCGAACTCCCGGATAGAATTCACAATCCTGAGGAAGAGCTTTCAGCTCATCCGATAACGACGCCGAAATGTTTTGTCGCCGTGAAGTGGAGCATCGGCGAAGTAGTCGGAGTAGAGCATGCAGTAGCCTTCGAAACGATGCCGGTTTTTTGCTTTCACCCGCCCCGGTGCCGAGCCACCTCGCTGCGGCTTTTCATTGCTCGCCAGCAGCTGGGCGAGGGCGGCGAGCACCATCACATGCTCTTCTTCCTGGACGTCGGCCTCAGTTTCCTCCTCCAGCAGCGCGGCGAGCGCTTCCTCTTCATCCGAGTCCATCGCCGAGGTAGGCAAATCGCCGAACACCTTGCGCCCGGTGGGCGTGCACCTGCCGAACTGCCCCTCCACGGCCGGAAACGGCGGCCGGAAACGCCCAGCTGTTGTTGGAGGGGCTGCCGCGGCGAACCTTTGCTATTTGTCCGGTGGGGAATGGCTATCTAGCGGTGAAGGACGGCGGGCGGCGCCGGGATATAGCTAGTGGCGCCAAAGGGGTGGAAGGTGGGTCGGGGAAGAAAATCTTGACTTTTCGCCTGACGGTGTGGGCCAGCCGCGCTTTTCCCTTGCGCCGGAGCATCCGATCGCCCCCCAGTGCTCCGGGTTCGGCCTACGGCCGCCGGGCGGAAAAAAGAGTCGAATCGGCGCTTTTCGTCGTTGTGTGGGCACGACTAAGGCTTTTTTTGACGCCAGTGCCGAAAAAATGATTTGAAGGCCTATTAAGGATGCGGCTGGAGATGCTCTGATGATGGAGAGATGCACACCTATGCAGGCGTGTTTATTGGCGACAACAAGGTGCCTAGCTAGCTAGCCAGCCAGCCAGGAATATCAACGAGTAGCGAGTTGCATGCGGCTGGATACGCATCTTCCTGATCGATCGGAACTTGATCCAGACCCAAAATGGAAGGGGAGTCAAAGGGTAGTATCGCGCGTACGAACCACGCACGCGAACATCGATACACGTCCATGTCGTCGGCTCACCCGGGCCATTTGATGGCGATCGATCGTACCTAGTTTGGTTGACACCTGGCATATACTGCTTCATAACAATGCTTTTAAAAAACACGTGTCGTTTCAAACACTGAGAAAGAATGGCGGACTAAGCCTACCTTAGATGATTTGGTTCCTTAGGACTTGTCATATCCGGCACCTTATACGTCTATGGGAGCGTCCAGGCGTGGCTGGAATTTTTTTCCGATAAAGACGCATCTGGGGATAGTAATCGGGCTGTCTACAAATCGGCGTATCTATAATTGGGTAACTCATATCCGACATCTTATATCCATATAAAATCATGCAACATACTATGTAGATCATCAAGCGGACAAACTTGATAGAAAACGGACATATAAACCGATAGCAAATAGACATAATTCACATGTAAACATCATCAAAAGTGAATCACAGTTCAACCGTCCGGCAAATTCTAACTAGATAGTACTACGGGCTAGATTATAGAAACGAGAGTGTCGAGCTTCACCACTTCTGCGCCGACCCTTTGCCCTTCCAGTCGCCGGCGCTGCTGTAGGCGTCTGTGCCAGTAGGTGGGTCATCGCCGGAGCCGTCATTGTCCGAGTCGTCGTTGGAGGAGGAAGAGGGATGACAATGTAGCCTTTCAAGCACCACATGATGCTGTCCTGCTTGCGCTTGAGCTTGACCACCCTCGTCGCCTCCACCGCTTCCTCTGCCGCCTCCCGCTTGGACTGCTCAATGCCGAGCCGGAGCACCTTGGTGTTGATCCTCCGGAGTCACCGGGCGTGTGTCTCCGTCGTCGTAAGTGACAGACGGTACACCCACCGGAGGAGATGGTCCTCCTTGTCGGGCACCGTCGGTGTCACGCAGCAGCGGCCGGAGAACTGCAGGGCCGCGTCGGACTATCCCTTGCCCTCTACCTCTCCCGACGGGCGACACCCACTTCTGATTCCGGAGTGCGCATCCGTGGCACCGGCGGAGCGGGCACTAGAGCCCACCACTGTCTGCCCGAAGTAGCGGCCGAAGGGGGAGTCGACGGACGGACGGTCGACGTCGATTGAGTTGCCCTCGAAGATCCGTGCACAGGGTGGGAAGGACCAGCTCCGGCGTCGGCACTGTGGTCGCGGGCAAGAGGTGGCCACGGACCAGAACCAGAGGTGCCGCCCGTGTCCACCTGCGAGCGCCGCAGCTTGATTCGGAGGGCAAGCTCATCCTCGTCTCCGGTAGCATCGCGGAGGAAAGCATCCCAATTGTCGTCGCAAGAGCCGTCGAAGTGGCTGCCGGTGCTGGACATGGTCGCCGGAGATCGAGAGTTAATGGGTTAGAGAAAGGGAGAGCGGAGCGGAGCTAGTGAAGTGAAGCTAGGGTTCGATCTGGATGTTTTTTTGTAGGGTCACGATGGGCCAGATCACCCGGACGTGCTCGGGTAGCCTCATATTGTTGAGTATTATGATTATTAGGAAGTACATGATAGACTGGAATTTGGTCCTACCGTATCTTGTACTCTAGGTTGGTCATTGTACTCCCATATATATGCCACGAGGCTCAAGGAATAATTATCGATTCCACCAATCCCCCTCTATTCCCTTCTAACATAGTATCAGCCTAACCGATCCAACCCTAGCTGCCGCCGCTTCCGCACCGCCCCGCCCCCGGGGCGGTGGGTCTTCATGATCGCCGCCTGGAGCCACGCCGCCCGTACCTAGCGTTTGTCCGCCGGTCGTGTTGACCAGCTGCCCTAAAGAGTCTTTTCCCGACCATTTGGTCCGAGTTTTTCTCTCGCGCCAGTCATCTTGATTGGCATTTTTATTTTTGATTATCCGATCTAAGATCGGTTTGCGTCGCCCATCGCCGCCATCGACTCCCACGCCTCTACTCCAACACCGGCCAATTAGTCATCAACCACGCGACAAGGCTGGACGTGCCGCCCAAGGGGCGCCTTCGTGCGTCGCTACCGGCCGCTCGTCCGCGTGGTCTCCATTATCAATACGTCATTGTCGTCATCACCCGGGACATCACCGACAATGTCGCCCGTCTTCGCCAAGTCGTCCCTGAGCACGTGCCTACCACCAATCGAACCACAGGTTGCCGTTGCATTGTCCCTTCGGATCGTTGCTTTGCCGCCCCGAGGTCATCCTGCTGGCTGCCCCGCCCGCGCGCCACTCCCGCCGACGCCTCTTCAGACCGTCGCGCTGCGACACACAGTTCATGCTGCCGCCCCATGATTCTCCCGACGGCTAACTCTGCCGCCGCCCGTCGGGCCATCGCCATCGACCAGTGGTTCTCGCCGCGGCCACCCCGACCCGCGATCCACTGCTGCACCGCCCCTTCGGGCTATAAGGCCGCAGCACGCGGCCCCCACCGCCTTCCGAGACCGTTCCCATGGCTGCACCGACCCGTGTGAAGGAAATATTCCCTAGAGGCAATAATAAAGTTGTTATTCATATTTCCTTATATCATGATAAATGTTTATTATTAATGCTAGAATTGTATTAACCGGAAACATAGTCCATGTGTGAATACATAGACAAACAGAGTGTCTCTAGTATGCCTCTACTTGACTAGCTCGTTAATCAAAGATGGTTAAGTTTCCTAGCCATGGACATGTGGTGTCATTTGATGAACGGGATCACATCATTAGAGAATGATGTGATGGACAAGACCCATCCGTTAGCTTAGCATAATGATCGTTCAGTTTTATTGCTACTGCTTTCTTCATGACTTATACTGTTGGAAATATGCCCTAGAGGCAATAATAAATTGGTTATTTCCTTGTTCATGATAATCGTTTATTATCCATGCTATAATTGTATTGATAGGAAACTCAGATACATGTGTGGATACATAGACAACACCATGTCCCTAGTAAGCCTCTAGTTGACTAGCTCGTTGATCAATTGATGGTTACGGTTTCCTGACCATGGACATTGGATGTCATTGATAATGGGATCACATCATTAGGAGAATCATGTGATGGACAAGACCCAATCCTAAGACTAGCACAAAGATCGTGTAGTTCGTATGCTAAAGCTTTTCTAATGTCAAATATCATTTCCTTAGACCATGAGATTGTGCAACTCCCGGATACCGTAGGAATGCTTTGGGTGTGCCAAACATCACAACGTAACTGGGTGGCTATAAAGGTACACTACGGGTATCTCCGAAAGTGTCTGTTGGGTTGGCACGAATCGAGACTGGGATTTGTCACTCCGTGTGACGGAGAGGTATCTCTGGGCCCACTCGGTAGGACATCATCATATGCGCAATGTGACCAAGGAGTTGATCACGGGATGATGTGTTACGGAACGAGTAAAGAGACTTTCCGGTAATGAGATTGAACAAGGTATCAGATACCGACGATCGAATATTGGGCAAGTACAGTACCGCTAGACAAAGGGAATTGAATACGGGATTGATTGAATCCTCGACATCGTGGTTCATCTGATGAGATCATCGTGGAACATGTGGGAGCCAACATGGGTATCTATATCCCGTTGTTGGTTATTGGCCGGAGAGGTGTCTCGGTCATGTCTGCATGGTTCTCGAACCCGTAGGGTCTACACACTTAAGGTTCGATGATGCTAGGGTTATAGGGAATAGATATACGTGGTTACCGAATGTTGTTCGGAGTCCGGATGAGATCCCGGACATCACGAGGAGTTCCGGAATGGTCCGGAGGTAAAGATTTATATATGGGAAGTCCTGTTTTGGTCATCGGAAAAGTTTCGGGTGCTATCGGTAACGTACCGGGACCACCGGGAGGGTCCCGGGGGTCCACCAGGTGGGCCTACCTGCCCCAGAGGGCTGCGTGGGCCAAGTGTGATAGGGTACGAGCCCCAGGTGGGCTGGTGCAACCCCCCACCAGGGCCCAAGGCGAAGAGAGAAGGGAAAAAGGGGAAACCCTAGGCTCAGATGGGCCTAAGGCCCACCTAGTGGTGCGCCCCCCTCTCTCCCCCCTTGGCCGCCCCCCTAGATGGGATCTAGGGCTGGCCGCCACCCCTAGGGGTGGAAACCTAGGTGGGGGCGCAGCCCCTCCCTTTCCCCTATATATAGTGGGGTTTTGGGCTGCCATACACACGAGAACATCTCCTTCTTGGCGCAGCCCTACCCCTCTCCCTCCTCATCTCTTGCGGTGCTTGGCAAAGCCCTGCTGGAGTACCACGCTCCTCCTCCACCACCATGCCGTCGTGCTACTGCTGGACGGAGTCTTCCCCAACCTCTCCCTCTCTCCTTGCTGGATCATGGCATGGGAGACGTCACCGGGCTGCATGTGTGTTGAACGCGGAGGTGCCGTCCGTTCGGCACTAGGATCATCGGTGATTTGGATCACGGCGAGTACGACTCCGTCAACCCCGTTCACTTGAACGCTTCCGCTTAGCGATCTACAAGGGTATGTAGATGCACCTTCCTTCCCCTCGTTGCTAGATTACTCCATAGATTGATCTTGGTGATGCGTAGAAAATTTTGTATTTCTGCTACGATCCCCAAAACAGTGGCATCATGAGCTAGGTCTATGCGTAGTTTCTATGCACGAGTAGAACACAAAGTAGTTGTGGGCGTCTATTTTGTCAATTTACTTGCCGTTACTAGTCTTATCTTGATTCGGCGGCATTGTGGGATGAAGCGGCCCGGACCAACCTTACACGTACGCTTACGTGAGACCGGTTCCACCGACTAACATGCACTAGTTGCATAAGGTGGCTGGCGGGTGTCTGTCTCTCCCACTTTAGTCGGATCGGATTCCATGAACAGGGTCCTTATGAAGGGTAAATAGAAATTGGCAATTCACGTTGTGGTTTTGGCGTAGGTAAGAAACGTTCTTGCTAGTAACCGATAGCAGCCACGTAAAAAACTTGCAACAACAATTAGAGGACGTCTAACTTGTTTTTGCAGCAAGTGTTTTGTGATGTGATGTGGCCAAAGGATGTGATGAATGATATATGTGATGTATGAGATGATCATGTTCTTGTAATAGGAATCACGACTTGCATGTCGATGAGTATGACAACCGGCAGGAGCCATAGGAGTTGTCTTAATTTATTTATGACCTGCGTGTCAACATAAACATCATGTAATTACTTTACTTTATTGCTAACCGTTAGTTGTAGTAGTAGAAGTAATAGTTGGCGAGACAACTTCATGAAGACACGATGATGGAGATCATGGTGTCATGCCAGTGACAATGATGATCATGGAGCCCCGAAGATGGAGATCAAAAGGAGCAAAGTGATGATGGCCATATCATGTCACTATTTGATTGCATGTGATGTTTATCATGTTTTTACATCTTATTTTCTTAGAACGACGGTAGCTTAAATAATATGATCCCTCACTAAAATTTCAAGAAAAGTGTTCTCCCTAACTATGCACCATTGTGAAGGTTCGTCGTTTCGAAGCACCACATGATGATCGGGTGTGATAGATTCTTACGTTCGAATACAACGGGTGTTGACGAGCCTAGCATGTACAGACATGGCCTCGGAACACATGCGAAACACTTAGGTTAACTTGACAAGCCTAGCATGTACAGACATGGCCTCGGAACACGGAGGACCGAAAGGCCGAACATGAGTCATATAGAAGATGCGATCAACATGAGATGTTCACCAATGATGACTAGTCCGTCTCACGTGATGATCGGACACAGCCTAGTCGATTCGGATCATGTATCACTTAGATGACTAGAGGGATGTCTATCTGAGTGGGAGTTCATGAAATAATTAGATGAACTCAATTATCATGAACATAATCAAAAGGACTTTGCAAATTATGTCATAGCTAACGCTTTAGTTCTACTGTTTTAGATATGTTCCTAGAGAAAATTTAGTTGAAAGTTGATAGTAGCAATTATGCGGACTGGATCCATAAACAGAGGATTGTCCTCATTGCTGCGCAGAAGGATTATGTCCTTAATGCACCGCTCAGTGAGCTGTCCCGCGAATGTCGGTTGTGGATGTTGCGAACATCTGACATACACGTTTTGATGACTACATGATAGTTCAGTGCGTAAAGCTAAATGGTTTAGAATTGAGGCACCAAAGATGTTTTTGAAACATCGCAGAACATATGAGATGTTCCAAGGACTGAAATTGGGATTTCAGGCTAGTGCCCACGTCAAGAGGTATGAGAGCTTTGACAAGTTTCTTAAGCCTGCAAACTAAGGAGAAAAGCTCAATCGTTGAGCATGTGCTCAGATTGTATGAGTACAACAATCGCTTGAATCGAGTGGGAGTTAATCTTCCAGATGAGATAGTGATGGTTCTCCAAAGTCACTATCACCAAGCTACTGGAGCTTCGTGATGAACTATACATATCAGGGATAGATATGATCCTTGAGCTATTCGTGACACCGCGAAAGTAGAAATCAAAAGGGAGCATCAATTGTTGATGGTTAGTAAAACCACTAGTTTCGAGAAGGGCAAGGGAAAGAAAGGGATACTTCATGAAACAACAAATCCGTTGCTGCTCTAGTGAAGAAACCCAAAGATGAACCCAAGCCCGAGACTAAGTGCTTCTGTAATAAGGGGAACGGTCACTAAAGCAGAACCACCCTAGATACTTGGTAGATGAGAAGGCTGACAAGGTTGACAGAAGTATGTATTGGACATATATTAAATGTGTACTTTACTAGTACTCCTAGTAGAAGCAGGGTATTAGATACCGGTTCGGTTGCTAAGTGTTAGTAACTCGAAATAAAAGGCTACAGAATAAACGGAGACTAGCCAAAGGTGAGACGACGATAGGTGTTGGAAGAGTTTCCAAGGTTGATGTGATCAAACATCGCACGCTCCGTCTACCATCGGGGTTGGTGTTAAACCTAAATAATTGTTATTTGGTGTTTGCGTTGAGCATGGACATGATTAGATTATGTTCATCGCAATGCGGTTATTCATTTAAGGAGAATAATGGTTACTCTGTTTATTTGAATAATACCTTCAATGGTCTTACACCTAAAATGAATGGTTTATTGAATCCCGATCGTAGTGATACACATGTTCATGCCAAAAGATATAAGATAGTAATGATAGTACCACATACTTGTGGCACTGCAATTTTAGTCACAATGGTATAAAACGCATGAAGAAGCTCCATGTTGATGGATCTTTGGACTCTCTTGATTTTGAATCACTTGAGACATGCAAATCATACCACATGAGCAAGAGGACTGAAAGGCCTCATTTTCAGTAAGATGGAACAAGAAAGCAACTTGTTGGAAGTAATACATCTTGATGTGTGCAGTCCAATGAGTGCTGAGGCATGTAGTGGATATCGTTATATTCTTACTTCACAGATGATTTGAGCAGATGCTGAGTATATTTACTTGATGAATCACGAGTCTGAATTATTGAAAGGTTCAAGTAATTTCAGGGTGAAGTTGAAGATCGTCGTGACAAGAGGATAAAATATCTATGATATGATCATAGAGATGAATATCTGAATTACGAGTTTGGCACAGAATTAAGACATTGTGGAAATTGTTGCACAAGTAATACAGCCTGGAACACCATAGTGTGATGGTGTGTCCGAACATCATAACTGCACCCTATTGGATATGATGCATACCATGATGTCTCTTATCGAATTACCACGATAGTTTATGGGTTAGGAATTAGAGACAACCACATTCACTTTAAATAGGGCCCCACGTAATTCCGATGAGATGACACCGTATGAACTATGGTTTAGAGAAACCTAAGCTGTCATTTCTTAAAAGTTTGGGGCTGCGACGCTTATGTGAAAAAGTTTCAGGCTGATAAGCTCGAACCCAAAGCGGATAAATGCATCTTCATAGGACACCCAAAACAGTTGGGTATACCTCCTGTCTCAGATCCGAAAGCAATAGGGATTGTTTCTCGAATCGGGTCCTTTCTCGAGGAAAAGTTTCTCTCGAAAGAATTGAGTGGGAGGAAGATAGAACTTGATAAGGTTGTTGAACCTTTACTTCAACCAGAGAGTAGCGCAGCACAGGAAAAATGTTTCTGTGGCACCTGCCTCAGTTGAAGAGAAAGCTAATGATGATGATCATGGAGCTTTAGATCAAGTTACTATCGAACCTCATGGGTTGACAAGGGTGTGTACAACTTCTAAGTGGTAACCCTGTCTTAAAGGTCACGTTGTTGGACAACGATGAACCTATGAGCTATGGAGAAGCGATGGTGGGCCCGGATTCCGAAAATTGGCTCGAGGCCATAAAATCCGAGAGAGGATCCATGTATAAAAACAAAGTGTAGACTTTGGAAGAACTACTTGATGGTCGTAAGGCTGTTAGGTACATGTGGATTTTAAGAAGAAGACAGACGTGGACGGAAATGTCATCGTCTATGAAACTCGACTTGTGGCGAAGAGTTTTTCACAAGTTCAAGCAGTTGACTACGATGAGATTTTCTCACCCGTAGCGATGCTTAAGTCCGTCGGAATCATGTTAGCATAAGCTGCATTTATGAAATCTGGCAGATGGATGTCAAAACAAGTTTCCTTACCAGTTTTCGTAAGGAAAGGTTGTATGTGATACAATCAGAAAGGTTTTGTCGATCCTAAGGATGCTAAAAGGTATGCTAGCTCCAGCGATCCTTCCATGGACTAGAGCAAGCATCTTGGAGTCGGAATATATACTTTGATGGAGTAATCAAAGTTTATGGGTTTATACAAAGTTTGTTAGAAACTTGTATTTACAATAAAGTGAGTGAGAGCACTACAACATTTCTGATAAGTATATGTGGATGAAATATTGTTGATCCGAAATGATGTAGAATTTCTGGAAAGCATATAGGGTTATTTGAAAGGTGTTTTTCAATGGAAAACCTGGATTAAGCTACTTGAACATTGAGCATCAAGATCTATAAGGATAGTTAAAAAACGCTTAATGGTACTTTCAAATGAGCACATACCTTGACATGATCTTGAAGGTGTTCAAGATGGATCAGCCAAAGAAGGAGTTCTTGCCTGAGTTGTAAGTTATGAAGTTAAGACTTAAAGCTCGACCACGGCAGAAGAAAGAGGAAGGACGAAGGTCATCCCCTATGCTTTTGTCATAGGCTCTATACATTATGCCATGCTGAGTACCGCACCTTATGTGTGCCTTGCCACATGTCTGGCAAGAGGGTACAAAGGTGATCTAGGAGTAGATCACCAGATAGCGGTCAAAATTATCCCTAGAGGAATAAGGATATGTTTCTCGGTTATGGAGGTGATAAAGAGTTCGACGTAAAGAGTTACGTCGATGCAAGCTTAAAACCTATCCGGATACCTCTGAGTAGAGATACCGGATACGTATAATGGAGCAAAAATTTAGAATAGCTCCAAGTAGAACCGTTATTTGAAATGGCTCCAAATATAGCGTAGAGATTTGCAAAGTACATACAGATCTGAATGTGACAGACCCGTAGACTACAACCTCTCTCACAAGTAACATGATCAAACCCAAAACTCATTGAGTGTTAATCACATAGTGATGTGAACTAGATTATTGAACTCTAGTAAACTCTTTGGATGTTGGTTACATGGCGTTGTGACCTGTGAATGTTAATCACATGGCGATGTGAACTAGATTATTGACTCTAGTGCAAGTGGGAGACTGTTGGAAATATGCCCTAGAGGCAATAATAAATTGGTTATTTCCTTGTTCATGATAATCTTTTATTATCCATGCTATAATTGTATTGATAGGAAACTCAGATACATGTGTGGATACATAGACAACACCATGTCCCTAGTAAGCCTCTAGTTGACTAGCTCGTTTATCAATTGATGGTTACGGTTTCCTAACCATGGACATCGGATGTCGTTGATAACGGGGTCACATCATTAGGAGAATCATGTGATGGACAAGACCCAATCCTAAGCCTAGCACAAAGATCGTGTAGTTCGTATGCTAAAGCTTTTCTAATGTCAAGTATCATTTCCTTAGACCATGAGATTGTGCAACTCCCGGATACCGTAGGAATGCTTTGGGTGTGCCAAACATCACAACGTAACTGGGTGGCTATAAAGGTACACTACGGGTATCTCCGAAAGTGTCTGTTGGGTTGGCACGAATCGAGACTGGGATTTGTCACTCCGTGTGACGGAGAGGTATCTCTGGGCCCACTCGGTAGGACATCATCATATGCGCAATCTGACCAAGGATTTGATCACGGGATGATGTGTTACGGAACGAGTAAAGAGACTTTCCGGTAACGAGATTGAACAAGGTATCGGATACCGACGATCGAATCTCGGGCAAGTATAATACCGCTAGACAAAGGGAATTGAATACGGGATTGATTGAATCCTCGACATCGTGGTTCATCCGATGAGATCATTGTGGAACATGTGGGAGCCAACATGGGTATCCAGATCCCGCTGTTGGTTATTGGCCGGAGAGGTGTCTAGGTCATGTCTGCATGGTTCCTGAACCCGTAGGGTCTACAATCTTAAGGTTCGATGACGCTAGGGTTATAGGGAATAGATATACGTGGTTACCGAATGTTGTTCAGAGTCCCGGATGAGATCCGGGACATCACGAGGAGTTCCGGAATGGTCCGGAGGTAAAGATTTATATATGGGAAGTCCTGTTTTGGTCACCGAAAAAGTTTCGGGTGCTATCGGTAACGTACCGGGACCACCGGGAGGGTCCCGGGGGTCCACCAGGTGGGGCTACCTGCCCCAGAGGGCTGCGTGGGCCAAGTGTGAGAGGGGACCAGCCCCAGGTGGGCTGGTGCACCCCCACCAGGGCCCAAGGCGAAGAGAGAAGGGAAAAAGGGGAAACCCTAGGCTCAGATGGGCCTAAGGCCCACCTAGTGGTGCGCCCCCCTCTCTCCCCCCTTGGCCGCCCCCCTAGATGGGATCTAGGGCTGGCCACCACCCCTAGGGGTGGAAACCTAGGTGGGGGCGCAGCCCCTCCCTTTCCCCTGTATATAGTGGGGTTTTGGGCTGCCATACACACAAGAACATCTCCTTCTTGGCGCAGCCCTACCCCTCTCCCTCCTCGTCTCTTGCGGTGCTTGGCGAAGCCCTGCTGGAGTACCACGCTCCTCCACCACCACCACGCCGTCGTGCTGCTGCTAGACGGAGTCTTCCCCAACCTCTCCCTCTCTCCTTGCTGGATCAAGGCATGGGAGACGTCACCGGGCTGCATGTGTGTTGAACGCGGAGGTGCCGTCCGTTCGGCACTAGGATCATCGGTGATTTGGATCACGGCGAGTACGACTCCGTCAACCCTGTTCACTTGAACGCTTCCGCTTAGCGATCGACATGGGTATGTAGATGCACTCTCCTTCCCCTCATTGCTAGATTACTCCATAGATTGATCTTGGTGATGCATAGAAAATTTTGAATTTCTGCTATGATCCCCAAAACATATACATGTTCCTCTGACTATGAGATTATGCAACTCCCGAATACCGGAGGAACACCTTGTGTGCTATCAAACGTCACAGCATAACTGAGTGATTATAAAGATGCTCTACAGGTGCCTCCGATGGTGTTTGTTGAGTTGGCATAGGTCGAGATTAGAATTTGTCACTCCGTCTATCGGAGAGGTATCTCTGGGCCCTCTCGGTAATGCACATCACTATGAGCCTTTCAAGAAATGTGACTAATGAGTTAGTTGCAGGACGATGCATTACGGAACGAGTAAAGAGACTTGTTGGTAACGAGATTGAACTAGGTATTGAGATACCGACGATCGAATCTTGGGAAAGTAACATACCGGTGACAAAGGGAACACCGTATGTTGTTATGCGGTTCGACCGATAAAAGATCTTCATAGAGTATGTAGAAGCCAATGTGGGCATCCAGGTTCTGCTATTGGTTATTGATCGGAGAGATGTCTCGGTCATGTCTACATAGTTCTCGAACCCATAGGGTCCGCACGCTTAACGTTCGTTGACGATATAATATTATATGAGTTATGTATGTTGGTGACCGAATGTTGTTCGGAGTCCCGGATGAGATCACGGACATGACGAGGAGCTCCAAAATGGTTTGGAGGTAGAGATTGATATATAGGATGATATGGTTCGGCCAAGGGGTGAAGCCCACGAGGCTTTAGGTCGGTGCAAAAGGAGTTTTGCGGAGGCCAGGGGGCCAAACGTCGGAGACCCTAGCGTCTGGCGTCTGGCCCTGGGCCAGAACTTTGAGGAGGCTTTTGCTCCAAGTTTTGACCCCAGGGCTCGACATATAAATAGAAGGGCAGGGCTAGCACCAAAGAGACATCAAGAAACACCAAGTCGTGTGCCGGAAACCCAAGTCCCCTCTAGTTTATCCTCCGTCATAGTTTTCGTAGTGCTTAGGCGAAGCCCTACGGAGATTGTTCTTCACCAACACCGTCACCACGCCGTCGTTCTGCCGGAACTCATCTACTACTTCGCCCGCCTTGCTAGATCAAGAAGGCAAGGACGTCATCGAGCTGAACGTGTTCTGAACATGGAGGTGCAGTACGTTCGATACTTGATCAGGACGGGTCGTGAAGGTGTACGACTACATCAACCGCGTTGATAAACACTTCCGCTTTGCGATCTTCAAGGGTATGAAGATGCTCCCCCCTCTCGTTGCTATGCATCTCCTAGATAGATATTGTGTGATCGTAGGTAAATTTTTGAAATACTGCGTTCCCCAACACCGCGCTCCGCCGCTACACCACCCCTTCATGCCAGAGCACCGCGGTCTACGGTCCACACCGCCGCCCCGAGGTCTTCTCACTGTCGCCATGACCTGCCTGCCACAGCAACGTAACCCCTTCAGACCGTAGTACCTCGGCCCATGCAGTCCAGTCTGCCGTCCTCGCGCGTTGACTTCCCTTGGTATGCACCACGCCGCCTCCATTGGTGCGGGAGCGCCACCGTCCGTGCCGGTCTTCGTCACACTATCGGGTTCCTCGCCTAATTCGAGCACCGCCGCCGCGCTCCTAACCTAGACTCCGTCGCTGCTAACCCCATAGCCACTGCCACCCGTCCACCCCCTTCATCTTCGTCCAGCACCATCTCATCGCCAGCGTCGCCATCATCTTCCCACACCGATTGGCGCACAATCGTCGTCGAGTCTCCTTCTCTACTGGCCCCTTTGACTCCTCGACATGGCGTACAACTCGTGTAGGTCCCTCGTCTATGCATGGCCGGTGCTGGCAACACCGATGCGTGCCTTTGTCCATGATGTGTCTCCAGGCCTGGCAAGCCTGGTGCGGCGTTGTTGGCGTTCTGGGAACCAGGGTACACAGACTTGCGTGCCTGCGGCCCATGGTGTGGCTCCCTCGACGGCCTGGTACAACCAATCTGCAAGGCCGCTAATACAAGACCCACGCAAGGGCCCTAGCCTCGTGAAGCGGGCGACACCAAGACCTCCAGAGGGAGCGTCCTCCATAGGCAACCTCCCGAGAGCAAGATTTCTATGAAGGTACCCAGCCTCATGACGCTGCGATGATGTGAGCCGTGAGAACCACGGCCAGGCGAGCGCCAGCAGGCGCAGAGGAGACAGTTTTCCTTTCGGTGCTAAGGGAGCAAGGACGAGCCCAGGTTCCCGAGGAATCTCCCAAAGGTTTCCATTCCGGTGCTACAAGACCAAGACCACGAGCTCGGCAGGACAGATGTCATCACCGAGCCCACCGCTGAGGCGAAGACCACCTTTCATCAGAATTAGATGTACTACTTGTCCCCTTTCAAATTGGCCGTTGTGGGATCCCTTCCCGCCTAAGTTTTCGAGGGAAGAGGACCAAGGCCACTATAAATATAGGTTAGCCACCACCATAGAGGCAGATCGAATCCTTTCCACCCTCACCACCATAGCCCCCGTGAGGCTGTTCATCCACTGTACTAGTTCATCCCCAGCCCCTCGTGAGGCCAATCCACCACAAAGCAGGAGTAGGGTTTTACACCGCACACTGGTGCGCGTCGTCGGTCCTAAACAAACGGGTTTTAACCCCTTTCCGCGACGGCATTTGGAACCGTCGCCAAGTGAGTGTGGGTGATAGGGGTCCTTGCCACACGACCCAGAAACCGTCGGGGATATGGAGCAGTGATCCAGAGGCCTTCCAAAATGTAATCGTGTGCGATGCAGCATACACTAAATTCTTCCGCACATGTGGTATCGGTGATTAAGCGTTTCTAATAACAAAGTGAAACCATAGGGTCTGTCGTAATGAACCATTTGGGAAACAGTATGTAAGGCACACGGGCCAACATATGAACTGTGTGCGATTTGTGCCCTATCGCACACGAGTTTTCTGCGTAACCCGTCTGCCATGCTAGACTACATCGCACACGTTTTCCAATAATTACCGTCTGCGATAATGTTTTATCACAAACGTTCAGGAGCCCCTTCGCACACATTCAAGTGCTACAGACCGTTTGTGATTTGTTAGGTATCACCGACGGTTGCCGCAAGAGTGACGTGTGCTTTTCGTTTGGGATCCCACGCGTTTCCTGAAAAAATTATGACTGGGATTGTATTTTGCATTGGGCACGGTTTACTCCCAGTTCTCGTGTGCGATAATGCGATATCACAAATGGTTCCAGAGAACCTACACACATGTAGTAGTGCTGCAAATCGTTTGTGATCTGCTGTGCATCGCCGACGGTCCGCTACGATTGACGTATGCTTTCCGATGTGGATCGCACACACTCATTTAGTTGAACCGTGTGCGGAGCAATTGCCAGGTTAAAAAAATATCCCATTTCGAACCGGCACGCAAAAAGCAAATTCACCACAATATTTAATTGAATAAATAAAAAAATCCCATTTTGAATCGGCACGCAAAAAGAAAATTTGCCACAATATTCAATTAAACAAATAGTGTCCACAGGAAGAACATTTATCAGATTTTGCAACGATTGCAATTGAACATATGGTAGCTAAATTCCAATGATTTGTCCACACATATATGCATTACATAATTAACCATAGTGTACGACCTCATCAGATAGAAAACAATGGATCCATGTGTTATATGTTTAGCGGCTAACTCTTACTCAATGTTTCAGGAGAAGGCATGCTGAAATCTTCATTATCACCAGTGGGATTGATGTAGTGATCCAGAAAGAAGTCGCTGATAAATCTCCGAACCATCAGCAATTCACCAGCCATGAGCGGTTGAGGGGTCCTCGGTTTTAAGATGAGCTGCAGTATTTTTAAGATCAGAATGTGCCATATGAGTGGAGTAGAAAATATTAATTAAGATAGACTTACTGGTACTAATTTGCGAGGATCATCACAGCTATCAACAGATTTGCAGATGGAGATCATGTTTTTGCAAACATAGTATCAACAAAGGTTTGTCCCTGCTTTTTGCTGAGGACACTAATTTTTTTGTACAAAATTACTCATATATTTGTCCTGTTAGGAACAACCTAACCCGTGTTAGATGTATTATTTTTTCTTTGGACAAAATAGAAAGATGTTTATTTAGAAGCTTGAACATTTGATTAGCGTAAGGAAAGGTATTTGCAGACTATAGGATAAATTTTCCGAAAATAACGGATTTCGATGTGTTACCGGAGAAACGACCTCGTGCTGCACGAGTTGTTCCGTCTTGAACAGGTTCCCTGGTTTAGTTTTCCACAATGCGAGCACGCTGCAAATGATGATGAATTTTGACAACATCAATTATTGAAACAAATATGAATGCAAATTAATTTCAACATTATAGAATTCAATACCTATCCAAGAATTGCTGAACATGCGTCAGATCCTGAGCATTTGTTGACTCTCTGAGAGAATCGATGTAGTAAACTGTGTTATTGTTTGGAACAATGAATACCAATATCCAGTGATTGCTACATATTAAGAAAGACATGAACTTACGAATGATGTCAAAATCTGAAAGACAATCAGTGTATGCGTGGTTGTTTACTTAACTTCCCGTCCATGATATGGCCAGCGAAATGATTGTGCATGGGACGTGTTTTCAAAGATACGGAGGACCGTGTTAACGGCCCAGTTCCATCGGTCCTTACCATCTAATGCTATCCCATTTGCTAAAGCAAGATCTATGAAATACACACTCTCCCTTATTCTTCTCCGCGTGTTTAATCCCCTAAGAGAAATAAAATGCAGTTAGCTGTTTATCATTTATAGCTTTGTATGGAGAAGTTGATCAGAGTTTGTTAAGTACTTACAAAATCAGGCATCTAACAATAGTGGCATCGAGCACGTTGAAATTGAAGAAGAGATGTAAGTCCTCGAAACTCACATTGATGGAACCAACATCGTGTCGGAAATGATCTCTATTGTAGTGGACTAGCAAAGCATGATAACCTGCTGACATTTGATCCATGCAATATTCATGTAACTCACGGCAACTGGAGCTGCACTCATCAAAGTATTCACCAACAAGAAATGGCTGTCCATGGACGTAATTGTGTGCTTCAAGTACGTCTGCTTTCCTTTTAGCAAGCAACAATTCTACTTCTTCATCATCCATGGCGTCAAAAATAATATTACTCCCCGATTCAAACAAGCTGTTGTTAATTTGGTTCTAGGCGATGAGTACTTTAAATAAGAGGCAATCATTCTCTTTCCTCTTCACTCTCCCGCTGCCCTTCCTCGTGGTCGTGGTTGTAGCCTTTTTGGCCACTTCCTTATTGGTACTTGAAGCATTTTTGGCAGAACATCCGGTTGCCTGCAAGGTAGACTGCCGAGCAGACGGTGAAGCTTGGATGGACTTCTTAGCAGATGGTTTATCTATGCCGGACCGCTGAGCTGGCGGTGCTGCTATGAAGGACTACTGGGCTGTAGGAGCAGAGACATCGGACTGCTGACCATGCGTTGAAGCTATGTTGGGTTTCTGCGTAGGTGGTGCCAACTTGTCGGTGTGCTGGGGAGGCCATGCCAACGCGTTGGTTTGCTGAGCTAGAAGTGCTGACGCATTGGTATGCTGATCACGCGCCTGCGGACCGACGGACTGATGAGCAGTCAGTTCTTGACCTACAGACTGCTTAGCAGGCGGTTCCGAAGCATCAGACTGCTTGGTAGTCTATTCCACCAGGTTGGTCTGCTGAGCATGTGTTGCAGCTGGGTCTCCCCCCGCTGCTTCAGCGGCCGGCATCTGAACCGTTGGTGCATCATCAACAGTTTTTGGCCTTGCCACTGGCTGCTTCGGGGCGAAGGATGACGTGGCATGTACGCCACAAAGTCGGGCTGGCTGATCACAGGTTGATGCATCAGCCCACGAGAGCTGCTGTGGCAAGGAGAGCGTCACCGGTTGAGGGCAACAGTGGTTTCTCTTGGCGGGGCTTCAGGAATCTCATCGATGAACTCTATTTCCTTTCGTGGCCACTGGATGTGATGTAACAGTGTTTCTCCCAAGGTCCTTTGCTCATTGAAGTCTCCTAGGACATTCTTCAGGGCAAATTCATTGAATCCAGGCTTTACTTCAGTCACGTAGCACTTCACACAGCCCGGCTTCAATGGCAGATTGTCCAAGAAGAGGACATCTTCCAAGAAGGGTGGGCAAACCCAGGCTGTTGCACATTTTAATGTACCTTCATAATGTGTAAGCACACCCTTCAGTATGTCTTTCATTCTAGATAGTTTAGATATAGCATCATCACGAGCAGCTGCAGTCTTAGTGTCGTTGGGGTCAGCTGATGCATAGCTACTCTTGTGTAGTGTTGTCGCGCAATAAGCAGCATCATCCATGCCCGCCTCCCCCCATCTGCTGGCTATATGTCAGTGTTAGAGTCTTCTGCATCATCATTGACTCCTCAACATCCTTTCAAACAGCCGGATAAATCTCCTTCTTCAACTTTTCAAACAATGCATTCTGCTTCATTTCACTCCTCGCTTTTTTCATGTTGAGCCTCTCTTCTTTGCTGAGTGTGAAAGCCCTCTTGTGCGGGACATTAACACCTATACCCCTTGCACGGCTAGGGGGCTCTTTTGTCTCCAGAGCAATGGACATAATGTCACATGGCCCTGAGTTCCTGTAGAACCTTCCAGGGATCTTGGAAGCCTCTACCATCACTTTATATAGTTTGGCGTCAAGTGAGTTTTCAAAGTAATAAGTTCCGTCATCACGCCTCTTTGCACGTGCCCACAAGTAGTCTCTGGCGCGTTCGCCCCTGATTTCACTAAAGGTCGGATTCCCACCCGCCCTACTGCTTCTTTGTCCTCCTGTTCCCATATCAGTTTCATGCCGTAGTATCCTGCCACACCCATACGGTGGGGGTGTATGTTCTTCTTCTGAAGTTCTGATTGCTTGAAACTCTTCATAGAAAAATCTGGAGTTGCCCTGACCCTTTTGAATTCCTTTGTAATTTGGGGGTATGCGGGGATTGGGTCCTTGCCTTCACTCAAGTACTTCTTGTACAACATGTGCTTCCAATTTCTCCAAGCATCCCTAGCATTCTTCAGTGCAGCGTGTTCCACCTGCATTCTCCACTACTCTGGATCCATGATCTCCTAGACTATCCTTCGCTGTGTTTCTGTGTCAACCTTCCGAAACCCCGGTAGATTAATGTTGAGCCTTGCCCTGCCAACAAATCCACACACACTCCTGAACCTCATGCGTGCTTTATCTGGTTTAGTTGGAGCCCAGGAGCTTAAATCAATCTCGGTAACTTCATATACACCTTTAGGCTGGTGTGTGGGCTTCCTTGGAGCGTTCCTCCATGTACTGACCGGAAGGGTAATTGCTGCAGCTCTATCCCGTTCAAGACTACTTGATCCCTCACAATCTGCTAAAGACCTGGGGTTGTCCGAATTAGATGAAGATACATGGCCTGAATGAGTGCCGTCGCTGCTATTCAGCATCTACAGAGAACACATGAGAAACTCAGGAAAGGAGGATAAGCATAAAACTAACAACTTGGTATCAAGCTTTCTAAACATGCCATGAAATAATTTAGAAAATGTACAACTAATTTGTTAAGTTTGTGTGACTCGGGCGCCCACGATCTGTAAATAGGCAGTAACTTATTGGAACAAATACAACTTATATGTAGTAAGGAAGGTAGATAATGAATATATATATATGCTCTCCATTATTTTATAGCCAATTTAGGGACATACATAACTAAATTGGAAGAGGGATTGCAAAGAAATGTGCCTCACCGTGATGGAGAGTAGTAACTAACAGGCTTCTTAATGCGAACCCGGCCGGACTGCAGGATAGGCGAGGGTTACTGCATTGATATGCTCGAGGGTGGCTGGCGAGCAAACGAAGACGGCGAGGCGCGGGCCGCCGCGTGTTGGGAACGGTAGTGGAGGTAGGCTTGACGCCGAAGAGCGGGCACACGGCCGGGGTGAGCACGGCAGCGTCGGAGAGGGTTCTGCTGTGGATATGGGGGAGGGGGAGCTGGCGAAGGAGATTGGGTGGACTAGTTGAGTGAAACGTGGGCGGACGGTGGGGGGGAGGGTGTTGGCGGCCTAGGTGAAAAGGGTGAAAAATATCAATGGTCGCCGCGCGCACGGAAAGGCCTATGCAAACGGTTGCCTCTAAGCGCTCGTGTGCACAAACAAAATAATTTTATTTGAAATGAAGACGTACTAATTTTGAAATGAAGACGTGAGTTCATCGTTTCGCCTCTAAATTTTTTGCACATAAACCAATCACAATTTTACCACGGGTTTAATTTGCTGGCGCATTTCAGGTCTCGTGTGCTATATGTAAGACAATTTTTGGCATTTACCGTGCATGTTGGCATATAAATCAATTCCTAGCCGGACTGCATTTCCTGTCGAAAGGGATGAGGATTGCCGTTCGATCTGGGAGCATCCAACGATGCAGACGTACGATCCATGGGGTTTGGGTTCTGGCCAATCAGAACGCACGACTCAGATCACGCACGCAGCGAGGGGGGGGGGCATCGGCCACGGTTTGGTGGGCACACGACTTTCGTGTGTGAACCGTGTGCTATTTGAAAACATTTTTTGGGGAGGGGCTATTTGAAAACATGTACATGTGTTGTCGAAAGGGATGAGGATTGCCGTTCGATCAAGGAGAATCCAACGGTGCAGACGTATGATCCGTGGGGTTTGGTTTCTGGCCAATCAGAACATACGACTCAGATCGCACGCGTGGCAGAGGGGTGGTGGTGGCGGGGGGTGCATCGGCCATGGTTTAGTGGACACACGACTTTCGTGAGTGAACCATGTGCTCTTTGAAAACATTTACATTACCTAACATCATATTTTTGTTTGAATGAAAACATGAGTTCATCGTTTCGCCTCCAATTTTCTACTACTTTGTGTCATGCATGGTAATTAATAAGGAACCTAAGATACTAACTTATGATACTATGCATGCACGCATTACGGAGGTATTGCCGATCATATACTAGTACCATGCATATATACTCCCTCCTTTCCGGTTTATAGGCTTATCTCAAATTTTTTGTTTTTCCATTTTATAAGGCTCAATTTGGTTGTTCCCCATCACATGTCCAGATTCCACGGTGCATTAAATCATTGCATGCAAGTATTAATATAAAGTTGACCAATGCATGTACTTTATATATGCATGCATGTATTGCAATTAATACATTGGAAAACATAAATTTTTGAGGAAAACAAAAGCATTAATTGGGTGTTTTTGAAAACTACAAAAAGTATTCCACCACTCACCATCTACCTTGGTTGGTGAGATTTTTGAATTGAGCCCTACTCCCTCCTTTCCAGTTTATAGGGCTCAATTCAAAAATCTCACCAACCAAGGTAGATGGTGAGTGGTGGAATACTTTTTGTGGTTTGCAAAAGCACCTAATTAATGCTCTTGTTTTCCCCCAAAAATTATGTTTATGAATGCATTAATTGCAATGCATGCATGCATAAAGTACATGCATTGGTCAATTTTCTGTTAATTCTTGCATGCAATGATTTAATGCACCTTGGAATCTGAACATGTGATGGGAAACAACCAAATTGAGCCTTATAAAATGGAAAAACTAAAATTTTGATATAAGCCCTATAAACCGGAAAGGAGGGAGTATAAGGCTGGTTGTAATGGGGAGTATCATATAGATATATATACTAGTAGTATCATGCATATATATGATAGTGTAGCTAGGATACTACTTCCATAATGCATAGTATCATAAGTTAACATCTTAGGTTGCCTTACTAATTGTCATGCATCACACAAAATAGTAGTATAACATTTAATATGACACGGTATCATGATATGATACCACATCCTCTCTTGTGTGCCACATCATCCAGAAAGTCTAGTTGGCATGCATGATACCGCTAATGATAATACCATTACAACCAGCCTAAACTGGAAAGGAGGGAGTATGAGACTAGCCACAATGGAGAGTAGTACACTACTAACATATACATATCCCTAGACTATATATGTTACTACCTTCATAGTGGGTAGTAACAAAGTGTAGTGTCATGCAAAGCTTCATTTCTTAGGTTACAGACTCATATTGCATTGGGACATGTGATGCTATGGTAACTAGCTAAGTTACTGAAACTATCTCTCTCCTTATTAACTTATTGCCACATAAGCAAGTTTGGTGAGTTGGAGTCGGAGTTACTGCCGAAGTTACTCCCACTGTGGCTAGTCCGATACTAGCTAGTCGTCTATGATATACTAGCTACCTCACTAAGAGCATGGCTAATAATACAGCCAAGGGTCGGCTATAAGAAGTTGCCATGTCATATACAGCCAACCTCTTAGCAGGCATGTACAATAATAAGTTTTATATACCTACTAGTTTATCAATAGTTGGCCCACCTTACATCCTCACAAAGTGTCTTGGGTCTCGTGTTGCAGCTGGCTCTACTAACCAAGAGCCCGCTTCTCTTCACTTTCCTCCAACTAATAAGCACATATATATTGTTCTATTCCTTATAGCCAGACTACCCACAGTGGGAGTAACATAGGTAGTAACATCACACATATCTAGATAAAATAGATGATGTGGCAAGCAATAAATGAAGAAATGGAGGAAAGTGGATATGTGTGATGTTACAACCTATGTTACTCCCACTGTGGGTATAGTCTTACTATAGTACTTCCTCCATTTTGTATACAAGGCCACAAACCCATATTACAGGTACCAAGATAGAAACTAATGGTCATTTAAGCCAATGTTGCAAACTAGTCTTTTCTCCTCGCTTGACGTAACATAGACTAGTAACATTCTATGTTACTACCCATTGTGGCTAGTCTTATGTCACTCTATTGTGTACTTACTTGCTGTTATGCATAGTATCATAGAGTAGCTAGTATCATATGTAGTACTTTATTTATACTGTCATGCATGACAGATAGTAGCATAACATTTATTATAGTACGGTTTCGTGATATGATACTTAACCCTCTCTTTCTTCATTTAATTAATTCTATGACAACTAATCAAAATTGCCTAGTTGGCATGCATGATACTAGCTATGATACCCCCTTACTACCAGCCTAGCAAAGGTGTACAGATCATTTATGCATCACTTTATTAGTTTTCATCCGTTTGTTTGAGAAGCGGGGAGAAGTTACAAACATTTCGGCCGCGAGGTGCGGCCACTTATGTAGGCCTAGTTGGTATTTTAATTACAGAAAATCCAGATGGAGTCCGGACATCATCAAAATCGATGTGTGCCTGTGGCGTGCTCTCACGACCCCGTGGAAAAAAATTGGTAAAGTTTGGCACAAGTTTTGATGACCACTCCTTCCAAACCAGAGCATCTCACATGAAGGATCATGGTTTTCCAAAAGGAGATGTGTCAATTCAAACTCCTATGGCCGGTGACTTCATCGTTTGGCCTCATAAAAAATTCCACGGTACGCAATCACCATTATACCACGGGTTTGATTTTCTGGTGCATTTCAGGTATCGTTAGCTATATTTAAGACATTTTTAGAGTTTAACGTGCATTTTGTGCATAAAAATAAAATTACAACCGGAACTGCATGTGCTGTTGAAAGGGATGAGGATCGCCGTTCGATCTGGGAGCATCCAACGGTGCAGACGTACAATCCATGATGTTTGGGTTCTGGCCAATCAGAAAGCATGACTCAGATTGTGGGTGGGGTGGCGGGGTTTGGTCGGCACACGGCTTTCATCAACGAACCATGTTCTATTCGCAAACCAGATTGCATATTTTTGTTCACATATACTGTAGTGAGATCGATTGAGTGTGCTACCTCTATGATATAATAATAATAATAATAATAATAATAATAATAATAATAATAATAACAAAAAACAGTTCATATTCATTGCCTGAGCTGACAGCATATCAAGGTCAACATATTAACGATTCTTACATCAACAGAAAACCGGGCATAACTCACAAATTCAGTACGCGCGACAATTCTAAATTTAACGAATTAAGTTGCAGGGTAGGCACAAAGACTAGTCTCATGGCTTAATTCCCATGTACATGGGGGAACTGGGATCATTAGGTTGACCCCGAATGAACTTCGGTTTTTTGATGATTTTAGCTATTTTGTTGCACGGGTGCGTGATTCCTTGGTTGGCAACTCATCAAATTCATCGTACTCGTCCTTATCGGCAACATCGTCGACACCCAGTACCCTTCTCTTCCCATGCATCACTAAATGGCCGTTCTTATGCAAGGGGTCTTCCACAAAGAAAATCTGGGTAGCATCACTGGCAAGAATGAATGGGTCTGCGTGATATGCCATCGTTGTCCTGTTAACACAGGTCTTCCTGTACTCATCAATCCTTACCTGACCAAGAGGGATCCATGCGCACCTCAATAATGGCACCTTAACTTTCACATAGTCAAGCTCCCAAATCTCTTTGATGGTTCCATAGTATACCCTTTTATCAGCTTCATTTACAGTCATGCATTCTATTCGAACAGAGCTGTTCTGATACGAGGTCTTCTTATCACGTTCCTCAGTGTAGAACATGTATCCATTTATGTCATATGCTTGGTACGTCAACACCATAGGTGATGGCTTTTGTGCCAACCATGTAGCAATGTCATCGATGGATCCTTGTGCCAAACGATTCTTCAGCCATTCGGCGAACTTCTTAGTGTGCTCCTTCATCTCCTCTTTTGATGAAGGCACCATTGCTAAGAAGCTTTGGCGTATCTCCACCAAGTGTTCTTCGGCATAAGCGATGAGAACTGGGCTGTTAAGCAGTATCGTCAAATGGGCTTTCTCTGCCAATTCTCCGGGTGCAGCCATTTGCGTGCTAGCAAGGACCGGCTTACCTTTCAGCCTTCCCTCGTGGCGAGAGAGGGGCAAACCTATATGTCTTTGTTTCATGTATTCGATGCAAAACTCAACCACCTCCTCCGCGGTATAACCTTGTAGGATTCTTGCCTCTGGATGGTTTTGGTTCCGACAAAAGCGCTTCAGTATTCCCATGAACCGCTCGAAGCGATACATGTTGCGAAGAAACACAGGACCACAATACTTTATCTCGCCGACAAGGTGCATAGTGAGATGGACCATGAAATCAAAGAATGACGGTGGGAAAAACATCTCTAGGTTGGACAATATTCTTGCAATATCATCTTGCATATGATCCAACTCTTCAGGATTTACAACTTTCTGCCATAGTTGGTTGAAGAAATCACAAAGGTCAATGAGTGTGCTTCTTATATCTTTGTCCATCAGATTCCTGATGGCCACCGGGAGGATTTGTGTCAACATTACGTGGCAATCATGTGAATTCATGTGTCCCAACTTCATTTTACCTGAGCTCACATCCAAGAGACTTCTGATGTTTGCACAGTAGGAAGAGGGTGTCTTAACTGACAACAAATAGGTGAAGAACTATGTTGCTTCTTTTGTACTGAAATTGTAACTCTGGCAAGCTTAGATGAATTTGTCATCATCTTCTGCTTCACTCTTGCGTTGTGATTGATCAGCAAGCATATCGAGACGTGAACCATCACCATCCTTTCTTTTACCTTTAATCTTGAGCAGAGTACCAAGGATGCTTTCACATACGTTCTTCTCTACGTGCATGACATCGATGCAGTGATGTACACGTAGAATCTCCCAGTAAGGTATTTTCCAAAACACCGATTTCTTCTTAAACACTTGATCCTTATATGTTAGTGTCACCGTCAAAGGGTGGTTCTTGCCAAGCACAACATTAATTTTTTAGCCATGTTGTGGACCACCTCCCCTTCATAGGGTCTTGGGCCCTCAGCCCCCTCTGCCGAATGATACGTCTCCAATGTATCAATAATTTTTGATTGCTCCATGCTATTATATTATCTGTTTTGGATGTTAATGGGCTTTATTTTACACTTTATATCATTTTTGGTCCTAACCTATTAACTGGAGGCCCAGCCCAAATTGCTGTTTTTTTGCATATTTCAGTGTTTCGCACAAAAGGAATATCAAACGAAATCCAAACGGAATGAAACCTTCGGGAACATGATTTTCTCAACAAACATGATCCAGGAGACTTGGAGTGGGCGTGAAGAAACAACCGAGGAGGCCATGAGGCAGGGGGGCGCGCCTACCCCCCTGGGCGCGCCCTCCAACCTCGTGGGCCCCTCGTTGCTCCACCGACCTACTTCTTCCTCCTATATAAGTCCACGTATCCCACAAACATCCAGGAGGACCATGAAAACCTAATTCCACCATCGCAACCTTCTGTACCCGAGAGATCCCATCTTGGGGCCTTTTCCGGAGCTCTGCCGAAGGGGCATTGATCACGGAGGGCCTCTACATCAACTCCATGTGGCCTCTCCGGTGATGTGTGAGTAGTTTATTTCAGACCTTCGGGTCCATAGCTAGTAGCTAGATGGCTTCTTCTCTCTCTTTGGATATCAATACAAAGTTCTCCTCGATTCTCTTGGAGATCTATTCGATGTAATCTTCTTTTGCGGTGTGTTTGTCGAGATCCGATGAATTGTGGGTTTACGATCCGAATTATCTATGAACAATATTTGATTCTTCTCTGAATTCTTTTATGTATGATTGGTTTATCTTTGCAAGTCCCTTCGAATTATTAGTTTGGTTTGGCCTACTAGGTTGATCTTTCTTGAAATGGGAGAAGTGCTTAGCATTGGGTTCAATCTTACGGTGCTCGATCCCAGTGATAGTAGGGGAAATGACACGTATTGCATTGTTGCCATCGAGGATAAAAAGATGGGGTTTATATCATATTGCATGAGTTTATCCCTCTACTTCATGTCATCTTGCTTAAGGCATTACTCTGTTCTTATGAACTTAATACTCTAGATGCATGCTGGATAGCGGTCGATGTGTGGAGTAATAGTAGTAGATGCAGAATCGTTTCGGTCTACTTGTCGCAGACGTGATGCCTATATACATGATCATGCCTAGATATTCTCATAATTATTCGCTTTTCTATCAATTGCTCGACAGTAATTTGTTTACACATAGTAATACTTATGCTATCTTGAGAGAAGCCACTAGTGAAACCTATGGCCCCCGGGTCTATTTTACATCATACAAGTTTCCAATCTATTTTATTTTGCAATCTTTACTTTCAATCTATATCATAAAAATACCAAAAATATTTATCTTATTATTATTATCTTTATCAGATCTCACTCTTGCAAGTGGCCGGGAAGGGATTGACAACCCCTTTATCGCGTTGGTTGCGAGGTTCTTATTTGTTTGTGTAGGTACGAGGTGACTCACGCGTGGTCTCCTACTGGATTGATACCTTGGTTCTCAAAAACTGAGGGAAATACTTACGCTGCTTTACTGCATCACCCTTTCCTCTTCAAGGGAAAACCAACGCAGTGCTCAAGAGGTAGCAAGAAGGATTTCTGGCGCTATTGCCGGGGAGATCTACGCCAAGTCAAGACGTACCAAGTACCCATCACAACTCTTATCCTCCACATTACATTATTTGCCATTTGCCTCTTGTTTTCCTCTCCCCCACTTCACCCTTGCCGTTCTATTCACCCTCTTTTTCCGTTCCCCTTCTCTTTTTCTATTTGCCTTTTTTGCCTGTTTCTTGTTTGCTTGTGTGCTTGCTTGTCACGATGGCTCAAGATCATACTAAATTGTGTGACTTTGCCAATACCAACAATAATGATTTTATTAGCACTCCGATTGCTCCTCTCACCGATGCTGAATCTTGTGAAATTAATACTGCTTTGCTGAATCTTGTCATAAAAGATCGGTTTTCTGGCCTTCCTAGTGAAGATGCTGCTACCCATCTAAACAACTTTGTTGATTTGTGTGATATGCAAAAGAAGAAAGATGTGGATAATAATATTGTTAAACTTAAGCTATTTCCGTTTCCGCTTAGAGATCGTGCTAAAGCTTGGTTTTCGTTTTTGCCTAAAAATAGTATCGATGCATGGAATAAGTGCAAAGATGCTTTTATCTCTAAGTATTTTTCTCCCGCTAAGATCATCTCTCTTAGAAACGATATTATGAATTTTAATCAACTTGATCATGAACATGTTGCACAATCTTGGGAGAGGATGAAATTAATGATATGTAATTGCCCTACACATGGTTTGCATTTATGGATGATTATACATAATTTTTATGCCAGATTGAATTTTGCTTCTAGAAATCTTTTAGATTCGGCCGCAGGAGGCACTTTTATGAAAATCACTTTAGGAGAAGCTACCAAACTCCTAGATAATATTGTGGTTAATTATTCTCAATGGCACACTGAAAGATCTACTAGTAAAAAGGTGTATGCAATTGAAGAGATTAATGTTTTGAGTGGAAAGATGGACGAACTTATGAAATTGTTTGCTAATAAGAGTGCTCCTACTGATCCTAATGATATGCCTTTGTCTACTTTGATTGAGAATAATAATGAATCTATGGATGTGAATTTTGTTGGTAGGAACAATTTTGGTAATAACGCGTATAGAGGTAATTTTAATTCTAGGCCGTTTCCTAGTAATTCCTCTAATAAGTATGGTAATTCCTACAACAATTCTTATGGAAATTATAATAAGATGCCCTCTGATTTTGAATCTAGTATTAAAGAATTTATTACTTCGCAAAAGAGTTTTAATGCTTTGATTGAAGAAAAATTGCTTAAGATTGATGAGTTGGCTAGGAACGTGGATAGAATTTCTCTTGATGTTGATTCTTTGAAACTTAGATCTATTCAACCTAAGCATGATATCAATGAGTCTCTCAAAGCCATGAGAATTTCCATTGATGAGTGCAAAGAAAGAACCGCTAGGATGCGTGTTAAGAAAGATTGCTTTGTGAAAGCGTGTTCTTCTAGTTTTCATGATAATAAGGACGAAGATCTAAGAGTGATTCATGTGTCCCCTATTAAATATTAGTTTTGCAATATGAATCTTTGTAATGATGGGACTGGAGATGAGTCAACTTTAGTTAGAAGGCGTCCCAAAAATTCGGAGTTTTTAGATCTTGATGCAAAAATTGCTAAAAGTGGAATTGAAGAGGTTAAAACTTTAAATAGCAACAAACCCACTATCTTGGATTTCAAGGAATTTAATTATGATAATTTCTCTTTGATAGATTGTATTTCCTTGTTGCAGTCCGTGCTAAATTCTCCTCATGCTTACAGTCAAAATAAAGCTTTTACTAAACATATCGTTGATGCTTTGATGCAATCTTATGAAGAAAAACTTGAGTTGAAAGTTTCTATCCCTAGAAAACTTTATGATGAGTGGGAACCTACAATAAAAATTAAAATTAAATATCATGAGTGTTATGCTTTGTGTGATTTGGGTGCTAGTGTTTCCACAATTCCAAAAAACTTTGTGTGATTTGCTAGGTTTCCGTGATTTTGATGTTTGTTCTTTAAACTTGCATATTGCGGATTCCACCATTAAGAAAATTATGGGAAGAATTAATGATGTTCTCATCATTGCAAATAGAAACTATGTGCCCGTATATTTCATTGTTCTTTATATAGTTTGCAATCCTTCATGTCCTATTATTCTTGGTAGGCCTTTCCTTAGAACGATTGGTGCAATTATTGATATGAAGGAAGGGAATATTAAATTCCAATTTCCATTAAGGAAAGGCATGGAACACTTCCCTAGAAAGAAATTTAAATTACCATATGAATCTATTATGACAGCCACTTATGGATTGCCTACCAAAGATGGCAATACCTAGATCTATCTTCGCTTTTATGCCTAGCTAGGGGCGTTAAACGATAGCGCTTGTTGGGAGGCAACCCGATTTTATTTTTATTCCTTGATTTTTGCTCCTGTTTAGTAATAAATAATTTATCTAGACTCTGTTTTGGTTGTGTTTTTTGTGTTTAATTAGTGTTTGTGACAAGTAGAACCGTTGGGAAGACTTGAGGAAAGTCTTTTTGATCTTGCTGTAAAAAACAGAAACTTTAGCGCTCACGAGAATTGCTGCCATTTTTATTTGGAAAGTTCTACTTAGTTAATTCTTTATGCAGATAATTAACAGATAAATTACTCACGTCCAGCAATTTATTTTAGAATTTTTCGGGTTCCAGAAGTTTGCGTTAGCTACAGATTACTACAGACTGTTCTGTTTCTGACAGATTCTATTTTTCGTGTGTTGTTTGCTTATTTTTATGAATCTATGGCTAGTAAAAGAGTTTATAAACCATAGAGAAGTTGGAATACAGTAGATTTAACACCAATATAAATCAATTAATGAGTTCATTACAGTACCTTGAAGTGGTTTTTTGTTTTCTTTCGCTAACGTTGCTCACGAGATTTTCTATTTTGAGTTTTGTGTTGTGAAGTTTTCAGTTTTGGGTAAAGATTTGATGGATTATGGAACAAGGAGTGGCAAGAGCCTAAGCTTGGGGATGCCCATGGCACCCCAAGGTAAAATTCAAGGACACCAAAAATCCTAAGCTTGGGGATGCCCCGGAAGGCAACCCCTCTTTTGTCTTTGTTTATCGGTAATTTTACTCAGAGCTATATTTTTATTCACCACATGATATGTGTTTTGCTTGGAGCGTCTTGTATGATTTGAGTATTTGATTTTTAGTTTACCACAATCATCATTGCTGTACACACCTTTTGATAGAGACTCACATGATTTGAAATTTATTAGAATACTCTATGTGCTTCACTTATATCTTTTGAGCCATATAGTTTTTGCTCTAGTGCTTCACTTATATCTTTTAGAGCATGGCGATGGTTTTATTTTATAGAAATAATTGATCTCTCATGCTTCACTTATATTATTTTGAGAGTTCTTTAGAACAACATGGAAATTTCTTTTAGGAATAATATAAAAACTTTCATAGAAGTGCATTGAATACTATGAGAAGTTTGATACTTGATAATTGTTTTGAGATATGGAGATGGTGATATTAGAGTCATGCTAGTTGAGTAGTTGTGAATTTGAGAAATACTTGTGTTTAAGTTTGTGATTCCCGTAGCATGCACGTATGGTGAACCGTTATGTGATGAAGTCGGAGCATGATTTTATCAACAAATGTGATCCGGGAGACTTGGAGTGGGCGCCAAGAAACAATCGAGGAGGCCACGAGGCAGGGGGCGCGCCCTTCACCCTCGTGGGCCCCTCGTTGCTCCACCGACCTACTTATTCCTCCTATATAAGTCCACACACCCCGCAAACATCCAGGAGCACCACGGAAACCTAATTCCATTGCCACAACCTTCTGTACCCGAGAGATCCCATCTTGGGACCTTTTCCGAAACTCCATCGGAGGGGGCATTCATCATGGAGGGCCTCTACATCAACTCCATGGCCTCTCCGGTGATGTGTGAGTAGTTTATTTCAGACCTTCGGGTCCATATCTAGTATCTAGATGGCTTCTTCTCTCTCTTTGGATCCCAATACAAAGTTCTCCTCGATTCTCTTGGAGATCTATTCGATGTAATCTTCTTTTGCGGTGTGTTTGTCAAGATTCGATGAATTGTGGGTTAATGATCCAGATTATCTATGAACAATATTTGATTCTTCTCTGAATTCTTTTATGTATGATTGGTTTATCTTTGCAAGTCTCTTCAAATTATTAGTTTGGTTTGGCCTACTAGGTTGATCTTTCTTGCAATGGGAGAAGTGCTTAGCTTACGGTGCTCGATCCCAGTGAAAGTAGGGGAAAGGACACGTATTGTATTGTTGCTATCGAGGATAAAAAGATGGGGTTTATATCATATTGCATGAGTTTGTCCCTCTACATCATGTCATCTTGCTTAAGGCATTACTCTGTTCTTATGAACTTAATACTCTAGATGCATGCTGGATAGCGGTCAATGTGTGGAGTAATAGTAGTAGATGCAAAATCCATTCGGTCTACTTGTCGCGGACGTGATGCCTATATACATGATCATGCCTAGATATTCTCATAATTATTCGCTTTTCTATCAATTGCTCGACAGTAATTTGTTTACCCATAGTAATACTTATGCTATCTTGAGAGAAGCCACTAGTGAAACCTATGGCCCCTGGGTCTATTTTCCATCAGACAAGTTTCCAATCTATTTTATTTTGCAATCTTTACTTTCAATCTATATCATAAAAATATCAAAAATATTTATCTTATTATTATTATCTCTATCAGATCTCACTCTTGCAAGTGGCCGTGAAGGGATTGACAACCCCTTTATCGCGTTGGTTACGAGGTTCTTATATGTTTGTGTAGGTACGAGGTGACTCGCGCGTGGCCTCCTACTAGATTGATACCTTGGTTCTCAAAAACTGAGGGAAATACTTACGCTGCTTTACTACATCACCCTTTCCTCTTCAAGGGAAAACCAATGTAGTGCTCAAGAGGTAGCACTGCACCATCAAATTCAGCTTTCATCTTTTGGTATGGGTGATTTTTTTGCAAGAACCTACGATGACGCAAATACACTGTTTTGCACGAGTTGGGAAGTCTTCTGCTAGCTGTCCTACCCATGCATGTGACACACCCTACATCTCCCCTTGTTTTCTGCCCTGGTGTGTTTCCTAATGCCGGCATATCTTGAATGGTGTCCACCAGCATCACATGTAGATCGAAGATCTCCTTTCTATAAGCATCATAACATTTTACTGCAGGCGCATCAATCCACACTGTCAGCAGTTCTTCTACCAGTAGCTGAAAGTAAATGTAAATGTCATTTCCAGGTCGCTTTGGGCCTTGGATAATCATTGACACCATAATGTATTTTTTCTTCATACACAACCAAGGAGCTAGGATATATATGCACAGAAGCACTAGCCATGTGCTGTGATTGGTGCTCATATCACCAAAAGGATTCATCCCGTCAGTACACACCCCGAGTGATAACCCACAAGTATAGGGGATCGCAACAGTTTCTGAGGGTAGAGTATTCAACCCAAATTTATTGATTCGACACAAGGGGAGCCAAAGAATATTCTCAAGTATTAGTAGCTGAGTTGTCAATTCAACCACACCTGGAAACTTAATATCTACAGCAAAGTGTTTAGTAGCAAAGTAATATTATAGTAGTGGTAACAGTGGCAAAAGGTAATGGTAGCAAAAGTAATATTTTTGGTATTTTGTATTGATGATAACAATAGCAACGGAATAGTAAATAAGCGAAGAACAATATATGGAAAGCTCGTAGGCAATGGATCGGTGATGGAGAATTATGCCGGATGCGGTTCATCATGTAACAGTCATAACCTAGGGTGACACAGAACTAGCTCCAGTTCATCAATGTAATGTAGGCATGTATTCCGAATATAGTCATACGTGCTTATGGAAAAGAACTTGCATGACATCTTTTGTCCTACCCTCCCGTGGCAGCGGGGTCCTATTGGAAACTAAGGGATATTAAGGCCTCCTTCTAATAGAGTACAAGAACAAAGCATTAACACACAGTGAATACATGAACTCCTCAAATTACGGTCATCACCGGTAAGTATCTCGATTATTGTCACTTCGAGGTTAACGGATCATAACACATAATAGGTGACCATAGACTTGCAAGATAGGATCAAGAACTCTCATATATTGATTAAAACATAATAGGTTCAGATCTGAAATCATGGCAGTCAGGCCCTAGTGACAAGCATTAAGCATAGCAAAGTCATAGTAACATCAATCTCAGAACATAGTGGATACTAGGGATCAAACCCTAACAAAACTAACTCGATATCATGATAAATATCATCCAACCCATCACCGTCCAACAAGCCTACGATGGAATTACTCACGCACGGCAGTGAGCATCATGAAATTGGTGATGGAGGAAGGTTGATGATGACGATGGCGACAGATTCCCCTCTCCGGAGCCCCGAACGGACTCCAGATCATCCCTCCCAAGATAGCTTAGGGCTTGGCGGCGGCTCCGTATCATAAAACATGATGAATCCTTCTCTTTGGTTTTTTCTCCCCGAAAGTGAATATATGGAGTCCAGGTTGAGGTCGGTGGAGCGTCAGGGGGCCCATGAGGCAGGGGGCGCGCCCAAGGGGGCAGGCGCGCCCCCACCCTCATGGACAGGTGGGGGGGCCCTGACGTGGATCTTCCTTCCAATATTTACAATATATTCCAAAATAATTCTCCGTTGATTTTCAGGTCATTCCGAGAACTTTTATTTCTGCACAAAAATAACACCATGGCAATTCTGCTGAAAACAGTGTCAGTCCGTGTTAGTTCCATTCAAATCATGCAAGTTAGTGTCCAAAACAAGGGCAAAAGTGTTTGGAAAAGTAGATACGACGGAGACATATCAACTCCCCCAAGCTTAAACCTTTGCTTGTCCTCAAGCAATTCAGTTGATAAACTGAAAGTGATAAAGAAAAAACTTTTACAAACTCTATTTGCTCTTGTTGTTGTAAATATGTAAAGCCAGCATTCAAGTTTTCAGCAAAGATTATGAACTAACCATATTCACAATAACATTTAGGTCTCATGTTTACTCATATCAATGGCATAATCAACTAGCGAGCAATAATAATAAATCTCGGATGACAACACTTTCTCAAAATAATCATGATATGATATAACAAGATGGTATCTCGCTAGCCCTTTCTAAGACCGCAAAACATAAATGCAGAGCACTTTTAAAGATCAAGGACTGACTAGACATTGTAATTCATGGTAAAAGAGATCCAGTCAAGTCATACTCAATGTAAACTAACAGTAATGGATGCAAATGACAGCGGTGCTCTCCAATTGGTGCTTTTTAATAAGAGGATGATGACTCAACATAAAAGTAAATAGATAAGCCCTTCGCAGAGGGAAGTAGGGATTTGTAGAGGTGCCCGAGCTCAGTTTTGAAATAGATATGAATAATATTTTGAGCGGTATACTTTCATTGTGAACATAACAACCAAGAGATGGCGATATCTTCCATGCTACACACATTATAGGCGGTTCCCAAACAGAATGGTAAAGTTTATACTCCCCCTCCACCAACAAGCATCAATCCATGGCTTGCTCGAAACAATGAGTGCCTCCAACTAACAAGAGTCCCAGGGGAGTTTTGTTTGCAATTATTTTGATTTGATTTTCATAAAGCATGGGACTGGGCATCCCAGTGACCAGCCATTTTCTCGTGAGTGAGGAGCGGAGTCCACTCCTCTTGAGAATAACCCGCCCAACATGGAAGATACGGACAGCCCTAGTTGATACATGAGCTATTCAAGCATACAAAATAGGATGTTTATTTGAAGGTTTAGAGTTTGGCACATACAAATTTACTTGGAACGGCAGGTAGATACCGTATATATGTAGGTATGGTGGACTCATATGGAATAACTTTGGGGTTTATGGAATTGGATGCATAAGTAGTATTCCCACTTAGTACAAGTGAAGGCTAGCAAAAGACTAGGAAACGACCAGCTAGAGAGTGACAACAGTCATGAACATGCATTAAAATTAATCAACACCGAATGCAAGCATGAGTAGGATATAATGCACCATGAACATAAATATCGTAGAGGCTATGTTGATTTTGTTTCAACTACATGCGTGAACATGTGCCAAGTCAAGCCACTCGAATCGTTCAAAAGAGGATACCACCCTATCATACCACATCACAACCATTTTAATAGCATGTTGGCACGCAAGGTAAACCATTATAAGCTCCTAGCTAATTAAGTATGGCATAAGCAACTATAATCTCTAATTGTCATTGCAAACATGTTTATTCATAATAGGCCGAATCAGGAACGATGAACTAATCATATTTACAAAAACAAGAGAGGTCGAGTTCATACCAGCTTTTCTCATATAAATAAGTTCATCATATAAACATCATTATTGCCTTTCACTTGCACAACCGAATAGTGTGGATAATAATAATAGTGCACGTGCATTGGACTAAGCTGGAATCTGCAAGCATTCAATTCAAGAGAGAAGACAAGGTAATATGGGCTCTTTGTCAGATCAACAATAATGCATATAAGAGCCACTTAACATTTTCATTATGATCTTCTTCTATCGACCCCCAAAGGAAGAAAAGCAATAAAACTATTTACACAAGAAAGCTCCCAACAAGCAAAAGAAGAACGAGAAATCTTTTTGTGTTTTCTTTTTAATTACTACTACAAGCATGGAAAGTCAACTGATTAAAAGCTACAACTAAACTTTTTTGTTTTTCTTAAGGTTTATTAAACACACAAGAAGAAAACATAAAAAAGGAAAATAAACTAGCATGGATGATACAATGAGGAGGCCATGCGTTGAAGCTATGTTGGATTTCTGTGCAGGTGGTGCCAACTTGTCGGTGTGCTGAGGAGGCCATGCCAACGCGTTGGTTTGCTGAGCTGGAAGTGCTAACGCATTGGTATGCTGATCACGCACCTGCGGACCGACGGAGTGATGAGCAGTCGGTTCTGGACCTACAGACTGCTTAGCAGGCGGTTCCGAAGCATTAGACTGCTTAGCAGTCTATTCCACCAGGTTGGTCTGTTGAGCATGTGTTGCAGCTGGGTCTCCCCCTGCTGCTTCAGCGGCCGGCATCTGAACCGTTGGTGCGTCATCAACAGTTGTTGGCCTTGCCATTGGCTGCTTCGGGGCGGAGGATGACGTGGCATGTACGCCACAAAGTCGGGCTGGCTGATCACAGGTTGATGCATCAGCCTGCGAGAGCTGCTGTGGCAAGGAGAGCGTCACCGGTTGAGGGCAATAGTGGTTGCTCTTGGCGGGGCTTCAGGAATCTCATCGATGAACTCTATTTCCTTTCGTGGCCACTGGATGTGATGTAATAGTGTTTCTCCCAAGGTCCTTTGCTCATTGAAGTCTCCTAGGACATTCTTCAGGGAAAATTCATTGAATCTAGGCTTTACATCAGTCACGTAGCACTTCACACAGCCCGGCTTCAATGGCAGATTGTCCAAGAAGAGGCCATCTTCCAAGAAGGGTGGGCAAACCCAGGCTGTTGCACATTTTAATGTACCTTCATAATGTGTAAGCACACCCTTCAGAATGTCTTTCATTCCAGATAGATCAGATATAGCATCATCACGAGCAGCTGCAGTCTCAGTGTCGCTGGGGTCAGCTGATGCACAGTTACTCTTGTGTAGTGTTGTCGCGCAATAAGCAGCATCATCCATGCCCGCCTCCCCCCATCCGCTGGCTATCTGTCAGTGTTAGAGTCTTCTGCATCATCATTGACTCCTCAACATCCTTTCGAATAGCCGGATAAATCTCCTTCTTCAACTTTTCAAACAATGCATTCTGCTTCATTTCGCTCCTCGCTTTTTTCATGTTGAGCCTCTCTTCTTTGCTGAGTGTGAAAGCCCTCTTGTGCAGGACATTAACACCTATACCCCTTGCACGGCTAGGGGGCTCTTTTGTCTCCAGAGCAATGGACATAATGTCACATGGCCCTGAGTTCCTGTAGAACCTTGCAGGGATCTTGGAAGCCTCTACCATCACTTTATATAGTTTGGCGTCAAGTGAGTTTTCAAAGTAATAAGTTCCGTCATCACGCCTCTTTGCACGTGCCCACAAGTAGTCTCTGGCGCGTTCGCCCCTGATTTCACTAAAGGTCGGATTCCCACCCGCCGCTACTGCTTCTTTGTCCTCCTGTTCCCATATCAGTTTCATGCCATAGTATCCTGCCACACCCATATGGTGGGGGTGTATGTTCTTCTTCTGAAGTTCTGATTGCTTGAAACTCTTCACAGCAAACTCTGGAGTTGCCCTGACCCTTTTGAATTCCTTTGTAATTTGAGGGTATGCGGGGATTGGGTCCTTGCCTTCACTCAAGTACTTCTTGTACATCATGTGCTTCCAATTTCTCCAAGCATCCCTAGCCTTCTTCAGTGTAGCGTGTTCCACCTACATTCTCCACTGCTCTGGAATGTTGAAGTGATCCATGATCTCCCGGACTATCCTTCGCTGTGTTTCTGTGTCAACCTTCCGAAACCCCGGTAGATTAATGTTGAGCCTCGCCCTGCCAACAAATCCACACACACTTCTGAACCTCATGCGTGCTTTATCTAGTTTAGTTGGAGCCCAGGACCTTAAATCAATCTCGGTAACTTCATATACACCTTTAGGCTGGTGTGTGGGCTTCCTTGGAGCGTTCCTCTGTGTACTAACCGAAAGGGTAATTGCTGCAGCTCTATCCCGTTCAAGACTACTTGATCCCTCACAATCTCCTGAAGACCTGGGGTTGTCCGAATCAGATGAAGATACATGGCCTGAATGAGTGCTGTCGCTGCTATTCAGCATCTACAGAGAACACATGAGAAACTCAGGAAAGGAGGATAAGCATAAAACTAACAACTTGGTATCAAGCTTTCTAAACATGCCATGAAATAATTTAGAAAATGTACAACTAATTTGTTAAGTTTGTGTGACTCGGGCGCCCGCGATCTGTAAATAGGCAGTAACTTATTGGAACAAATACAATTTATATGTAGTAAGGAAGGTAGATAACGAATATATATATGCTCTCCATTATTTTATAGCCAATTTAGGGACATACGAAACTAAATTGGAAGAGGGATTGCAAGGAAATGTGCCTCACCGTGATGGAGAGTAGTAACTAACAGGCTTCTTAATGCAAACCCGGCTGGACCGCAGGAGAGGCGAGGGTTACTGCATTGATATGCTCGAGGGTGGCTGGCAAGCAAATGAAGACGGCGAGGCGCGGGCCGCCGTGTGTTGGGAACGGCAGTGGAGGTAGGCTTGACGCCGAAGAGCGGGCACACGGCCGGGGTGAGCACGACAGCGTCTTCTGCTGTGGATATGGGGGAGGGGGAGCTGGCGAAGGAGATTGGGCGGACTAGTTGAGTGAA
>NC_041382.1:388299985-388343738 GCF_002162155.2 Triticum dicoccoides | reverse complement strand
GTTGTCGGCCTAGGTGAAAAGGGTGAAAATATCACCGGTCACCGCGCGCACGGAAAGGCCTATGCAAACGGTTGCCTCTAAGCGCTCGCGTGCACAAACAGAATAATTTTGTTTGAAATGAAGACGTACTAATTTTGAAATGAAGACATGAGTTCATCATGTCGCCTCTAAATTTTTTGCACGTAAACCAATCACAATTTTACCATGGTTTAATTTGCTGGCGCATTTCAGGTCTCGTGTGCTATATGTAAGACATTTTTTGGCATTTACCGTGCATGTTGGCATATAAATCAATTCCTAGCTGGACTGCATTTCCTGTCGAGAGGGATGAGGATTGCCGTTCGATCTGGGAGCATCCAACGATGCAGACGTACGATCCGTGGGGTTTGGGTTCTGGCCAATCAGAACGCACGACTCAGATCATGCGCGTAGCGAGGGGGGGCATCGGCCACGGTTTGGTGGGCACACGGCTTTCGTGTGTGAACCGTGTGCTATTTGAAAACATTTTTTGGGGAGGGGCTATTTGAAAACATGTACATGTGTTGTCGAAAGGGATGAGGATTGCCGTTCGATCAAGGAGAATCCAACGGTGCAAACGTATGATCCGTGGGGTTTGGTTTCTGGCCAATCAGAACGTACGACTCAGATCGCACGCGTGGCAGAGGGGTGGTGGTGGTGGGGGGGTGCATCGGCCATGGTTTAGCGGACACACGACTTTCGTGAGTGAACCGTGTGCTCTTTGAAAACATTTACATTACCTAACATCATATTTTTGTTTGAATGAAAACATGAGTTCATCGTTTCGCCTCCAATTTTCTACTACTTTGTGTCATGCATGGTAATTAATAAGGAACCTAAGATACTAACTTATGATACTATGCATGCGCGCATTACGGAGGTATTGCCGATCATATACTAGTACCATGCATATATACTCCCTCCTTTCCTGTTTATAGGCTTATCTCAATTTTTTTGTTTTTCCATTTTATAAGGCTCAATTTGGTTGTTCCCCATCACATGTCCAGATTCCACGGTGCATTAAATCATTGCATGCAAGTATTAATATAAAGTTGACCAATGCATGTACTTTATATATGCATGCATGTATTGCAATTAATACATTGGAAAACATAAATTTTTGAGGAAAACAAAAGCATTAATTGGGTGTTTTTGAAAACTACAAAAAGTATTCCACCACTCACCATCTACCTTGGTTGGTGAGATTTTTGAATTGAGCCCTACTCCCTCCTTTCCGGTTTATAGGGCTCAATTCAAAAATCTCACCAACCAAGGTAGATGGTGAGTGGTGGAATACTTTTTGTAGTTTGCAAAAGCACCTAATTAATGCTCTTGTTTTCCTCCAAAAATTATGTTTAAGAATGCATTAATTGCAATGCATGCATGCATAAAGTACATGCATTGGTCAATTTTCTGTTAATTCTTGCATGCAATGATTTAATGCACCTTGGAATCTGAACATGTGATGGGAAACAACCAAATTGAGCCTTACAAAATGGAAAAACTAAAATTTTGAGATAAGCCCTATAAACCGGAAAGGAGGGAGTATAAGGCTGGTTGTAATGGGGAGTATCATATAGATATATATACTAGTAGTATCATGCATATATATGATAGTGTAGCTAGGATACTACTTCCGTAATGCATAGTATCATAAGTTAACATCTTAGGTTGCCTTACTAATTGTCATGCATCACACAAAATAGTAGTACAACATTTAATATGACACGGTATCATGATATGATACCACATCCTCTCTTGTGTGCCACATCATCCAGGAAGTCTAGTTGGCATGCATGATACCACTAATGATAATACCATTACAACCAGCCTAAACCGAAAAGGAGGGAGTATGAGACTGCCACAATGGAGAGTAGTACACTATTAACATATACATATCCCTAGACTATATATGTTACTACCTTCATAGTGGGTAGTAACAAAGTGTAGTGTCATGCAAAGCTTCATTTCTTAGGTTACAGACTCATATTGCGTTGGGACATGTGATGCTACGGTAACTAGCTAAGTTACTGAAACTATCTCTCTCCTTATTAACTTATTGCCACATAAGCAAGTTTGGTGAGTTGGAGTCGGAGTTACTGCCGAAGTTACTCCCACTATGGCTAGTCCGATACTAGCTAGTCGTCTATGATATACTAGCTACCTCACTAAGAGCATGGTTAATAATACAGCCAAGGGTCGGCTATAAGAAGTTGCCATGTCATATACAGCCAACCTCTTAGCAGGCATGTACAATAATAAGTTTTATATACCTACTAGTTTATCAATAGTTGGCCCACCTTACATCCTCACAAAGTGTCTTGGGTCTCGTGTTGCAGCTGGCTCTACTAACCAAGAGCCCGCTTCTCTTCACTTTCCTCCAACTAATAAGCACATATATATTGTTCTATTCCTTATAGCCAGACTACCCACAGTGGGAGTAACATAGGTAGTAACATCACACATATCTAGATAAAATAGATGATGTGGCAAGCAATAAATGAAGAAATGGAGGAAAGTGGATATGTGTGATGTTACAACCTATGTTACTCCCACTGTGGGTATAGTCTTACTATAGTACTTCCTCCATTTTGTATACAAGGCCACAAACCCATATTACAGGTACCAAGATAGAAACTAATGGTCATTTAAGCCAATGTTGCAAACTAGTCTTTTCTCCTCGCTTGACGTAACATAGACTAGTAACATTCTATGTTACTACCCATTGTGGCTAGTCTTATGTCACTCTATTGTGTACTTACTTGCTGTAATGCATAGTATCATAGAGTAGCTAGTATCATATGTAGTACTTTATTTATACTGTCATGCATGACACATAGTAGCATAACATTTATTATAGTATGATTTCGTGATATGATACTTAACCCTCTCTTTCTTCATTTAATTAATTCTATGACAACTAATCAAAATTGCCTAGTTGGCATGCATGATACTAGCTATGATACCCCCTTACTACCAGCCTAGCAAAGGTGTACAGATCATTTATGCATCACTTTATGAGTTTTCATCCATTTGTTTGAGAAGCGGGGAGAAGTTTTAAACATTTTGGCCGCGAGGTGCGGCCACTTGCGTAGGCCTAGTTGGTATTTTAATTACAGAAAATCCAGATGGAGTCCGGACATCATCAAAATCGATGTGTGCCTGTGGCGTGCTCTCACGACCCCGTGGAAAAAAATTGGTAAAGTTTGGCACAAGTTTTGATGACCGCTCCTTCCAAACCAGAGCATCTCACATGAAGGATCATGGTTTTCCAAAAGGAGATGTGTCAATTCAAACTCCTATGGCCAGTGACTTCATCGTTTGGCCTCATAAAAAATTCCACGGTACGCAATCACCATTATACCACGGGTTTGATTTTCTGGCGCGTTTCAGGTATCGTTAGCTATATTTAAGACATTTTTAGAGATTAACGTGCATTTTGTGCATAAAAATAAAATTACAACCGGAACTGCATGTGCTGTCGAAAGGGATGAGGATCGCCGTTCGATCTGGGAGCATCCAACGGTGCAGACGTACAATCCGTGATGTTTGGGTTCTGGCCAATCAGAAAGCATGACTCAGATTGTGGGTGGGGTGGCGGGGTTTGGTCGGCACATGGCTTTCATCAGCGAACCATGTTCTATTCGCAAACCAGATTGAATATTTTTGTTCACATATACTGTAGTGAGATCGATTGAGTGTGCTACCTCTATGATATAATAATAATAATAATAATAATAATAATAATAACAAAAAACAGTTCATATTCATTGCCTGAGCTGACAGCATATCAAGGTCAACATATTAACGATTCTTACATCAACAGAAAACCGGGCATAACTCACAAATTCAGTATGCGCGACAATTCTAAATTTAACGAATTAAGTTGCAGGGTAGGCATAAAGACTAGTCTCATGGCTTAATTCCCATGTACATGGGGGAACTGGGATCATTAAGTTGACCCCGAATGAACTTCGGTTTTTTGATGATTTTAGCTGTTTTGTTGCACGGGTACGTGATTCCTTGGTTGGCAACTCATCAAATTCATCGTACTCGTCCTTATCGGCAACATCGTCGACACCCAGTACCCTTCTCTTCCCATGCATCACTAAATGTCCGTTCTTACGCAAGGGGTCTTCCACAAAGAAAATCTGGGTAGCATCACTGGCAAGAATGAATGGGTCCGCGTGATATGCCATCGTTGTCCTGTTAACACAGGTCTTCCTGTACTCATCAATCCTTACCTGACCAAGAGGGATCCATGCGCACCTTAATAATGGCACCTTAACTTTCACATAGTCAAGCTCCCAAATCTCTTTGATGGTTCCATAGTATACCCTTTTATCAGCTTCATTTACAGTCATGCATTCTATTCGAACAGAGCTGTTCTGATACGAGGTCTTCTTATCAGGTTCCTTAGTGTAGAACATGTATCCATTTATGTCATATGCTTGGTACGTCAACACCGTAGGTGATGGCTTTTGTGCCAACCGCGTAGCAATGTCATCGATGGATCCTTGTGCCAAACGATTCTTCAGCCATTCGGTGAACTTCTTAGTGTGCTCCTTCATCTCCACTTTTGATGAAGGCACCATTGCTAAGAAGCTTTGGCGTATCTCCACCAAGTGTTCTTCGGCATAAGCGATGAGAACTGGGCTGTCAAGCAGTATCGTCAAATGGGCTTTCTCTGCCAATTCTCCGGGTGCAGCCATTTGCGTGCTAGCAAGGACCGGCTTACCTTTCAGCCTTCCCTCGTGGCGAGAGAGGGGCAAACCTATATGTCTTTGTTTCATGTATTCGGTGCAAAACTCAACCACCTCCTCCGCGGTATAACCTTGTAGGATGCTTGCCTCTGGATGGTTTCGGTTCCGACAAAAGCACTTCAGTATTCCCATGAACCGCTCGAAGGGATACATGTTGCGAAGAAACACATGACCACAATACTTTATCTCGCCGACAAGGTTCATAGTGAGATGGACCATGACATCAAAGAATGACCGTGGGAAAAACATCTCTAAGTTGGACAATATTCTTGCAATATCATCTTGCATATGATCCAACTCTTCAAGATTTACAACTTTCTGCCATAGTTGGTTGAAGAAATCACAAAGGTCAATGAGTGTGCTTCTTATATCTTTGTCCATCAGATTCCTGATGGCCACCGGGAGGATTTGTGTCAACATTACGTGGCAATCATGTGACTTCATGTGTCCCAACTTCATTTTACCTGAGCTCACATCTAAGAGACTTCTGATGTTTGCGCAGTAGGAAGAGGGTGTCTTAACTGACAACAAATAGGTGAAAAACTGTGTTGCTTCTTTTGTACTGAAATTGTAACTCTAGCAAGCTTAGATGAATTTGTCATCATCTTCTGCTTCACTCTTGCGTTGTAATTGATCAGCAAGCATATCGAGACGTGAACCATCACCATCCTTTCTTTTACCTTTAATCTTGAGCAGAGTACCAAGGATGCTTTCACATACGTTCTTCTCTACGTGCATGACATCGATGCAGTGATGTACACGTAGAATCTCCCAATAAGGTATTTTCCAAAACACTGATTTCTTCTTAAACACTTGATCCTTATATGTTAGTGTCACCGTCAAAGGGTGGTTCTTGCCAAGCACAACATTAATTTTTTTATCCATGTTGTGGACCACCTCCCATTCATAGGGTCTTGGGCCCTCAGCCCCCTCTGCTGAATGATACGTCTCCAACGTATCTATAATTTTTGATTGCTCCATGCTATTATATTATCTGTTTTGGATGTTAATGGGCTTTATTTTACACTTTATATCATTTTTGGTCCTAACCTATTAACCGGAGGCCCAGCCCAAATTGCTGTTTTTTTGCCTATTTCAGTGTTTCACAGCAAAGGAATATCAAACGAAATCCAAACGGAATGAAACCTTCGGGGACGTGATTTTCTCAACAAACATGATCCATGAGACTTGGAGTGGGCATCAAGAAACAACCGAGGAGGCCATGAGGCAGGGGGGCACGCCCTCCACCCTCGTGGGCCCCTCGTTGCTCCACCGACCTACTTCTTCCTCCTATATAAGTCCACGTATCCTGCAAACATCCAGGAGCACCTTGAAAACCTAATTCCACCACCGCAACCTTCTGTACCCAAGAGATCCCATCTTGGGGCCTTTTCCGAAGCTCTGCCGGAGGGGCATTGATCACGGAGGGCCTCTACATCAACTCCATGTGGCCTCTCCGGTGATGTGTGAGTAGTTTATTTCAGACCTTCGGGTCCATAGCTAGTAGCTAGATGGCTTCTTCTCTCTCTTTGGATATCAATACAAAGTTCTCCTCGATTCTCTTGGAGATCTATTCGATGTAATCTTCTTTTGCGGTGTGTTTGTCGAGATCCGATGAATTGTGGGTTTCTGATCCGGATTATCTATGAACAATATTTGATTCTTCTTTGAATTCTTTTATGTATGATTGGTTTATCTTTGCAAGTCTCTTCGAATTATTAGTTTGGTTTGGCCTACTAGGTTGATCTTTCTTGAAATGGGAGAAGTGCTTAGCTTTGGGTTCAATCTTACGGTGCTCGATCCCAGTGACAGTAGGGGAAACGACACGTATTGTATTGTTGCCATCGAGGATAAAAAGATGGGGTTTATATCATATTGCATGAGTTTATCCCTCTAATTCATGTCATCTTGCTTAAGGAATTACTCTGTTCTTATGAACTTAATACTCTAGATGCATGTTGGATAGCGGTCGATGTGTGGAGTAATAGTAGTAGATGCAGAATCGTTTCGGTCTACTTGTCGCGGACGTGATGCCTATATACATGATCATGCCTAGATATTCTCATAATTATTCGCTTTTCTATCAATTGCTCGACAGTAATTTGTTTACCCATAGTAATACTTATGCTATCTTGAGAGAAGGCACTAGTGAAACCTATGGCCCTCGGGTCTATTTTACATCATAGAAGTTTCCAATCTATTTTATTTTGCAATCTTTACTTTCAATCTATATCATAAAAATACCAAAAATATTTATCTTATTATTATTATCTTTATCAGATCTCACTCTTGCAAGTGGCCATGAAGGGATTGATAGCCCCTTTATCGCGTTGGTTGCGAGGTTCTTATTTGTTTGTGTAGGTACGAGGTGACTCACGTGTGGTCTCCTACTGGATTGATACCTTGGTTCTCAAAAACTGAGGGAAATATTTACGCTGCTTTACTGCATCACGCTTTCCTCTTCAAGGGAAAACCAATGCAGTGCTCAAGAGGTAGCAAGAAGGATTTCTGGCGCCGTTGCCGGGGAGATCTACGCCAAGTCAAGACGTACCAAGTACCCATCACAACTCTTATCCTCCACATTACATTATTTGTCATTTGCCTCTCGTTTTCCTCTCCCCCACTTCACCCGTGCCGTTTTATTCACCCTCTTTTTCCGTTCCCCTTCTCCTTTTCTATTTGTCTTTTTTGCCTGTTTCTTGTTTGCTTGTGTGCTTGCTTGTCACGATGGCTCAAGATCATACTATATTGTGTGACTTTGCCAATACCAACAATAATGATTTTATTAGCACTCCGATTGCTCCTCTCACCGATGCTGAATCTTGTGAAATTAATACTGCTTTGCTGAATCTTGTCATGAAAGATCCATTTTCTGGCCTTCCTAGTGAAGATGTTGCTACCCATCTAAACAACTTTGTTGATTTGTGTGATATGCAAAAGAAGAAAGATGTGGATAATAATATTGTTAAACTTAAGCTATTTCCGTTTCCGCTTAGAGATCGTGCTAAAGCTTGGTTTTCGTCTTTGCCTAAAAATAGTATTGATGCATGGAATAAGTGCAAAGATGCTTTTATCTCTAAGTATTTTTCTCCCGCTAAGATCATCTCTCTTAGAAACGATATTATGAATTTTAATCAACTTGATCATGAACATGTTGCACATTCTTGGGAGAGGATGAAATTAATGATACGTAATTGCCCTACACATGGTTTGAATTTATGGATGATTATACAGAATTTTTATGCCAGATTGAATTTTGCTTCTAGAAATCTTTTAGATTCGGCCGCAGGAGGCACTTTTATGAAAATCACTTTAGGAGAAGCTACCAAACTCCTAGATAATATTGTGGTTAATTATTCTCAATGGCACACTGAAAGATCTACTAGTAAAAAGGTGTATGCAATTGAAGAGATTAATGTTTTGAGTGGAAAGATGGACGAACTTATGAAATTGTTTGCTAATAAGAGTGATCCTACTGATCCTAATGATATGCCTTTGTCTACTTTGATTGAGAATAATAATGAATCTATGGATGTGAATTTTGTTGGTAAGAACAATTTTGGTAATTTTAATTCTAGGCCATTTCCTAGTAATTCCTCTAATAAGTATGGTAATTCCTACAACAATTCTTATGGAAATTATAATAAGATGCCCTCTGATTTTGAATCTAGTATTAAAGAATTTATTACTTCGCAAAAGAGTTTCAATGCTTTGATTGAAGAAAAATTGCTTAAGATTGATGAGTTGGCTAGGAACGTGGATAGAATTTCTCTTGATGTTGATTCTTTGAAACTTAGATCTATTCCACCTAAGCATGATATCAATGAGTCTCTCAAAGCCATGAGAATTTCCATTGATGAGTGCAAAGAAAGAACCGCTAGGACGCGTGTTAAGAAAGATTGCTTTGTGAAAGCGTGTTCTTCTAGTTTTCATGATAATAAGGACGAAGATCTAAAAGTGATTGATGTGTCCCCTATTAATTTTTTTTGCAATATGAATCTTTGTAATGATGGGACTGGAGATGAGTCAACTTTAGTTAGAAGGCATCCCAAAAATTTGGAGTTTTTAGATCTTGATGCAAAAATTGCTAAAAGTGGGATTGAAGAGGTTAAAACTTCAAATAGCAACAAACCCACTATCTTGGATTTCAAGGAATTTAATTATGATAATTGCTCTTTGATAGATTGCATTTCCTTGTTGCAGTCCGTGCTAAATTCTCCTCATGCTTACAGTCAAAATAAAGCTTTTACTAAACATATCGTTGATGCTTTGATGCAATCTTATGAAGAAAAACTTGAATTGAAAGTTTCTGTCCCTAGAAAACTTTATGATGAGTGGGAACCTACAATAAAAATTAAAATTAAAGATCATGAGTGTTATGCTTTGTGTGATTTGGGTGCTAGTGTTTCCACAATTCCAAAAAACTTTGTGTGATTTGCTAGGTTTCCGTGATTTTGATGTTTGTTCTTTAAATTTGCATATTGCGGATTCCACCATTAAGAAAATTATGGGAAGAATTAATGATGTTCTCATCGTTGCAAATAGAAACTATGCGCCCATAGATTTCATTGTTCTTTATATAGTTCGCAATCCTTCATGTCCTATTATTCTTGGTAGGCCTTTCCTTAGAACGATTGGTGCAATTATTGATATGAAGGAAGGGAATTTAAATTCCAATTTCCATTAAGGAAAGGCATGGAACACTTCCCTAGAAAGAAATTTAAATTACCATATGAATCTTTTATGACAGCCACTTATGGATTGCCTACCAAAGATGGCAATACCTAGATCTATCTTCGCTTTTATGACTAGCTAGGGGCGTTAAATGATAGCGCTTGTTGGGAGGCAACCCGATTTTATTTTTATTCCTTGATTTTTGCTCCTGTTTAGTAATAAATAATTTATCTAGCCTCTGTTTTGGTTGTGTTTTTTGTGTTCAATTAGTGTTTGTGACAAGTAGAACCGTTGGGAAGACTTGAGGAAAGTCTTTTTTGATCTTGCTCTAAAAAACAGAAACTTTAGCGCTCACGAGAATTGCTGCCATTTTTATTTGGAAAGTTCTACTTAGTTAATTATTTTTGCAGATAATTAAAAGATAAATTACTCACGTCCAGCAATTTATTTTAGAATTTTTCGGGTTCCAGAAGTTTGCGTTAGCTACAGGTTACTACAGACTGTTCTGTTTCTGACAGATTCTATTTTTCGTGTGTTGTTTGCTTATTTTGATGAATCTATGGCTAGTAAAAGAGTTTATAAACCATAGAGAAGTTGGAATACAGTATATTTAACACCAATATTAATCAATAATGAGTTCATTACAGTACCTTGAAGTGGTTTTTTGTTTTCTTTTGCTAACGGAGCTCACGAGATTTTCTATTTTGAGTTTTGTGTTGTGAAGTTTTCAGTTTTGGGTAAAGATTTGATGGATTATGGAACAAGGAGTGGCAAGAGCCTAAGCTTGGGGATGCCCATGGCACCCCAAGGTAAAATTCAAGGACAACAAAAATCCTAAGCTTGGGGATGCCCCGGAAGGCATCCCCTCTTTTGTCTTTGTCTATCGGTAATTTTACTTTTAGCTATATTTTTATTCACCACATGATATGTGTTTTGCTTGGAGCGTCTTGTATGATTTGAGTCTTTGATTTTTAGTTTACCACAATCATCATTTCTGTACACACCTTTTGAGAGAGACTCACATGATCTGAAATTTATTAGAATACTCTATGTGCTTCACTTATATCTTTTGAGCCATATAGTTTTTGCTCTAGTGCTTCACTTATATCTTTTAGAGCACGGCGATGGTTTTATTTTATAGAAATAATTGATCTCTCATGCTTCACTTATATTATTTTGAGAGTTCTTTAGAACAACATGGAAATTTATTTTAGGAATAATATAAAAACTTTCATAGAAGTGCATTGAATACTATGAGAAGTTTGATACTTGATAATTGTTTTGAGATATGGAGATGGTGATATTAGAGTCATGCTAGTTGAGTAGTTGTGAATTTGAGAAATACTTGTGTTGAAGTTTGTGATTCCCGTAGCATGCACGTATGGTGAACCATTATGTGATGAAGTCGGAGCATGATTTTATCAACAAATGTGATCCAGGAGACTTGGAGTGGACGTCAAGAAACAATCGAGGAGGCCATGAGGCAGGGGGCGTGCCCTTCACCCTCGTGGGCCCCTCGTTGCTCCACCGACCTACTTATTCCTCCTATATAAGTCCACATACCCCGCAAACATCCAGGAGCACCACGGAAACCTAATTCCATCGCCGCAACCTTCTGTACCCGAGAGATCCCATCTTGGGGCCTTTTCCGGAACTCCACCGGAGGGGGCATTCATCACGGAGGGCCTCTACATCAACTCCATGGCCTCTCCGGTGATGTGTGAGTAGTTTATTTCAGATCTTCGGGTCCATAGCTAGTATCTAGATGGCTTCTTCTCTCTCTTTGGATCCAAATACAAAGTTCTCCTCGATTTTCTTGGAGATCTATTCGATGTAATCTTCTTTTGCGGTGTGTTTGTCAAGATTCGATGAATTGTGGGTTAATGATCCAGATTATCTATGAACAATATTTGATTCTTCTCTGAATTCTTGTATGTATGATTGGTTTATCTTTGCAAGTCTCTTCAAATTATTAGTTTGGTTTGGCCTACTAGGTTGATCTTTCTTGCAATGGGAGAAATGCTTGGCTTTGGGTTCAATCTTACGGTGCTCGATCCCAGTGAAAGTAGGGGAAAGGACACGTATTGTATTGTTGCCATCGAGGATAAAAAGATGGGGTTTATATCATATTGCATGAGTTTGTCCCTCTACATCATGTCATCTTGCTTAAGGCATTACTCTGTTCTTATGAACTTAATACTCTAGATGCATGCTGGATAGCGGTCGATGTGTGGAGTAATAGTAGTAGATGCAAAATCCATTCGGTCTACTTGTCGCGGACGTGATGCCTATATACATGATCATGCCTAGATATTCTCATAATTATTCGCTTTTCTATCAATTGCTCGACAGTAATTTGTTTACCCATAGTAATACTTATGCTATCTTGAGAGAAGCCACTAGTGAAACCTATGGCCCCCGGGTCTATTTTCCATCATACAAGTTTCCAATCTATTTTATTTTGCAATCTTTACTTTTAATCTATATCATAAAAATGTCAAAAATATTTATCTTATTATTATTATCTCTATCAGATCTCACTCTTGCAAGTGGCCGTGAAGGGATTGACAACCCCTTTATCGCGTTGGTTACGAGGTTCTTATATGTATGTGTAGGTACGAGGTGACTCGCGCGTGGTCTCCTATGTTATCACTTTTATATACTAGTGGGAATTTTTACATTATAGAACTTGGCTTGTATATTCCAATGATGGGCTTCCACAAAATTGCCCTAGGTCTTCATGAGCAAGCAAGTTGGATGCACACCCACTTAGTTCTTTTGTTGAGCTTTCATACACTTATAGCTCTAGTGCATCCGTTGCATGGCAATCCCTACACACTGACATTGATATCTATTGATGGGCATCTCCATAGCCCGTTGATACGCCTAGTTGATGTGAGACTATCTTCTCCCTTTTTTGTCTTCTCCACAACCACCATTCTATTCCACATATAGTGCTATATCCATGGCTCACGCTCATATATTGCGTGAAGATTGAAAAAGTTTGAGAACATCAAAAGTATGAAACAATTGCTTGGCTTGTCATTGGGGTTGTGCATGATTTAAATATTTTGTGTGGTGAAGACAGAGCATAGCCAGACTATATGATTTCGTAGGGATAACTTTCTTTGGCCATGTTATTTTGAGAAGACATGATTGCTTAGTTAGTATACTTGAAGTATTATTATTTTTATGACAATATTAAACTTTTATCTTGAATCTTTCGAATCTGAACATTCATGCAACATTAAAGAAAACTTACATTGAGAAATATGTTAGAAAGCATTCCACATCAAAAATTCTTTTTATCATTTACTACTCGAGAACGAGCAGGAATTAAGCTTGGGGATGCTTGATACGTCTCGAACGTATATATAACTTTTGATTGCTCCATGCTATTATATTATCTGTTTTGGATGTTAATGGCCTTTATTTTACACTTTTATATCATTTTTGGGACTAACCTATTAACCGGAGGCCCAGCCCAAATTGCTGTTTTTTGCCTATTTCAGTGTTTTGCAGAAAAGGAATATCAAACGAAGTCCAAATGGAATGGAACCTTCGGGAACATGATTTTATCAACAAATGTGATCCAGGAGACTTAGAGTGGGCGTCAAGAAACAATCGAGGAGGCCATGAGGCAGGGGGCGTGCCCTTCACCCTCGTGGGCCCCTCGTTGCTCCACCGACCTACTTATTCCTCCTATATAAGTCCACATACCCCGCAAACATCCAGGAGCACCACGGAAACCTAATTCCATCGCCGCAACCTTCTGTACCCGAGAGATCCCATCTTGGGGCCTTTTCCGGAACTCCACCGGAGGGGGCATTCATCATGGAGGGCCTCTACATCAACTCCATGGCCTCTCCGGTGATGTGTGAGTAGTTTATTTCAGACCTTCGGGTCCATAGCTAGTATCTAGATGGCTTCTTCTCTCTCTTTGGATCCCAATACAAAGTTCTCCTCGATTCTCTTGGAGATTATTCGATGTAATCTTCTTTTGCGGTGTGTTTGTCAAGATCCGATGAATTGTGGGTTAATGATCCAGATTATCTATGAACAATATTTGATTCTTCTCTGAATTCTTTTATGTATGATTGGTTTATCTTTGCAAGTCTCTTCAAATTATTCGTTTGGTTTGGCCTACTAGGTTGATCTTTCTTGCAACGGGAGAAGTGCTTAGCTTTGGGTTCAATCTTATGGTGCTCGATCCCAGTGAAAGTAGGGGAAAGGACACGTATTGTATTGTTGCCATCGAGGATAAAAAGATGGGGTTTATATCATATTGCATGAGTTTGTCCCTCTACATCATGTCATCTTGCTTAAGGCATTACTCTGTTCTTATGAACTTAATACTCTAGATGCATGCTGGATAGCGGTCGATGTATGGAGTAATAGTAGTAGATGCAAAATCCATTCGGTCTACTTGTCGCGGACATGATGCCTATATACATGATCATGCCTAGATATTCTCATAATTATTCGCTTTTCTATCAATTGCTCGACAGTAATTCGTTTACCCATAGTAATACTTATGCTATCTTGAGAGAAGCCACTAGTGAAACCTATGGCCCCCGGGTCTATTTTCCATCATACAAATTTCCAATCTATTTTATTTTGCAATCTTTACTTTCAATCTATATCATAAAAATATCAAAAGTATTTATCTTATTATTATTATGTCTATCAAATCTCACTCTTGCAAGTGGCCGTGAAGGGATTGAAAACCCCTTCATCGCGTTGGTTACGAGGTTCTTATTTGTTTGTGTAGGTACGAGGTGACTCGCGCGTGGTCTCCTACTAGATTGATACCTTGGTTCTCAAAAACTGAGGGAAATACTTACGCTGCTTTACTGCATCACCCTTTCCTCTTAAAGGGAAAACCAACGCAATGCTCAAGAGGTAGCACCGCACCATCAAATTCAGCTTTCATCTTTCGGTATGGGTGATTTTTGCAAGAACCTACGATGATGCAAATACACTGTTTTGCACGAGTTGGGAAGTCTTCTGCTAGCTGTCCTACCCATGCATGTGACACACCCTACATCTCCCCTTGTTTTCTGCCCTAGTGTGTTTCCTAATGCCGGCATATCTTGAATGGTGTCCACCAGCATCACATGTAGATCGAAGATCTCCTTTCTATAAGCATCATAACATTTTACTGCAGGAGCATCTATCCACACTATCAGCAGTTCTTCTACCAGTAGCTGAAAGTAAATGTCGATGTCATTTCCAGGTTGCTTTGGGCCTTGGATAACATTGACATCATAATGTATTTTTTCTTCATACACAACCAAGGAGCTAGGATATATATGCACAGAAGCACTGGCCATGTGCTGTGATTGGTGCTCATATCACCAAAAGGATTCATCCCGTCAGTACACACCCCGAGTGATAACCCACAAGTATAGGGGATCGCAACAGTTTCCGAGTGTAGAGTATTCAACCCAAATTTATTGATTCGACACAAGGGGAGCCAAAGAATATTCTCAAGTATTAGTAGCTGAGTTTTCAATTCAACCACACCTGGAAACTTAATATCTACAGCAAAGTGTTTAGTAGCAAAGTAATATTATAGTAGTGGTAACGGTGGCAAAAGGTAACAGTAGCAAAAGTAATATTTTTGGTATTTTGTAGTGATGATAACAATAGCAACGGAATAGTAAATAAGCGAAGAACAATATATGGAAAGCTCGTAGGCAATGGATCGGTGATGGAGAATTATGCCGGATGTGGTTCATCATGTAACAGTCATAACCTAGGGTGACATAGAACTAGCTCCAGTTCATCAATGTAATGTAGGCATGTATTCTGAATATAGTCATACATGCTTATGGAAAAGAACTTGCATACATCTTTTGTCCTACCCTCCCGTGGCAGCGGGGTCCTATTGGAAACTAAGGGATATTAAGGCCTCCTTTTAATAGAGTACAAGAACAAAGCATTAACACATAGCGAATACATGAACTCCTCAAATTACGGTCATCACCGGTAAGTATCTCGATTATTGTTACTTCGAGGTTAACGGATCATAACACATAATAGGTGACCATAGACTTGCAAGCTAGGATCAAGAACTCTCATATATTGATTAAAACATAATAGGTTCAGATCTGAAATCATGGCAGTCAGGCCCTAGTGACAAGCATTAAGCATAGCAAAGTCATAGTAACATCAATCTCAGAACATAGTGGATACTAGGGATCAAACCCTAACAAAACTAACTCGATTACATGATAAATATCATCCAACCCATCACTGTCCAACAAGCCTATGATGGAATTACTCACGCACGGCGGTGAGCATCATGAAATTGGTGATGGAGGAAGGTTGATGATGACGATGGCGACGGATTCCCCTCTCCGGAGCCCCGAACGGACTCCAGATCATCCCTCCCAAGATAGTTTAGAGCTTGGCGGCGGCTCCGTATCATAAAACGTGATGAATCCTTCTCTTTGGTTTTTTCTCCCCGAAAGTGAATATATGGAGTCCAGGTTGAGGTCGGTGGAGCGTCAGGGGGCCCACGAGGCAGGGGGCACGCCCAGGGGGGCAGGCGCGCCCCCACCCTCATGGACAGGTGGGGGGCCCCTGACGTGGATCTTCCTTCCAATATTTACTATATATTCCAAAATAATTCTCCGTTGATTTTTAGGTCATTCCGAGAACTTTTATTTCTGCACAAAAATAACACCATGGCAATTCTCTTGAAAACAGCGTCAGTCCGTGTTAGTTCCATTCAAATCATGCAAGTTAGAGTCCAAAACAAGGGCAAAAGTGTTTGGAAAAGTAGATACGACGGAGACATATCAACTCCCCCAAGCTTAAACCTTTGCTTGTCCTCAAGCAATTCAGTTGATAAACTGAAAGTGATAAAGAAAAAACTTTTACAAACTCTATTTGCTCTTGTTGTTGTAAATATGTAAAGCCAGCATTCAAGTTTTCAGCAAAGATTATTAACTAACCATATTCACAATAACATTTAGGTCTCATGTTTACTCATATCAATGGCATAATCAACTAGCGAGCAATAATAATAAATCTCGGATGACAACACTTTCTCAAAATAATCATGATATGATATAACAAGATGGTATCTCGCTAGCCCTTTCTAAGACCGCAAAACATAAATGCAGAGCACTTTTAAAGATCAAGGACTGACTAGACATTGTAATTCATGGTAAAAGAGATCTAGTCAAGTCATACTCAATGTAAACTAACAGTAATGCATGCAAATGACAGCGGTGCTCTCCAATTAGCACTTTTTAATAAGAGGATGATGACTCAACATAAATGTAAATAGATAAGCCCTTCGCAGAGGGAAGTAGGGATTTGTAGAGGTGCCCGAGCTCGGTTTTGAAATAGATATGAATAATATTTTGAGCGATATACTTTCATTGTGAACATAACAACCAAGAGATGGCGATATCTTCCATGCTACACACATTATAGGCGGTTCCCAAACAGAATGGTAAAGTTTATACTCCTCCCCCACCAACAAGCATCAATCCATGGCTTGCTCGAAACAATGAGTGCCTCCAACTAACAAGAGTCCTGGGGGAGTTTTGTTTGCAATTATTTTGATTTGATTTGCATAAAGCATGGGACTGGGCATCCCGGTGACCAGCCATTTTCTCGTGAGTGAGGAGCGGAGTCCACTCCTCTTGAGAATAACCCGCCCAACATGGAAGATATGGACAGCCCTAGTTGATGCATGAGCTATTCGAGCATACAAAATAGGATGTTTATTTGAAGGTTTAGAGTTTGGCACATACAAATTTACTTGGAACGGCAGGTAGATACCGTATATATGTAGGTATGGTGGACTCATATGGAATAACTTCGGGGTTTATGGAATTGGATGCACAAGTAGTATTCCCGCTTAGTACAAGTGAATGCTAGCAAAAGACTGGGAAACGACCAGCTAGAGAGTGACAACAGTCATGAACATGCATTAAAATTAATCAACACCGAATGCAAGCATGAGTAGGATATAATGCACCATGAACATAAATATTGTAGAGGCTATGTTGATTTTGTTTCAACTACATGCGTGAACATGTGCCAAGTCAAGCCACTCGAATCGTTCAAAAGAGGATACCACCCTATCATACCACATCACAACCATTTTAATAGCATGTTGGCACGCAAGGTAAACCATTATAAGCTCCTAGCAAATTAAGTATGGCATAAGCAACTATAATCTCTAATTGTCATTGCAAACATGTTTATTCATAATAGGCTGAATCAGGAACGATGAACTAATCATATTTACAAAAACAAGAGAGGTCGAGTTCATACCAGCTTTTCTCATCTCAATAAGTTCATCATATAAACATCATTATTGCCTTTCACTTGCACGACCAAATAGTGTGGATAATAATAATAATAGTGCACGTGCATTGGACTAAGCTGGAATCTGCAAGCATTCAATTCAAGAGAGAAGACAAGGTAATATGGGCTCTTTGTCAGATCAACAATAATGCATATAAGAGCCACTTAACATTTTCATTATGGTCTTCTCCTATCGACCCCCAAAGGAAAGAAAAGCAATAAAACTATTTACACAGGAAAGCTCCCAACAAGAAAAAGAAGAACGAGAAATCTTTTTGTGTTTTCTTTTTAATTACTACTACAAGCATGGAAAGTAAACTGATTAAAAGCTACAACTAAATTTTTTTGTTTTTCTTAAGGTTTATTAAACACACAAGAAGAAAACATAAAAAAGGAAAATAAACTAGCATGGATGATACAATGAAAAAGTATGAGCATCGACAACTAGCAATGAGTGTGTGAACATGAATGTAATGCCGGTGAGAAATACGTACTCCCCCAAGCTTAGGCTTTTGGCCTAAGTTGGTCTATAGCCACAGCTAGCCTGGCGGATATCCAAAGTTGTAGCTGGGGTCGTACTGTGAAGAAGCCTCGGATTGCCACTGGTTGGCAATCACCTCCGAATCCCACAAATAATAAGACTGTCGTGGAGGATCAAATTGTGGTTCTGGCTCCGGCTCTGTAGCTGATGTAGGGTTCCGGTAGGCGTGAATGGCTTCCAAAGGAACAAGGTACTTGCCTACATATAAATCAAACAAGGAAGGAGCAGGCAAGATAATAGTCTGAGGATGATTTTTACCAAATATTAATTTGTACTTAAGCTCCTTTTCCCTATTCTTAACAATAAAATCATGTGCTACCATACTCTTATAATCTAAATAAATAGGAGGCAACACTTTTTCTTCTTTCTCATAATGCCTAATAGGTATGTTAAAATGTGCAGCGAGGCGCGAGGTGAAGATGCCTCCAAGGACGGGGCCCTTAGTATGGTTAAGATATAACCGCTTTGCAATAATAGTACCCATACTGAATGTGTCATCACGAAATAAGGCATGGCACAAAATAACAATATCAGGGGCACTCAGGTTTCCACAGTTTCCGCGCCCAATTAAGCATCTACTAGCAAATATAGCAAAGTAACGTAGAACAGGAAAGTGTATGCTAGTAATTCGTGCGTCGGAAACCTTCCTCGTTTCCCCTACAGTAATGGTATCAATAAACCCATCCACATCGTCACGATGTGGTTCCTCTATGCTGCCCTCGAAAGGGATCAAACAAACCCGACAAAAATCATGAAGTGACATCTCCTTATTCTCATCATATAAATAAAATTCCACCGTAGGTGGTGAGCTCCTAGCATGGAAATGAAAGTTTTGCACAAAGATATTGGTGAGTAAGAGATACTGTTTGCGTTGGTCGTGGAGGAAGGCGGTGAGGCATGCATTGTCAGCCAATTCATAGAAATCATCATAAATCCCGGCTACTCTCAAGAAATTATCACAAGGCCATTCACATGGCCGAACTTCCGCGGTGCGAGGGATATTATATTTGGGCCTCTTAACCTCCTCACTTTGCTTATCCTTAGAGCTTCGGCTCGATGAGCCCCTCAAAAATCTCTTCATCTTTTTCTAAAAATTTCTGAAATTTTTAGTAACTTCAAAATAGAAGTGAACCAAACTCAACAATATTGATAGGAACTACTCCTACAAGTGCCTAGAGGCAATATCATGCATCAAAACTACTTTTGACCATATAAATTTGACATACAAGCTGGAGAACAGGGTCACCTAAGCAGAAAAAATATGCAATGAATAAAGCACTAGAACAAAAACTAATTGTACCATTGGAGGAGTCACATACCAAGGAACAATCCCCCAAAGTAGTTTTGTGAGAAGTGCTTTGAGCAAGGAGATCGAAAATGGCAGCAAAATGAACTTGGACTCGGGTTGAGCTGGTGAGTGATGTTTGTGGGAAGAAGAAGGAGTGTGTGGTAGCTGGAATAAGTGGAGGGGAGCCACCTTGGGCCCACGAGGTAGGGGGCGCGCCCTCCACCCTCGTGGCCAGGTGTTTGCTCCCCCTGCTGTGTTCTCAGTGCCAGATATTCTCAAATATTCTAGAAAAAATCATATTTAATTTTCAGGGCATTTGGAGAACTTTTATTTTCGGGGTATTTTTTTAGTGCATGGATAATTCAGAAAACACACAGAAATTACTATTTTTGATTCATTTAATATAAATAACAGAAAGTAAAAAGAGGGTACAGAGAGTTGTGTTTTCTAAATTCATCCATCTCATGCTCATCAAAAGGAATCCACTAACAAGGTTGATCAGGTCTTGTTAACAAACTCATTCCGAATAACAGGGAACCGGAGAATTTTCGAATAACACTAGGTTATGTCTACGGGGATATGCACATCCCCAACAATAAGAATATCATATTTCTTCTTAACAGTAGGAAGAGGAAATTCAAAAACTCCAAAAATAATCGATGGAATTTTTCCAATAGAGTTTATACTATGAACTTGAGGTTGTTTCCTCGGAAACTGTACCGTATGCTCATTGCCATTAACATGAAAAGTGACATTGCCTTTGGTGCAATCAATAACAGCCCCTACAGTATTCAAAAAGGGTCTTCCAAGAATAATAGACTGTCGGTGTACTAGAGTAGGGGTACCCTAGTATCCCGAACTTGTGCACGGGCAGTCGCAGCATCCCGCGGCAAGGCTTGCCGGGTGACCGCCAAGGTCCTCCGTGGTTCCTTTGGAGCCATTCAAGAACAAAGTATCCAAGCCAAGGAGACAAGACCCCGGCAAGAGGAGCTTGCCGGGTAGGCCAATTGAGGCATCTCGAGACCCCGGCAAGAGGAGCTTGCCGGGAAGGCCAACCAAGGCATCTCAAGGAACTTGCCGCGACGCGCCACGCGTCCCGGCAAGGCCCGCTGAGCGACAAGCTCCCGGACGCGACAAGACAACGACCACGGCAAGGCGCTTGCCGCGGGAAGCCACCACTCTGTGCCCGCGCTCCAGCGCATCCACCAATGTGTCGCTTTGGGACCCTTCCAGGCGTACGTGGCGGGAGGCTGTGCAGCCAGGGGTGCGCGGTGGCAAGCGGCGCTGACAAGATTGCCATCGTGGCAAGCGGTGGCGTCCCTGACGGTCCCTTTTGCACTGTTTAGGCGACGCAGACGGGAATTTAATGCCCTTGTCCCCTGCCGTCAGGGTTAGGTATGATACACTGTAGCAGGTAGCTGTACCTACCACAGCACCTTTCCATTTTTACCCTTTGTCTCCGTTGCCACCGGTCGGTGACCCCTTGAGCATATAAAAGGAGGCCCACGCGCAACGTAGAGGGGGTTGGCTGGTTCAGAGAAAAACTCTCAGGCTCGGTCTCGTTAGCTGCTGGGGTGTACTGTAGCACTCCGCGCTCCCGAGCAAGAACTCAATACAAATCACAAAGCAGGAGTAGGGTTTTACGCATCCATGCGTCCCGAACCTGGGTAAACCGCGCGTGTGCTTCGCCTCGATCCGCTCTTCGTGCGACCTCCGCCCCCGCCAAACCGAAAGGGACTCGGTCCGCCGGTCCCATAGGTGCTCGTGGATCAGAACCCCGGCATCTTTGGCGCGCCAGGTAGGGGGCGTCGAGGTTGTGTGAACCAGATCCGGCGTTCACACGAGCTAGATCTTCATCATCTTCATCGACATGCCGCCGAAGAAGAAGGCTTCGGAGGCGGCTGCTCCGTCCGCGCCGAACCCATCACCGCCGGAGCAAACGGCTGATGGGGCGGACACCGGCGGAAGAACGGGCGTCGACGAGGGAGCTCACGGTGCTGCCAGGACCAAGGACAAGGCTGCGCTGCCCATCGGCGGTGTAGCCGGCTCCCACAACGACCGGGCGCACTCCAAGACCTCGGCGTCCGTACATGCACCGCGCCCATCTCAGGAGGCGCGGGACCGGCCGCGTCATGGTACTCATGGTATCATGCGTTTGCTGGACCAAGATCGAGCTGGTGGACCTCGGAGTGCTCAAGACCAGCATGCACGCCAACATGCTGGCACGAGCGAGGCACGGTCGCCCGGACGGGATACTGCTCCTTTTAACATAGTTCGAAGTCCGAGCATATCCCGCTCCTCGCACCGTTCACCACCGTCACCCGCCACTGCAGCAGAAGCTTTGGCGCGAGCTCAACTACTCCTGGACTACCCTCCAACGGCAGACAAGATTGACGACTGGAGGGCCACCATTCAGAGTCTCATCGGCTTCGCCAACGGCGACGCTCAGCAGCAGCCGAGCACGCCGCAGCCGCGGCAAGTCAGCCAGGCACGAGCCGGTGACGACAAAACCGTTGGGGGTGCAACCACTGTGCACTCCCCGCCCCGAAGGCCAAGATCGCCGACTCGCCGGATCCACCTCGACAGCGACTCCACCGCGTCATCAGATCCACGGGTTCATCACGATCAGCGCCAAGTTCTTTACGAACGACAGCAAGAAGACGCTCGTACTCGCATCGAGCGCCAAAGAGAAGCGCGACGTCAATCGGACCAGCGCGCTGGGCCCTCTGTCGACATGCATGCACCAGGGGAACCAGGCGACTTGCCGTACGCGGTAGGTTGCCCTGCATTTACTCGTGAGCTGCGGCAAGTCCAGTGGCCCAGTACGAAGAATTTCAAGCCAGACGTACCTGAGAAGTACGACGGCAAGTCGCATCCGTCGGAGTTCCTCAGCATCTACACCATCGCGGTGCAGGCTGCCGGGGGGCGGGACGACAAGATCCTTGCCAACTACTTCCCGCTGGTGCTCAAGCCCAACGTCAGGTCCTGGCTCATGCACTTGCCGGACAACTCCATATCCTCCTGGGCAGACCTATGCCATCAGTTTGTCGGCGCCTTTACAGGAGGCCACAAACCTCATGGCCAAGAGAGTGACCTTCATTTGCTCGCCCAGAAGGAAGGAGAGCCCCTGCGCAAGTACATTCAGAGATTCAGCCGTGTACAGCACAACATCCCAGATGTCCACCCTGCCGCAGTCATCAGCGCGTTCCATCAGAACGTGCGTAACCGCAGGATGCGGGAGGAGATGGCGATGTGCAAGATCAGAGACGTCAGTGAGCTGTATGCCCTGGCCGACAAGTGTGCACGTGCTGAGGAAGGGAGGAAACTCCCCGGAGAGAATGCAGGAGCAGGAGGATCTGACAGCGAGGATGCTGCCCCGGCAAAGAAAAACCGGCGGCGGAACAACAGGAAGAAGAAAGGCAAAGATGTGCTAGTCGTTGAGCAGTCCGGCAACGAAGGTGGCGCCAAGAAAGCCAAAGCTGGTAGCTCCGGCAAGGTGATTGCCGCATGCACCAACTGCCAGGCTGTGGCGGTCGCCGACAAGTAGGACGACACCGATAAGCAGTACTGCAAGATCCACCGCACCAAGGGCCATGACCTCCAAAGCTGCAAGAAGGTCGAGCAGCTTGTACAGCAGCAAAAGGTTGAATACGAGCGACGCGACAAGGAGAGGGCCCAAGGAGGCGCTGGAGAATCTGGCAAGAAGCGCGCCGGCCGGGGAGGACGCCGCGGCAAGGCCAAACAGTGGCAAGGAGACAGACCTCCCCGCGGCCGCGACAAGGATGAAGATGACGACGACGATGAAGACATGGATGATGTCGAGACCAGCGAGCAGGAGTTCCAGAAAGCCACAGAGGTCTTGTGCGTTGACGGCGGTGCTCCTCTACATACTTCACACCGCCAACTCAAGCAGTGGGTGCGGGAAGTCAATGCAGTGGAACCACCTGTCGAGTCACGCAAGCTTCTGAAATGGTCTAGCACACCTATCATCTTTGACATTGAGGACCACCCTGATCGCACAACCGCGGTCGGGTGCCTGCCGATGTTGGTTTCACCAACTGTCCGCAACCTCAAGGTCACTAAGATGCTAGTTGATGGCGGGGCCGGCTTGAACCTGATCTCCTCCGCTGTACTCCAGAAACTCCAGATCCCTGACAGCGAGCTTGAAGAGACCGGCACATTCCAAGGAATCAACCCGGGAAGGTCACGTTGTCAGTAACATTTGGCAGTGAGGTGAACTTCAGGACTGAGAGGGTCACTTTTGACGTTGCTGATTTTCCATTGCCTTATAATGGGATACTCGGTCGTCCAGCACTCGCCAAGTTTATGGCAGCCTCTCACTACGCATACAACGTACTGAAGATGCCAGGCCCGATAAGCGTCATCTCTGTCCCTGGCGACAAGAAGGATGCTCTTATTTGCGCCGACAAGATCTACCGGGAAGTGGCAGCCGCAACAGATCGCCAGTCACTTGCCGTTGAAGCTCCCGGGGGGAAGAAGAAGACCAAGTCCGGCAATAGTTCTGATGCCCACTCCGGCAAGCGCACCTCTTCGGAGTGCTGCGCTGCCATCGAGGACGCGCCATCGAGCTCCACCGGCAAGTATAAGAAGACAATGGCAGCTCCGCCAGAAACGAAGAAGGTGCCCGCCAAGGTGGACGGCACTGGTGGTACCTTCACCATCAGTGCCACTCTTGACCCTAAATAGGAAAGCGCACTCGTTGCTTTCCTGCAGGCGAATGTCGACGTGTTCGCGTGGCAACCGTCTGACATCCTCGGTGTTCCCAGGAAAGTAATTGAGCACCACCTTGCCGTTTTCCTCATGCGCGGCCCGTCAAGCAGAAGGTCAGGAAGCAAGCAGTGGAGCGCCAAGAATTCATCACAGAAGAGATCAAGAAGTTGGAAGCAGCAGGCCTTGTTAGAGGAGTGCTCCATCCTATGTGGTTGGCCAATCCTATAGTCGTGCGCAAGGCGAACGGGAAATGGAGACTTTGTATCGACTTTACAGATGTTAACAAAGCTTGTCCCAAAGACCCATTTCCTTTGCCGCGCATTGACCAGATTGTTGACTCCACGGCCGGATGTGATTTGCTTTCATTTATTGACGCATATTCAGGATACCATCAGATCTTCATGGCAAAAGAGGATGAGGAGAAGACCGCATTCATCACTCCATGTGGCACGTACTGTTTCATACGGATGCCTTTCGGTTTGAAAAATGCTGGTTCAACATTTGCAAGAGTAGTCCAAGTCGCTCTTGAGCCGCAAATACACAGAAATGTGGAAGCCTACATGGATGACATAGTGGTCAAGAGCAAGGACAAAGCAACTCTGATTCAAGACTTAGAAGAGACCTTTGCAAATCTGCGCAAGATCAACCTCAAGCTCAACCCCAAGAAGTGTGTGTTTGGAGTTCCCTCCGGCAAGCTTCTCGGGTTCTTCGTATCCCAGCGGGGAATCGAAGCCAATCCGGACAAGATCAAGGCCATTGAGCAGATTGAAGCACCAAAGCGCGTCAAGGATGTACGAAGACTTGCCGGTTGCGTGGCTGCTCTCAGCAGGTTTATCTCTAGGTCTGCTGAGCGCGCCCTTCCGTTTTTCAAAATATTGAAAAAGGCAGGTCCAATGAAATGGACTTCGGAAGCGGAGGCTGCGCTGCAAGACTTGAAGAGATACCTGTCCTCCACTCCAACACTTGTCGCACCTAAGCCACAAGAGAAGTTGCTGCTCTATATAGCGGCAACCAATCAAGTGGTTAGCGCTGCGTTAGTGGCAGAGAGGGAGGCAGATGACGAGCCAGCAACCACGGCAGGCGCATCCAGCGACAAGCAAGGGGCTTCCCCAGCAAGCTCTGGTCCCGACAAGGATGGATCTACGCAGAAGCGCGAGGAGATACAGAAGAGAATGGTGCAGCGCCCAGTTTACTTTGTCAGTTCCCTTCTGCAGGGGGCTAGGTCAAGGTACTCTGGCGTGCAGAAATTGCTTTTCGGCCTTCTCATGGCCTCGAGAAAGCTGCGCCATTACTTCCAAGCACATGACATCACAGTTGTCACTCGCTTTCCGCTGAAGAGGATACTACAGAATCTAGAAGCGACGGGTAGGATTGTTGAGTGGGCACTGGAACTGTCAAGTTTTGGCCTCAAGTTTGAGAGTACTTCAACTATCCAAAGTAGAGCATTGGCAGAATTCATAGCAGAATGGACGCCAACACCAGATGAAGAAATTTCAGAAACGAGCATCCCCGTCAAGGAAGCAAGCAAAGAGTGGCTGATGTACTTTGACGGTGCCTTTTCGCTGCAAGGCGCCGGCGCGGGCGTGCTGCTTGTCACACCCACCGGAGAGCACCTCAAGTACGTAGTCCAGATGCACTTCCCCAAGGAGCAAGCGACAAACAATACTGCAGAGTATGAAGGCTTGCTTGCCGGTCTCAGGATCGCGACAGACCTTGGGATCAAGAAGCTCATTGTCAGGGGTGACTCGGAGCTTATCGTCCGCCAAGTGAACAAGAGCTATCAGAGTCCGTTGATGGAAGCCTACGTCGACGAAGTGAGAAAGCTAGAAGAGCACTTTGACGGCCTACAGATGGAGCATGTTCCAAGAGCTCAGAACGCCATTGTCGATGGCCTGTCAAAGTGCGCCGCACTTAAGTTACCTGTGGAACCAGGGATCTTTGTGCTCAAGCTGACTCAGCCATCTATAACACCATCAACTGGGCAAAGCAAGAAGAGGAAGTTGATTTCTGGTGACTATTTCCCGGCAGAGCTTCCCGAAGCCGCCGCCAAGAAGGTCCCCAAGATCAACGCCAAGAGTGCTGAGGAGCAGTCTGCTCCGGCAAGCCCTAGGGTTTGTTCCGTTGAAGCAGAAGCTCCCGACAAGTTTTGCTCCGGCAAACTTGCCGGGGAACGTCAAATTCCGGCAGAGCCGTAGATTCTCGCCGTAGAAGCGGACGTTCCCGCAGCAGCAGATTTGCCTTGCGCCGAGGAGCAGTCTGCTCCGGCAAGCCCTAGGGTTTGTTACGTTGAAGCAGAAGCTCCCGACAAGTTTTGCTCCGGCAAGCTTGCCGGGGAACGTCAAGCTCCGGCAGAGCCGCAGGTTCTCGCCGTAGAAGCGGATGGTCCCGCAGCAGCAGATTTGCCTTTAGTCCTTGTTGTCGAGCCACAGGCTCCAGCATGGGCGCAGCAGATTGTCCGTTTCCTTCAGATAGGAGAACTTCCCGAAGAGCAAGAAGAAGTGGAAAGAGTAGCCCGGCAGTCAAGTATGTACCAGTTCGTCGACAAGACACTCTACAGAAGAAGACTCAACGGTGTGAAATTGAAGTGTATTCCCCGGGAAGACGGACAAAAGCTGTTGGCAAAGATACATGGAGGCATATGTGGACACCACATTGGCGCAAGATCACTTGTCGGCAAAGCATTCCGGCAAGGTTTCTTTTGGCCGACAGCCCTCCAGGATGCAACTGCACAAGTAACCAAGTGTGAAGCGTGCCAGTTCCATTCCAAGCAGATACACCAACCAGCTCAAGCTCTCCAGACGATCCCTTTATCTTGGCCATTTTTGGTCTGGGGGCTCGACATCCTCGGCCCCTTTCCCCGAGCAGTCGGGGACTTTGAGTACTTGTACGTAGCAATCGACAAGTTCACAAAGTGGCCGGAAGTGGAACCAGTGAGGAAGGTGACAACACAGTCAGCAGTCAAGTTCTTCAGGTCGATTGTTTGCCGCTTCGGAATCCCTAACAGGATAATCACCGACAACGGAACACAATTCACGAGCCGCACCTTCATGCAGTATGTCCAAGATCTTGGCGCCAAGGTCTGCTTCGTTTCTGTTGCTCACCCGAGAAGCAACGGTCAAGCGGAGAGGGCAAATGCTGAAGTGCTGCGCGGGCTCAAGACCAGAACTTTCGACAGGCTGCACAAGTGCGGAAGAAACTGGATCGAGGAGCTACCGGTGGTTCTTTGGTCGATCAGGACGACGCCAAATCGAGCCACTGGCCAGACACCTTTCCCTCTAGTCTATGGAGCAGAGGCAGTTCTCCCCACGGAACTCGTATACGGGTCACCTCGAGTGCTCGCTTATGATGAGCTTGAGCAAGAGCAGCTGCGACAAGATGACGCGCTGCTCCTTGAGGAAGACCGTCTTCAGGCTGCTGTACGAGCTGCTCGCTACCAGCAAGCTTTGCGCCGCTACCATAGCCGCAAAGTTAACGCCAGAAGTCTCGAGGAAGGTGACCTTGTTCTTCGGCGTGTTCAGTCCGCCAAGAATTCCAACAAGTTGACACCGAAGTGGGAAGGCCCTTACCGGGTGAAACGAGTCACTAGGCCTGGCGCTATCCGCCTTGAGACCGAAGATGCCATTCCGGTGAGCAACTCCTGGAACATTGAGCATCTTCGTAAGTTTTATCCGTAAAGAGCGATTGCCGAAACCTGTTCCGGCAACCACCTTTTGTACAAGTCTTGCCGCTGTTGCATGTAATCCTTTGTACAAAGCTGGGCGCAGACCCCGTGCATAAGAAAAGCTCATGTGCTCCGCACATCTTGTCAATTTCACGCTTTCTATTTTTTGCATGTGTGATCTAACACTTTGTGCAGCACCTACTCCCCGGTAAGCAATAACGAGCCATAAGGCTCCATATCTTTATTTTCTCTTCTTTCTTTTTTCTCAAGGAAAGGAAGGTTCCCTCGCCCACAAGTTTGCCAGGGGGGAAGGAGAAGATAATGCTATGGACCAGGCGTCGTTCAAGGAAGTTTCGCCTTGCCGGGAAGCAAACAACAGAAAAGCTAAGTGCCAAAATTTGAGCAATCAGATTTTTAAATTTTTTAAGTTATCTCCCTTGAATGACCGCGCTTTGTATGGAAAACCTGTGTGCGGAGGAACCAACTCATAGCTAGTTGCGCCCTTACTTTGTTTCGAGTCCGCTCAATAACTTAAGTGAGCTGCAACTAGTTGCGACAAGGTTTCTTGTCGGTAGCGGCACCGCCAGCAGGCTGCTGACGTCCCGCACTCAGTGCTCGCGGCTCAGGTGCCTGCACCGGCAAGTTCCCTAAAAGTATAGGGCAAAAACATACAAAGGGAGGAATCAAGTAAAGGGAATAACATGGCAATCATTACCCAGATTAGAGTTATATTACAAGGTATCTTGTCGCAGCTCTAACAGATTGTTCTCATAACATGACCAGCAGTGACAAGAAAAGAAGAAAACGGGCGGCCTAGTCTACGCGATCGCCCTCGATCCTCTTGATCCAGCTCACCTTGTCCACAATGGGTGCGACAAGGGTCTTGAGCGCCTCCAGATCAGCATCCGGCGGCAGGGTCTTGAGGACGTTGGTGAGGTTGAGGCCCGGATTGCGGAAGGCCACCTTCACCAATACTTTCTGAAGAGCTCCCACGCAGATCTTGCGCGACTCGTCGGCCAGCTGCTTTGGGATCCTCTCCCGGAGTCGCTGGAGGGCCGTCGCCACGCCTTTGAAGAACAAGACAAGCTTGGCTCTGGGTTGGAGGTTCTTGTCGGAGGGATACCCGAGATCCTCCATCCCCAGCTGCGCCAGCTCCCTGTCAATGTCTGCGGCAACACTCACAAGACTCTCCGTCCAGTGCTCCACAGTCTCCCTGAAAGCATTCTGGGTGGCGGCATCACTCTCCAGCAGCGCCTTGTCGGCCCTGATCTCCTCCTTCAAGGCCGCTTCTTGCTCCTTGGCGCCGTCCAGCGTCTTGGTCAAAGTGGTCAGCTTCAACTCAAGATCCACGTTGGAGACCTTGGTGGCGCTGAGCTCTTTGCCCTTCTCGACGAGATCGGCCTCCAGCTGCGCCACCTTCGTCTCCGGCTCCTTCTTGGCGGCCTCGGCGGCTGCGGCAGCATCTTCCGCTTGCTTGAGGGCTCCGCCAAATTTTTCCTCGCGCGCGACAAGCTCCTCCTCGTGGGCGTCAAGATTGACCTTCCGCTGCGCCAGCTCGCCTTCCTGCGCAGACAGCTTCTCAGCGGCAAGCCGCTGTTGCTCTCTAATTTCAGCCTTCTCAAGGAGGAAGGCCTTCTGCGCTTCGGCAAGTTGCTCCCGCTCCTCTGCCAAGGACCGGAGAGCTTCCTGGTGGAGACCCCGGAGCTCCTCCGCGCGCTTCTCGATGTCCGCTCCCGCCTTCGCGACAAGTGCCTCGCGGGATTCCAGCTTGGCTTGCCGCGCGCGGTAGAGCGACAACAACTTCCGCAGTAGCCGCTCCTCCTCAGGCTCGTTGCTGCTGCTGCTTGGCGCGTCAACCAGCGTCAGCCCAGCGGAGGCGAGCACCTCCCCGTCGAAGATCTCTCCCTCGACCGGCGCCCTGGAGCTCGACGCCCAGGGGAGGTTGATGAAGATGCCATCACCGGCCTTCAAGTAGACGCCGGGCTGGGGCTCTTCGGAGCCTGGCACTGCGGCAGCGGCAGACGGGTCGGCGGTCGGCGCAGCGCCTGGCGCTCCTGCGGCCTCAGGGCCGTCAGTGCGATCGCCGGACCCCTCGCCAGTTGCTGCGACGGCAGCCTTGGCGGCCTCTGCGCCGGCGGGATCGTGAGCATCGGCTGTTTCGTCGGCGGCAACCTCGATCTCCATTAGCTCTGTTGCAGATGGGCCTGGTAGCCGGAAAAGGGAGAAGAGTCAAGCGAATACCCAAGAAGATCAGAAGAAGAAGAACCCAAGGGAAATCTTGCAGTTAAAGGATTACCTGTACCGGGATCTGCACTCGTGGTCTCCGTCGTCGGGGGGCCACTGGTGCTATCCCTTGCCGGAGACTTCTCCCTTACCGGAAAGCTCTCCCTTGCCGGAGGACTCTCCCTTGGCTCCTGGTGGGGCTGCTCTGCTCCTACACGAACCAACAAACAGATATCAGCAAAGACAGAGTATCCATGCGCACCTCACAGCGGAAAGCAAATCATATACTTACGCTGGGGGCTGCTCTGGAGGAAAGTTGCTGGGTCCGGCAAGGTTGTCTCGGGCGCACCCCCTGCTGTCGCAGTGGGCTCGTCCTCGATAACGATCACCGGGACCTTGGCTCTCTTTGCTGCTCTCTGGGCCAGAGTCCTAAAGAGGAACAAGTTCAGAGTAAAGCAAATGAGATACAAGACAAGACAACAAGGATTGAAGAACTTCAAATACAACAAGAGGATCTTACTCTTCTTCTTCTTCCTCGTCGGAGCTGAACGCGGAGAAGTCGAAGTCTGGCTCACGTCTGGCGCGGGGAGGCGGAGGAGTAGTTTCCCTTGGCCGCTTGGCGGGAGCAGTGGCGGCGGTCTGAGACGGCCCCGCTCCGGTCGCCGTCGCGGTGTGAGAAGCGGCAGGAGCAGAAGCGGTGGTCCGGCTAGGCCCCGCTCCAGTTGCCGTCGCAGCGTGAGGTGCTCCCGCGGCAACAGTGCTTGCCGAGGTGGAGCGTGTCACGCGGCGCGGCGACTGTTGACCCGCCTGCCGCTCCGCTGTCACCGGCTTTGCGGAGACGCCTTCTTGGTGGGGATGGAGGCTCTGCTTGCGACGAGCTGCCCGAAGATGAGGATGAAGAGGAGTTGATGTCCAGCGAGCCACTCGTATCCTTGGCGGGCTCGCTCTGCTCGACGTCATGCCCGGCAAGCCTTTTCTCGCCGGTGGACTCCCCTCGCTCGGCACGGCTTGCCGCCTCTGCTGCATCTGCCTCCTCCACATGAATCCAAATTCGCCCGCGGCTGCAGCTGCCGCCGCCTCTTCCAGCCTAGTGGCGATGAGCGCCATCTCCGCATCGGTGGTGTCGCGGGTGAGGCTGTCCTTCTCTGCCAAATCTTTATCCATGACCTCCTCTTCACCGTGTCTGGTCCAACTTGTATATCCATCCATGAATCCCCTAGAGACTAAGTGCATCTGGACATCTGCAACTTCATGTGACTCTGTATTGGCACAATCAGTACATGGACACAGGATGTAATCCACATCACCAATTCCCCTCTTTTTACTTTCAGCCAAATTCATGAACTCTGTCACGCCACTGATAAAATCTGCGGTTTTCCAATTCTTCATCCATTGAGGTCGTTCCATCTGCAGCAGACGAATGGTAATTAAAAACAAAACAACAACATTAATACACGGATTAACTGCTGCCCAGAGATGCGTGCGTAAATCACAAGGTCTTATTTTATAATTACTAAGGGCGCTCCATGTTATTATCCAGACGTGCAATGACAAAAATTAATGGCCAGTCAATTTACACGCAGAGTACTAGTACAACACTACACTTAGGAATTGAATACCTTAATTAAGCCATTCACGAAAAGAATACCTTAATTAATTTGCCGCGTGGCGACCTCCACCCAGCAGACAAAAAAGCGCGATGCGGCGACACGCCGAGATAGCAGGGTCGAGGAGCAAAGCTTAGTGCGGCTGCCGCCTGAAGTTCGACCTCCACTATCCCGCCATCAACCATGATGGATGTGCTCGAATCACGCCACCGCCGACCTTGATGGTTGAGCTCCTCCCATCTCCCGCTGCAGACCAAGGATTGACCTCCTATGACGCTGCCACTGCCCACCGACCGAGGATTGACCTCTTCTCCGGTACCCGCTTCCTAGGCCGCCGCCATCTCTATATGTAGAGCGGCTGTTTTTTTTACGGATATCCGCGGAGCGGCTGTTTACACGGTATCTCACTGCAACTCAATTATATGGATAGGGTAGTACATCACATACGGTTATGTAATGACAACCGTTTCTAACCTACATTGTCTTCTCACACGGTTTGGTGCGGAAATCATGTGTGACGTTGTAATACCTAACACAAACGACATGTACAAATAGTGTGCCATATACAACATATATATAGTGCCATTAGTAGTTCCCAACCGTTAGCTTATCTCCATAGTTTCCCCATTTCCCCCAAATCCCTACATAGCCTCCAAATTCCCTCGCGTGGCGCTGACATTGGGGGAATGCGGACGAGTGGTGCTGATGGTTTCGGTTCGGCTGCTCCTGCTCGTATCACTGCCACGAAGGCGGTCGCTGCTGAGCACTTGCCTAAGGTCATCAGAAGGCAGGTGTACTACAGATCCAAATCGTCTTGTTAGGTTCCAATCTATCTTTGATCTTTTTTAGCATGTCCAAAGTATAGATCCTTGCTGAATGGACCCCCCCCCCCAGGAAAGTGATATGCCGCCGGATCCAGAGCTTGACTCCAGACTCCCACAACACGAGTTCGACTCCGAGTTTTGCGCCACCGAGAAGTACCAAAAGCTGAGTTGTGTGCATGGGCACACTCCCGCTCGACATGTATGCACAGAGGGATTTGACTTTGGCAGGCGGTTTCTCAGTTGCCCCTTAGAGGTTAGTGCTAATTAAGTTCATCATTTTACTTCAGTTAATGCCACCACTCATCCAGAATACTATTTAACATTGGCAGGGATATGAGGCTTGTGCCTTTGTTAACTGGCCGGATGAAGAATGGTGTGGCAGGGCTCGGAGTGTTATCACCAAGCTCGCAGAAGATAACGTAAAGCTGAAGAAGAAATTGGCTGATCTAGAATGTACAATCAGTACGATGAAGCAGGAAAGAATCAACCACAGGCAACAAATGAAAGCAAGAGACAAGGAACTAGCATGTGTAGCTGTGTTTATCGCATTAGTCATGTTCTATGTGCTGTTTGCAATGATGATTAGGGGTTTTGTTTGACAGAATTGCTAAAGCACATCTAGATATGCTCTAAGTAATGCACATCTAGGTCCTATGCCATTGATGTTATGCGAAGATTCATGCAGATATTTTTCTTTGTCTTTTTATTTTCCTTTCTAGTTTGATTATTACTGGCTTTGTCAATAAGAAGAGCTCAATGTATTTCTTGCCAACTGTCCTACTCCATTCGTACCGGTACTGGTGCATAATCCCAAAACTTGTTCCTTGTTTTTGTCCTGAAAAAGGAAACCATCCAAATAGCCAATAGGAGTCCTGCGCAACCCCGAGACTTTGGAGCGACTGGGTACAAATAATTGCGGTTGATTATATCAGCGGTTAGATAATATGCCAACCCCCGCTTTAATCCCCGCTTCAATTGGCAGTTCCTTTTCTCTACATACCCCTCTTAAGTGTCCACCATCTTCATCGTCCCTAGCAGGCTATGCTACACACTGGCACACACTCTACAGCCATGTCGAGTGATAGTGAGGACGACAGTTTGGCCAGTAGTCTGGCACCCGATGATAGGTCAACATCAGAATCATCCCGCTCATCTTCCATGAGTCCGGCGTCGAGCCCAGACCTCGATTATATCCGGTTCATGTAAGGGACGCCGCCTCTGGAGTCATCAGACGACAACCAGACGGACGAGGAGCCGCCGGAGGATGAAGAAGAGGATGATGACAATGATGAGGAGGAATGTTCGAACGAGGAGGAGGAGGACTACGACAGCAAAGACGATGACGACGGTGGCAGCGATGAAAAGCCAATGGTCAGCGGCAAGAAGCATCCTCACCAAGATGATGTTGCGGGGCCATCCAACAAGAACAACAAGAAGAAGAAGGACTAAATTAAGCAGACTGTATATATCTATGTTTATCCTGTCAATCTCATCACAGATGGTTAGTAATATGTATTCGACAGAGATCTTCTACATTATCGCCAACAGGTTGGTTTGTTGAACTGTGTGTGTCAGTGTCAAAACTGGCGGATCTCGGGTAGGGGGTCCCGAGCTGTGCGTCTATGATCGATGGTAACAGGAGGCAGGGGACACGATGTTTACCCAGCTTCGGGCCCTCTTGATGGAGGTAATACCCTACGTCCTGCTTGATTGATATTGATGATATGAGCATTACAAGAGTTGATCTACCACGAGATCATAGAGGCTTAACCCTAGAAGCTAGCTTATGGTATGATTGTATGTATATCTCTATCGACTAGCCTGGCCTCGGTTTATATAATGCACCAGAGGCCTACGATAACAAGAGTCCTAGCCGAATACGCCGGTGGGGAGGAGTCCTTGTCTTGATTGCCAAGTCTTGTGGAATCTTCCTTGTATGCGGCAACTGTCCGAACAGGCCCATGAGTATACGACCATGGGGGTCCTCGGCCCAATCTAACAGATCGGGAGACGACGTGGTGAGTACCCCCTAGTCCAGGACACCGTCAGTAGCCCCCTAAATCGGTCTTCAAGTTGGGGACGCTCCTCGGTTCTTCCGAACTATTCTTCGTCTTCGGTCGTCGGTCTTGAAAATTGGTTCAACAAATCTTCTCATCTTCGATCTTGAGGATATCCGAAATGCATTCGACAAGTTTGCACGTCGGGTATCCGATGAGCCCCTTTAAGTTTCCGGCCTTTATCAATGCCTTGTTATTTTTATGCCACACCTCGGGTTTGAAGTTGTTCCCGGGAGGCAGTGTCCTCTTGCGTCCGAGCTCTAACGCCGGACTGCATTCGAGGTATCTTTTGCAGCCGAGCACCAATGCCGGACTGCTTCCGAGCTCCAACGCCGAAATGTATCTGAGCTCGAACGCCGGACTGTGTCCAAGCTCCAACGCCGGACTATATCCAAGATGTCATAGATCATCTTGGTCCAAAAAAGTTGAAGGAGTTTAGTCGAGCTTAATGCCGGAAATGCCCTCTATGGAGCCAGCCACTAGCGCCCGAGCTTTATGCTGGACTGCTTCCGAGGTGGTGCACCACCCCGAATATGGGCCGATTTTTGTCAATATTTTTGATTAGCGCAATTTATTCTCTGCCGAGATATATAGCTAGTAGCCCTCAAGGTGGGTATCAGTCTAAAACCCGAGATGCACATGAAGGATGACATAAGGCCGCTGATCCCAATAGCCACTGAGACTCAGGTTGATTTGCAAAATCGGCTTGAGGATCAAGTCCTAGCTCGGCCAAATACTTCGGGACACTAAAAGCGGCATGCTCAGTCCTCGAGACTCAGGTTGGGTGCGACCGACCAACCTGTGGATCAAAATCTCCTCGGAAACTATATTGCACATAAAATTTTCTGCATTGAACAGGCAATGCAGTAGCCCCCGAGACACTGGTCGGGTGGCAACACTACTAGAAAAACCCCTACTAATGGCGCACCTAATATGGCCACTAATGGCGCATCTGTGGTGCGCCATTAACAGCACGCCATTGGTAATTTTTACTAATGGCGCACCACCTGGTGCGCCATTAGTATCTGGTATACTAATGGCGCACCGCGGGTGCGCCATTAGTATAGGCCAGCGTGCGCCATTAGTATGCCTCCCAGGGGCCATGTATACCCATGTGCTTTGGCATACTAATGGCGCACCACCACTGGATGCGCCATTAGTAACCGCGGCATACGAATGGCGCACTACCCAGTGATGCGCCATTAGTATGCACTGTCATACTAATGGCGCACTGTCATGTGATGCGCCATTAGTATGAATATTAGGTTTTTTTATTTTTTTATTTTCTATTTTTTGCACAGGTTACAAAATGTATAATTTGACAAAATATAGACAGCACACATCAACAACAGATTCATCGAATACAATAGAAGATTAGTCTTTGAATACAATTCATCATATTAGTCTCCGAATACAATTCATCATATTAGTCTCCGAATTAAAAAGACCGAACAAAGATAGAACATTATATTACAAGTCTCGAGACCGCGAGTAGCGAGTTTGTCTTCACATTACAAGTCGATATCGATCATCTAAACTACCATCACATAGAAGAGAGCTGCGGTCATCACGATGAGCGTCATCACGATGAAACTCGTCTTCATCCGGTTCCTCCAACGCTCCCTCCCCTCTCCCGCTAGATAGCGGGCGTATCTAGATTCGGCCTCGGCCCTAGTGGTGTACCCTTTGTAACTGTTACCGCTGAATCGGTGAACCTGTCTCCAACACTCCTCCCAGTCATCGTAGACTCCGGGAACCTTACCCTTGTACACGACATACGTCGGCATCGCTATGCACTAGCCAAACGAAACGTTAGTACCAATTCACAGACAATACATAAGCAATATATAATTATGCAACAGAACGATCGGAAGAGAAAAGCAAGACATTAATAGCATCGATTACATCTAAGTTGAACGACTCTCGAAACCAAAGAGACATACTACAAGTTCATTAAAGTTTAATTACAACATGAGCCAATCGATGTTTTAGAACTAGACAACTCTATTCAAGGGACCGGAGCGTGGATGAAGCCGCCGTCTATCGTGGGAGTCATGAAAGAACGGGCGTTGTCATCCTGCATTTGTAGCATTGTGTCGATGTCACTGTTGGACGGTTGATTTCTGAGGTAGAACTGCCCCGAGGTACGAAGGACATCTTGATGGATGATTTCCGCAAACTCCGACTGGATGCGAAAGAATTCTTGTCGGAGGTCCGCGTCCTGGATTACCGACACGCTCGCGGCCCAATCTTTGAGTTTACTCGGTAGCAGAAGTTGATGATGGTCCCGTACGATCGCCCGCATGTGATGGATGGCGTAGTAGGCACCCTTCTGACCGCTAGGCGGCTGCTTGACGCAGCAGAACGTCGTATTGTGGGAGAACACGTGCTTGCCATACTTACAAATAGTCCTGGTGAAGGTGCCTCCAGATTGGGCGTAGCCGGGGAGAACATCATCAAGAACCTTCTTGACATTTGTGTAGTCTACGTTCGACTGACGGTCTGGGTCGAAATACGTGGCCATGGAATATTTGGGGCTTAGGAGGATGAGCGTGCAACGTGTGTCACTGCAGAAAACACGGAATGTTAAAAGAAAAACGATCGAAATGTAAGAATTCATATGTTACGGGCCGGTTGAGGGGAGGACTTACTCGGGAAAGTAAGGCACGAGGAAGTTATCCTTATCTTGGTTTGCTAGAATGACGCCTTCGAGGTAAGAACTCGCGACTTGCCGGTCCCCAGCGCTGCCCAAGATCTTGGCACGCATGTAGAAGGGGTCGACTATCACGATGTCCGGGGTCTTGTCGCGAATGATCCGCATCTCCATACTCAGCGAAAATAGCCGAACGAAGGTGTAGTGCAGCGGATGAAGGTTCAACATAGCGTGGATGTCATCAAAAAGCAAGACGATCATACGCCCGATGGAGTTATCCACAAAGCCCTTGCCCTCTGGCACCTTGGCCGCGAAAACCGGGTATGCCACATCCTTCTCCCTGAGACGCCGCTTCTCCAAAGCAAGAACACTGTCATGCAGACTCCGCATAGCACCGGTTGCAGCATTGAGCATATTTGTCGGTAGCATCGCCCTACCCGCCACATGCACCCTCCTCGAGATATCCTGCGGTGAAGGTGGCCCGTCCTGAGCATGGATCGTACTCGGTGCCGGCTGGCTCGCACCCTTCTTAGTCTTTCTTTTGCGTGCCTTCTTCTTCTCCTGTAATGGGACCGAGTTCTGCTCACAGACCGCCTTCTTGAGTGTGTTGGGGCTGATAATATTTCGCACCTCGCCTATCTGAGGCTCGGTGAAGTCGGCAGCTGGAGGCGTCTCCTGAGAGCTGAACGCCAGACGGCGCCTGTTGCAACTTGGCTTCTCCGCGGTACGAGCTAGATCGCACACGTCTTTTGTTGGGTTTGGTTCTTGAGAAGGAGGCCCCATGAAGTCGCCATTGTACCCATGCTCGGCAAAGTACTGATCGACGTTGCCAAATGTATCATCATCGTCGTCGTCGTCGTTCTGATCCTGTGCCATATGCATGTTTGGATCTAGTGGCATAGGGATGTCCGGCACCGTTACAGCGGTCTTGCCATGGGGTCGACTTGGCGCCGGCACGACTGGCGGTGTTGTCTTTGGGGTGGTGTCCCCCGCCCCCAAATGAATCTGGCTCTTCGGCCAAAGCAGGGGCCAGCTCAGGCAGGCGCTGAGGGTCATCACGTCTTCATCGTCGGCCCCGACGGGTCGAATCGGAGGTAACAAGTCGTCGCAGCCTGGCAGCACCCGAATCAGTTGAACCCTAAACAAGTTGGGTGGCATCTGGGTACCGTGGAACAAGAGGTCGCCCGGTTGAACGATTTTTCCCTTGGCGACATCGACCAACTCGTTGTTCACGAAGTGGAGGAGAGTGCACGGAATGTCGGCGGCGCCCTGCGAAAACATGTAGGGCGTCAGGGATGCCCAGTCAAAGGCAAGGAGATGAAGTCGTCGGCCGAGAGAGGCTTAATTAGTTACCGTGATGATGGCGTCGAGCTCGGCTAATGTCGAGGCACCGCCAACGGCGGGCGTGCAGTTGACAGAGGGGCCGCTTGCTGAAGAGGTGCCGGCCGGCGTACACCCGGGTGCATTAAGCTCCCGTGCCGGCGTCGGAGACACCAATGCCGCCTCCGCCGGAGGCACCAATGGCCCCGCCATCACATTATGCGAGTTGCTGGCCGTGAAGCTAGGAATCGGGGGTGGCCCCTGTTGGCCGCCCGCAATCCACGCACTCAACCCCGAGATCAAGGTAGGCACAAGGGCGGTGATCGTCGCTCCGAGTCGTTGTTCCACTTGCTCTTGGACAATCTCCGGAATCCGCGCCACCTGTGCCTTGAGTTCTTGAACCTCTCGCGCCTGGCTTTCCGAGCTGGTCTTTTTCTCCTTCCGCACACCAGCGGTATAGTATGACCCCCATTTTGTCGACAAGCCTTTGCCGGCCACACGACCAGCTGACGTCGGCTTACTGAGCTTATCCTTGTTCTTCATTACATTCAACCCCCTATTTAGAGTGGTGTCCCAAGGGTTGCTCTTAGTCGACCCCGCGCTACTGCTTTCAGTCGCCTGCGGAAGGAATGTGAACCATTTAGAAATTTGGCTTCATTAATTAGAATGCAACCATATGGAGCTAATTACGCGGGGGTGTATTCCTTACCAGAACAAGCTCAAGCTGCCTGGTCTTCGGATCCATGGTAAGCTCCTTTGTTTTCGGGTCCTTCTTGTACCGGGCCCTAACAAAGTTCCTGGTCTGCTTGTCACCGTATTTATCGAAGAGGGGCGGTAGGCCTTGCTCGGCACGGTCCGCCTCCTCCTTGTCCCATATAGGCTCCACCACTCTGTAACCGCTGGGACCGAGTGTGTGTTCCCCTATGTTCAGCTCCCGCATTTGTTTCCCCCACTCACTTGATTGGGAGCTTGCGGTGCTCGAGCAATTGATCTTGAAGTCGTTGTAGTCATCTTCGGTGATCAAAGGATTTTTCTCCTTGATCTTCTGATAACTCTCACCTTTCTCAATCATTCTCTTCACATTGCTTTTCCAAGTAGACAGGGCCTTGGTCATCTTCGTGACGGCAGCATTGTTCACTTTATTCCCTTTGAGGCTTGTGTTTTCAAATTCAGCGGGGAACTTGTATCGTTCGTGCAGCTTCGTGAAGAGGAGGTGGCGCAAATTCCCTCGGTCAGGATGCCTCAGGTTCTCGGTGTTGATCGAGACGGTGCTCCGGACAATGCACCCGAGCTGAAGCGAGTACCCCTTGACTATTCGTTCGGGCGCCGTTGGATTCCCGTTGGAGTCCACTTCAGTAACTTCCTCCTTGAGGGTGCGGAGCACGATCGGGCGCCGGTCCTTCCGTTGCCTCTTCGGTTGGCTGCCATCTGTGCGTGCGCCGCCATCATCAGTGGTGGCATCCTCGGCGGCACCATCAGTGGTGGCATCAGTGTGGTCATCCTCGGCGGCACCATCCGTGGTCTCAGGATCGGTGGGGAAGGCGGCGGCCTCATACAAGTGAGGTTGTTCCTCCATCTCCTGGGACAGCTCCCAGAATGCCTTGCCGCCCGAACCCCCGGCCTCATCGTTGTGGGCCATGTTTCTCTCTAAATAGAAACAAAGTTTGGTCAAAAAGTTGGTTATTGTCAAGGAACAAGATCTCTAAGTTGACCAAATAACCTAATTCTCGAGGAATGTCGCCAAAAAGTTGGTTATTGTCAAGGAACAATTGAGAGATGTTTGTGATATTGCCTAGGTGTTTTGGGATAGAACCTGTTAGTGTGTTGTTGCTAAGGTCCAAGTCCACGTTCTCAGGGTAACCTAGTTCTTGAGGGGTGTGTCTAGAAAGTTGGTTGCTGCAAAGATACAAGGTTGTGAGTTTGGTCAAATCGCCTATGATGTTTGTGATATTGCCTTGGATCTTGAAGGCACTGTTGCATGATGCAGTGGTACAACCAGCATGGGACCTCATCTTTGCAGGCTAATTTTCTAGATTGTAACACTGGGATTTGTGCACAAGCTAAGCTAGCTAAGACAGTAGCTTCCTTGCAACCCACAAAAGACAAAGGAAAAGGGGTGAAAAGGGGGAGATGGTTAGCTTTGATGAGCAGGCAACATCTTCCTAACCCCCTTCTTCTTGTCTCCTCTCACTATCTCTCTCACACACATGGCAAGCAAGGGTGTTTGAGTGTGTGAAAAAAATACTAAACTAATCCAACCACTAAAGCAAATTAATTTTTATTTCGGTTGAGAATCGGGCACCTTCTAGGTCAAGAAAATTGGGCATGACCTTTGCTAATTTTCTTGACCTTGGAGTGCCCCATTTCTCAACCGAAACGGAAATTAATCAACGTTTCAGGATAAAGGGGTCATTTTAGAAGATCACAAGTAGCAGCAGCATCACTTGACAAAATCACAACTAGCAGCAGCAGCTCGCAGATAGCAGCAGCAGCATCACTTGACAAGTAGTACAGCAGCAGCAGCAGCATGCATGCACTGGTCCATGGCACAAAGTCCATGACCCAGAATAGAGCACTTTACTAAAAATGAAGAAGAAAAAAGGCATGCATGCACTGGTTGTAGCAAATCATCACTTCTGAATCAAAACAACAATTAGGACAGGGAAATTATGACACACTTCTGAAGAAAAAATGATTTGTGTAATCTGGTTGGTACTCTTACAGTTGCATAAATTGAAAAAAAATTGATCTGTGTGATCTGGGTTACATTATCAGCAACCTTGCATTTCATTTTATACAAAGGAGCTCACAAAGGCCATGTCATGCTTCGCAATATTTGTTTACTGAAACTAAATGAACAAGAGCAAAGATGCACTAAAGGTTCTGCTGGACATGCTTTATGTCTAACACTCCTATGTTTAAGATATGCATAACATTCAATCTGGATCAATCTCACACTATGAACATAGGAAAAATTATCACTCCCTTTTGAGTGAATCGAACCACAACAACAAATCAAATCTGGGGCTCACATGAGGAGTAAGACAACGCTTGGGCTTGTTGGAGTCTTTCTTGGCCTTGCTCTTCTTCACCACAAGTCTGCATCACCACAGAAACAATAGCAGAAAAGCGAATCAGAACCCAACGCGAAACAACATCAGGAAAACTAAAGCAGAACAACCATCGGAAATGAGTCCATCACCTAAAACCAAGCAGATGATAACATTGAGTAAGAAAGACTGATGAGATGTGCTGGTTTACCTAAAACCATTTCCTTGATAACACTCATTTCCGTCTAAGGTGAAATAAACATATGCATGCCAAGGTGAAATAGTACAAAGAAAGCACTCATCAGGTAGCAGTGCATACAAAATCCCTGTTTTACTATTAGCAAATACTCTGTGTGTTAGCAGTAGTAAAAACTATACAAAATCCTTGTTTTACTAGTAGCAAATACTCTATGTTAGCAGTAGTAAAAACTCATGGAGTACCAAATTCAAATAAAAAAATGTTGTAGCTAACAGAAGTATGGAAATGTTGTTAACAACTCAAGTCAGAAAAGGTAGGAGTCTCTTAAGAGAGACACAACTGATACTGATCAAATATAATAACATAGCACAAAAATAGGTAGGTACATTGACTTCTTTAAACAATAAGCAGGACCAACAGATTCACATGTTACATCAGTATGAAGTTACAATGGCAGATGCCAGGTGTGAAAAGGATATGGCAAAAAAATTATGCTCAGAACAGAGGATATGCAGATTGGGCCGGGGGAAGCAGAGTTAGCCATATTCAAAAATGAAAAAATAGTAAATGGTCTACCTACAGTATTATCCTTCCAGCATGAAGATGTGAGTACATACTAAGTAGCATCGGCACAAGATAAACAGAAATGAACAATCCAAAAGATGCAGTATGAGTATGTACATTACAAGGAACAGTTTTTTGCATTGACAACAGAAGCTATGCTCACAAATTTGTGTTGTAGGTACAGGAAATGTGCCAGAAATCATATAAGCATACCCAATTACACACATGGTACTTAGATCACACTGTCAATTCATACTACACGAGTCACTCTTATGAGATAATGGCATGCAGCTGTATGCAACTACTTGACCATTACAATTTAGGCCTAGTTTGGCAGCGCAGTTTTTAAAATACTGTAGTATTTCAAAACATTGATATTGCAATGCATGTGCAATGAATACTACAGTTTTTAAAAAGCTGCAATTTTCTCAGCTTTAGAAAAACTACCGATATGTTTGGTTGGTGTTGTTTTACTATAGTTTTGACCAATAGTTACACAACTTTAATCTAGCTTCATACACCTACCGAGCTACACGACCAGATCACTAATGACCACCCGGCTTCATGCAACGTTGTATGATCTTTTCTAGGAAGTTGGAGACTTGATCGGCCGTAGCTAATTACAAAGAATATGAATCAGTATCCTGGTGGTGCATGCCTTGGAGAGGAATGAATCAATACTATGAAACCATACTGCAGTATGGCTAGTTATGGTTACAGACCAAGATGTACGGTAGTCAACGAGTGGATGACACGAAGGAGTTTTCCTCAGTTTGAGAAAAAAGAGGTCCGGACCTCTTTTTTTAATACTCCAAAAAAACCACAGTATCAATAATACCTCTGTTTATGAAGCTACAGATTTTGGTATAGCCAAACACCTCTAAGTATTCTAAACTACAGTTTTTCAAAAAACTGTGGTATTCTAGTAATACTTTGAAAATACTTTGCATCCAAACGGGGCCTTATACTACACGAGTCACTCTTATATAATATAATTGAACAAAACACTGCCATGCATTTACTGGACTATGACCAGGTGCAAGTTGATGAGAATCATCATGCTGAAACTGATACAACCACATCATATCCTTCTAACGTTCCTAGTTCACACAGAAAACACTTCACCAACAACACATAATTGCAATCTGGATCAATCTCACACTATGAACATATGGAGATGGGATGGGAGGAGGGAAGGGGATAGGGGTCGGGGCGGTAGCTTACCTTGGAGGAGCGGGCCGGGGTGGAG